>NC_137914.1:14085451-14157951 GCF_963457725.1 Sprattus sprattus
ACCCAATGTGAAGTATGGTGGCGGATCTTTGTTGTTGGGGGGCTGTTTTTCTTCCAAAGGCCCTGAATATCTTGTTAGGATACATGGTATCATGGACTCCATCAAATACCAGCAGATATTAAATGAAGACCTAACAGCTCCCTCCAGTAAGCCTTAAAATGGGCCGAGGTTGGACCTTCCAGCAGGACAATGATCCAATGCACACCTCAAAATCAACACAAAAATGGTTCACCGACCACAGAATAAAGGTTTTGCCATGGCCATCACAGTCCCCTGACCTAAACCCCATAGAAAATCTGTGGGAAGAGCTGTAGCCAAGTCTACAAACGTTGACCTCAGATTCTGAAGGATCTGGAGAGATACTGCATGTAGGAATGGTCTCAGATCCCGTGCCATGTGTTCACTAACCTCATCATACATTATAGGAGAAGACTCAGAGCTATTATCTTTGCAAATGGAGGCTGCACAAAACATTACATTAAGGGCACACATGTTTTGGGAAAAAATCTTTTTTTTAATGTCAATGTTTTTTTTTTAATAATAATTTTACTTCAATGAAAAGGTAAGATTTTTGTGAATATTTCGAGTGAAAGACTGAGAGGATAAACAGCAAAGACATATTTATTCATAGCCTGTTTTGCTCATATTCACTAGGGGTGCCAATAATTGTGGAGGGCACTGTATTCTGTATTGTATTGTATTTCAGACAGAAATCTACAATAACATATGCTCATTGTGGTATCAGAATCCCATGATTTCTGCATTGATGAACAGAAGGCCCTTGTGAAAAGGATGCTTTATCGTATGGAACAGTGGGCATACGCTTGAGCATGGAGCTGTTTCCATGTGCCACAGTTCAGATGAACACATTAGCTATATGTTCACCGATAGTTCCTCTAGACATCTCTCTGCTCTTGTGTGAAATCACCAACCTCTTGGGTGGCTGGTCAATCACGCCATTTCTGTAGTGCGAGTGGTGTGACCTCATGTCATCCCTCCTCATGTCGTCCTCTATTAGCCCTCCTCCATTAGGCGTCTTGGCATGGGCGCTCCGGTGTGAAAGTCCGCCATTGGAGACCCCATCTCCGGGGAGGGGGACGGAGGTGTTAGTGTTGGTGGGAGCCATGGAAGCCCGTCGGTCTTTGGCAGAGGGATCAGAGTGCCCTACGTAGCCATTCTCCCCCTAGAGAAACAGACCCAGGAGGTGAGACCTGGACAGCTTGTGTAGTCACGTTTGATTATTGGACATGGTTTTGCTCCAGAGGGAGAAGCATCCAAGTTTGGTCATGACTGCCTAAGTTTACTGACTACTGTTCCCCAAAGACCCACAGTAAAACCCACAGTGTGGAGTTCTTCTCTACGCCTGTGACAAGACTGTTTTTGCAAGGAAAGGGTTATCTGAACATTCTAGAAGATGTTCCAGCAGAGCACAGACCATTTCTTTGTATTTTAACATTTTTATAATCATTTCAACTACACATGCTTAGCAGGCAGCTTCATCGATACATACTTCTCCCATGTGTATAGATAATCTGATATGAAACCACATAGTGCATGTACCCAAAGCCCATGATCACTCTTCTTACAGACCTTATAATGGGGGTCATCCTCCTCCTCTGGCTCTTCTTCAAGGCATTCCTCCTCTTCCTCATCCAGGTCGGCGTTCAGGGCCATCCTCATCTCTGGCCCCAGGTCTTGCAGGGTACGCAGACCAGCCTGACACAACTGCACACGGAGAAAGAGAGGGTAGTATATATGCTGCCCAGGACACACTTCAAATAAAACAGCACTTAAGTACTCAAACATGCATCAAATCACACACCCACACCTGCACACACAAACTGATACTAGGATACATTACTACACACTAACATGACCACCCTAGCACACACACACACACTCACACTGATGTCTCAACACTGTGTGCACAGAAAACATTGGTATCTTTCTGTGTTGACTGACTGGTTACAGAAACCAACAGATTCCCTGGTGATTGGTTTAGAAGTTACAGAAACCAGCTGACTTCTTTGGTGATTGATTTAGTAGTAATTGAAAACACTGTCTCTTTTAGAGCATGGTTGTCTGCTGGTTAGTCAAGCCTTGTAAAGACTTTTTTAAAAGTGGCATTATGAAGTAATTGTACTTCAGGGTTAGGGCTAGGATAAGCAGTTTTACCTTAAAATAACAGCTTTAAAAAAATGAGGGCGCTGCAATGACTTTTAATATGAAGAATCGCTTCCGTGCCATTGCCATACCAGGGTCCGTAAGCAAATGACTGCGTTATGTAGGTTTGCCTGAAGCGGCTGGGTTTTTACAGTCTGCCGAACTTGTAGGTAGCTTATTTGCCGTTTTGCTTTTTCTTGTGTTGAACTTGTTTGGTGTTTGACTGTGTTAGGTCAGTTGTTGACTAACTAGTTTGTCATACTGTCAAAGTCAGCACATTTCAAGAGATTTAGCTAGTTTTGGCCGCTAGCATCTCAATAGCGATTAGCAATTGATCCGTTATGCTGCTTTAAAAATAGGTATATAAATAACAAGTATATAAGTAACATTGTCCGTCCACCCATCCAGGAGTTTGTCTATTATAAATACCTGTAAAGCAGACGGGTTGTTGGGGTCTGGCTCACCCACATCCCCTTGCTCTTTTCGCTTGCGGAACTTCCTGAAGTAATCCTGGATCAGGAAGGTAGCGTAGAACTTCCCAACTGTTACTTCCTCATCTGTAAAACAGAACAAGGGCATCTCAGTTTCCCTGGTCCATCCAGAACATACTTTGTCAAGGTAGCAGCAGTATACCAGAGTGAACTGCCTGCCAGTCCTCTGAAAGTATCACAACTAAGAGATGTCAAGAGTGCACTTCAAAACCCAAAGGGTATCTTAGTCATGGTGTTTACAGATAAGATATATTCGATCCCATGATAACACTGTGTGAAAGCTGCATGTTACGGTTAATGTTTAGATTCAAATGTCCCATTAAGAAAAGAAAAAAGTCAAGTGTCATGAGTCCGAGATTTAACCCTTGTCTATACTGATTTATTATTACATCCACTGCCTCTACCTCTAAGCTAAACATATAATGTGTGCATACAGTGAATTGATATGAACTCTAAGCATGGATTATGAATCCATTACCATCAAATTGTTGAGCTAAAGATGAACGCAACATGATAACGAGGACATCAGGAGGACAATTCATTTAACAGCCATCACAGGTTTGAATACATTAAAAATATATTAAGCATACATATTCATGATGAGAAAGGCATCTTCATAATCTGACCTGTAGGTGGCGGAATGACTTCATCGAGGATCTTTGACTTCATGCGCTTCCAGATCTTCTTGATGATGATCCTCAGCTCCTCATTCTCCTGGTTGGGGTCTCCTGTTTGTGTGTGTGTCAGAAAGAGAGAGAGAGCGAGAGAGCAAGAGCGGGAGAGGGAGAGAGAGAGAGAGTGAGAGAGTGGAAGAGAACGAGGGAGAGAGAGAGAGAAAGAGAGTGAGAGGGAGGGAAATCACAGAGAGTATTTGGGTCATGTCAACTCTTCTTCTTTGTCTATCATCTTGATTTGAGAGTTCAAATAGTGAATACAAACTGAGTTTTGAGAGAGGACAGATGGTGATGGAATTAAACAGTCTAAGTTTCAGGGGACAGAGGATTTGTATGCACCTAATGTGTGTACCGATGAGTAATGCATTCTTGGGTTGGAGGACAAGACTGCATTAGTATGTGGGAAGCATATGCAAAGCCTGAAGCATGTTATATTGTAGGCAGACCAGCTTGTGTGTGTGTGTGAGTGTGTGTGTGTGTGTGTATGTATGTGTCAGTGTGTATGTGTCTGTGTGTACTGACCTTCAGTTTTGATCTTCAGGGCTGTTCTAACCAGTGCAAAGAGGGTAGCGTTGAAGGTCACAGTGCCATCACTGTTTAGGGGCATGTTCATAGCCACCAGTCGCTGTGGAAGAAGGGTAGGTGTGAACATATGGAAGATAATTATGTCTGAATGAGCACAATAGACTGTGTGTGTGTGTGTGTGTGTGTGTGTGTGTGTGTGTGTGTGTGTGTGTTTGTGTCTGTGTGTCTGTGTGTGTGTGTGTATCTGTGTTTATATGTGTCTGTGTATGTGTGTTTATGTGTGTATATCTATGTATCTCTGTATCTTCAGTAGTCATGCCAGTTTAGTACTATGGCTTGAAACCTGCTGAGAATGACCATGAGCCGGAGGCCTGCACGCTCTCGCCCTCATCTCTCTCTTGTCCCGTTCCCACCCCCAAAATCACGCAGTTGGTTGTTTTAGTGGGATTCATTTTTCAGTCCCACTCCTGCCTGCTGCCATGAAAATATGCCATGTGTATAAACCAACCTTATTCCTGTTTATGTAAAACACGTCTTATTTCTTGCTGCTCTCATGCAAACATGAATGACATTCTGTATTTGAAGAATTTTTTTATTATAATAAATATATCTATATTTTGAGTCACAAGTCATTTCTTTCTACTGCTCTGCACACGCATCTGCAACTGCTGGCTCTCGCGGTACTCCCTGTCAAATCCATGGGTGAATACTGAGACACATTTCTACTAAATGTCTATCACATGAGGCCAGCTGTATGTGAAAGACCTGGTGTGATGGGACCGTACCTTGCAGGCCACACGGTGAGGGCAAAGCTTGCCGAAGCCAAGAGGAGGCTGGATCCTCCTCAGAAGAGCCACTACGTCAAGGTGTTTAATACGCCCTCTGTCACACACACACACACACACACACACACACACACACACACACACACACACACACACACACACACACACACACACACACACACACACACACACACACACACACACACACACACACACACACACACACACACACACACACACACACACACACACACACACACACACACACACACACACACACACACACACACACACAGAACCCAGATCAGTTAGTGTGACCTTTTACAAATATATAGCTGGAACAGTTTTATAATATACTGCAGAGGGAGCCAAATACCTGTTACTATCTGAATACACACATAATTTATTCCGAAACAAGTAAGGTCTAGGGTCAGATGGAATTGATCAGAGTTTGGAAGAGAGAAAAGGGAGTGAGAGAGATAAAGAAAGAAAGGGAGGTAGCAAGAGAGGGAGGGAGGGAGGGAAAGAGAGAGAGAGAGAGAAACTCACTTGGCTTCAGCATCATATTCTGACCAGATCCTCTTGAATTCATCAAGATGATGGGGACCCAAAATAGACCAATCGCGTGTCAGATAGTCAAAATTGTCCATGATGACGGCAACGAACAGATTGATAATCTGGGAAAATAGAAACAGAAAACACATGTTGATTTTATGGAGAGCATACTGAACCTCAATTTATCTTTATCTATCTATCAGCTCAAACTATGTTTTGAAATTTTCTGGGCAACAAATCCATCACAACAGACTGGCACACATCAAAAGGACAGTGAATTGGGCATGGAGCTCCAGATATACCCTCTGAGACTGTATACAATTAAATACAATTAAATTGTAGTTATATAGCATCAAAAAACTATTGAAATTGTCTGTAGGCGTTTTGCAGGGACCAGAGTCTGAACCCCCTTGAGCAAGCACTAAGGCAAATGGGGCAAGGAAAACTCCCTTTTAACAGGAAGAAACCTTGAGCAGAACCTTAGCCCACAGGAGGGGGGCAGATGGAGATTTGCAGATGGATATATTATACACGCATCAGAGGGCAAGACGTATAAGCACACATGCAGTATATGTACATGATATAATACTTGATTCAATGAAACATAAAATAAGGTATTTACATGAAATATAGAGAATTAATGCGGGATAAAAATGGAGAGAGCCAGCATTGAAAGTATTGGTTGTAGAACAGCTTAGGGGGTGTACAGTGGCCTCAAGGTTGCAATTATACAAGGATAAGCAGAGCACTGAAGCAGAAAACTATGTCAATGATGGCATACCACTGCATATTTATTTTAGGATTTGGTGCTCTACACTCTCAAAACTAAAGCACAAGCACTTTGCTCAGTTGTACTCAATAGATCTCCCAGCCATCCACATACATACGGCAGCTTTTACATGCATACTTTAAATTAAAACACACATAGAGACAGTGCCTACCACGTACACATAAAATGCAGATAACATGACACATGATTCCATGGGATTTTATGTTCCGCTGAGCTGGAGTGCTCCATAGGAGTGCGGAACCCAATGTTCTGCAGGTGTGCAGCTTTCAGGGAGAGAGAGTTGGAAACGCTTTGTGTAATTATGAAGCGCCTTAATTAGCTGAATCAGATGTACTCAGCTAATCACGGGCAGGCAGGGGAGAGACCCTACACAAGCAGCAGCTCTGGCTGCACATCTTCAAAGGGAAAGGAAAGGAAGAGATGCTGGTACGGGGTGAATAGGAGTAGGAGGCAGCTGGAGGTCTCACCAGGAAAGCGCAGAGCATGAAGAAGCTGATGAAGTAGACGATGGCGAAAGTGCTGCCGCAGGTGAACTCCTCCCCGGGCTCGTAGTCTGACTCAGGGTCACACCGCCTGCCGGGCAGACTGGCCAGCATGATCTCCTGCCAGGCCTCACCTGTGGCACACCTGCACATACACAGAGGTGATCAGTATGCACACAGAGACACACGTGCGCGCACACACACACACACACACACACACACACACACACACACACACACACACACACACACACACCCACACACAAACACACACACACACACACATACACAGACAAAGACATAAACGTATACTAATGTGCACTATTTACTGTTTCTAGCTATCAACCAGTCTGTCTGTATGCCTGTTTGTATATCTGGATATCCATCTGGCTATCTGATGTCTTTCTTACCTGAAGAGAAGCAGTACTGCCTGCTGAAAAGTCTGGAAGTTGTTGTTCCGGTTGATCTGAGTGTGAGATTGCATGGCGATCTTCCCAAAGGTCTGAAGAACAAGATATAGAAAAAATAAGATTATCTTATTTCACATTCCTGTGTCCTTCCAATGCTAATATCAGTTCTCAGATAGAATACTAAGAGATATGGTAGAAGACACAAGGTTAAGTGTAAAATTGCACAGGAAATCATCTCCAAAGATAAAAGCCTTGAGAGAAACATAAATGAGGTGAATCCCCCAACCCCCATCGCTGGTTTAGCTGAAGACTCACCTGCATGCCGATGACAGCATAGATGAAAAAGATCATGGCAATAAGAAGAGCTACATATGGCAGGGCCTAAGAAACACACAGAGCAACACAAGCCTCACTTTAGACATTCTTTCTGTAAAATCCTTCTGTAAACATTTGTTAAATATCTCTGAATAGTCCAATTCAGGGCTAATCTGATGTACATTCGTTGGTGGAGTGTGAAATCCAATGCCTCCCCAGGCACACTTGTGGCTAAAGTGGGATCTTGTGGAAATATCAGAGCATAACTGTACAGTATACACAAAATGTTTCTAGCATTCTACGTAGAGAAGTACGCTAACAATGGTGCTCACTCAATTCCAACATGCTTTTTATGTTGGTGAGCTGACAGGTTGTTTCCAGTTTCCAGACGATGTATAGAATTGTTCTGAATAAAATTGTGGGCAACTTAAATAGACTTTACAACATAAAGTGTCAAGGAGTTCTTTCTTTGCAATGAGATTCGACTAAAAGTAGCGTAGGCTCTGCTTCTGAAGATGCTTTACCTGGAGGGACTTGACAAAGGTCCAAAGGAGGGTGCGAATGCCCTCCCCTTTGCTGAGCAGCTTGACCAATCGCATGACACGGAACAGGCGGAAGAACGTGATGGACACTCGAGAGCTGTCATCGGAGCTCTGGGGAGAAAAGTACAGAAGAGTCTGAGCAAAGAACACACAATACAAAACGATGTCAAATAAAGGTACTGACAAAAATAAAAAGTGCTCTCTCCTTCAGCACATATAAAAACATATATTCTATGCGTTAGTGGCTTGGTTAGTACTATAGAACAATCATACTGGATGATTAAGAGATGAGATGAGGCTCTGACAGAGACAGCTCATACTGACAAGTGTGACTTACACTGAATTCAGTGACTACAATGTCCACCACACTGCCAACGACAATCAGTGCATCAAAGGAGTTCCAGGCATCCATGAAGTAGTGCTGGAAATGACGGGCCAAACACAGAGAACAAAGAAACAGAGAATGTTTTTAAAATAAAAATCTGAAAAATTGCATATGGAGTGCCGTAACAGAATCTCTGAATGTTACTATTGTGAAGTTATACACCAGAAAGATGATGAATGATCACGCCCCAAAATAGACATGGAGATGCTAACGATCCGTACCTTAAGTCTGAGAGCGAGCAGTTTCAGGATCATCTCCGCAGTGAAGAGACCTGTGAAGACCATGTTGAGGATATCCATGATGTGACTGAAGGCTTTTGACTGCTCATAGTGCTGGGAAACAGACAGACAGAAAGAGAGACAAACAGCAGCAGACGGACAAAAGACAAAATCAGATGTTTAGCCAGACCCTAATGTATAAACTGTATCCTGACCCCTCCTCGCCAAGTGTTGAAGTGTTCTTGAGCAAGACACTGAACCCCCAACCGCTCCTGATGTGCAGTAGTAAAGTGCTACATAAATGCAGTCCTATTGTAGTAAAGGTCTCTATTACTTTTTGTGAAAGGCCTAAAGAACTACATAGGACTCTGCCAAGAAACAACACTGTTGTAACAGACTTGAAGGTGGTTATAACAAGAGTTGTGAAAAATCTAACAAATTACCCCTTAATAATAGGACAAAAGTCAGGTAAAGTGCATTGATGTACAGTTATTGCCTTGGCCCTCTTCATGAAAATGCAGAATGTATCCAGTTAATTACCTGTACGGCCAGGGTGACAGTGTTGAGGAGGATCAGGACAAACATGATGTACTCAAAAGGAGTCGAGTTGATCACGGACCAGAACTTGTACTGCACAGGATTCTTTGGAATGTAAAGCTTCAGAGGCTGCGCCTTCAATGCAAACTGTACACACTGCCTCTGTGTGCAGGAAGACAGTGACAGAGAGGACCAAAGAAAGAGATAGCGTGTGAGAAACAAAGGTGAATTTAAACAGAATTGACAACAGAATGTAAACAACTGGACCATTCAAAGACCTTGTGGATTTATTGTGATTTATTGTGTCTGTATTGTATGACATTTAATCTATTGTCCTGTTTGGTGGTAACCTTCAGAAATATACAACACACACACGCACGCACGCACGCACGCACACACACACACACACACACACACACACACACACACCTGGTTTTTGTCCAGCTCACAGTTCTTGTATTCTTGTTCTCCCTGCTCACGGAATGTGATGATGACAAAACCTACGAAGATGTTCATCATGAAGAAGGCAATGATGATGATGTAGATGATGAAGAAAATGGAGATCTCCACACGATAGTTGTAGACAGGGCCGTGGTTTTCCGAGTTGGCGTCAATTGCTTTGTAGAGAAGCCTGGAAAAAAGCAATGGAAAAGAGAAATAAAGAGTGCGAGAGAGAAAAAGAGAGAAGAGAGTGAGAGCGATACAGAATAAGTGAAAAAAATCTGACAGAAAAAAAGAAAACCGACTGAGAGGGGTAAGCAGTCAGCCAAAGAGACAGACAGAGTGAGAAACGAGTGAGAGAACATTTATAGCCCAAGGTAAAGCATATGGCATATCCGTATTTACATTTAAACAGCCCCTCTCAGAAAATCAGGTGACAAAGTTGCATGACATCTTTGGTTGGGTTTGCAATTTCAGTGTGTGTGTGTGTGTGTGTGTGTGTGTGTGTGTGAGTGTGTGCATACATGTATGTGCAAAGGTGTGTGTATGTGTGTTTATGTGTGCATATGAGTGTGTGTGTGTGTGTGTCTGTCTTTAGTACTCACGCTGGCCAGCCCTCGAAAGTGGACACGGTGAAGAGAGCCATCATGCCCATAAGCACGTTGTCAAAGTTGAAGTCACTGTTAAGCCATATTCTCTCCCTCACCATTGGGTGATTCACATCCCCATCCTTGTACACCACAAATGTCCCTCTAAATATGCACACACACACACACACACACACACACAAACAACGTATAATTATACATTATATACAGATTCAGCATACAAATAAAACATAGAAAAGGTCCGACAAATTGATTGGCCTTACTTGCACTGGTCCGGTGTGTGCTTAGCCTCATCTGTGCAGCGATAAAACTTTCCCTACACAAACAGTGCATCGCGTTAAAACAGTTCCAGGACTGTATTCCTTTACAGTTTAATGTCAATGTTAAGATGCTCAATTAGATTCTCTTTGTAGTCTGTATTGTGGTACCTTGAAGAGCTGCACTCCGATGCAGGCAAACATGAACTGCAAGAGTGTGGTGACGACCATGATATTTCCGATGGTTTTGATGGCCACAAACACACACTGAACCACATGCTGTAAACAGACGTATAGGTGCACCAAGGTCAGACAGGATGGAAGAATGACTTGAAAAGTGTGTATGAATACAGAAGACATACACACTCGCACACACACACACATACACACATAAAAGACACACACACACACCCATAAAAGACACACACACTCAAACAAAAATATATACAAACAAACATACACACACTTTCTCTCACACACACACACACACACACACACAACCTTGCACCTTAAGCCCTTTTGCTCTGTTGATGGCTCGGAGAGGCCTCAGCACTCGAAGCACTCGGAGAATCTTGACCACAGAGATAGTACTTGAACTAAAAGAGAGAAAGAGATAGAGAGAGGGAGAAATGCATCATTGCTACTCTTTAATCCTACATCTAGAACTGGTTGACCCCAGCTGCTACGTGTGTGTCTGTTTGTGTAACTTTATGGATGTTTGAGTATGCATGGGTGTCTTTGGTGTGTGTTGTGAGAGTTAATATATGTTTGTTCACAGCGAGTATGAGGACTAATGTACTCTCTCTGTGTGTGTGTGTGTGTGTGTGTGTGTGTGTGTGTGTGTGTGTGTGCCTACACAGAAGCTTTCACCTGAGAATCTGGTGAGAGGGCCTACATGAGAGTGTTCATGAGTCCCGCAGTAGCATGGGTTTAGAGCAGCACATTTGCATTTAGAAACAATATGAAATAATTACTAACATAAACAAAATGAACCACATCTTTGGATCTTTGGAGATACCAGGGTTCCTACGTGACTGACCACGGTAGTAATGTCATGACAAATCGGATTTTGGAAGATTGTAATCATTTGCTGTTCAAGCCATTTATTTATCCTTCACTGTAATCCCCTCTGGAATATGAAATGTAGTTCGCTGGGTGCGCTACAGACACTGTGGGCTTGATCGGCACAGGTATTCAGTTAGGAAATTCAGAATGGATGAAGCCAAATCAGAGACGACGTACCCATGCAGAAAAAAGATAAAACATTTATTTTCCTGTATTTAAAGCCCTGTCACTTTGAAACAGTTGCACTTGCTTTGGTTCTCCTCTAGAGGCTGCTCAAAACACCCAAGTTATAAGAACATCCCTCAAGCTCTGCCTTGTCCTCCACTTAATGATGTGTTTTTTTTTTTTTTACAAATTTAAATGTGTGCTCATGAATGTATTTCAGACCCCTGGGATGTCTCTGCTGCCCTCCAACATCATGACAAAGGCTCACAGGCACAAACTCAATGGCACGAATGTTAAAAGATGCCCAATTGGACTAGCCGCCCTCATGTGCGTCAGTAGCTTCCTGCACTCCAGCTGTGTCTTGTCTAGGGCCTTATCAGGCTAAAACTCAAGGAACACAGGTGGCGCCACTGCAGGTCGAGAGGATGTGTTTTTGAATGTTAATTTAGCAGAGGTTTTTTTTCCCACCATGACCTACAAAGTGCCAACACAAAACGTGTCTTATCATGTAGTCTATAGTAAACTGAAACGATGCATATTTGTGAATTTGCATGTAAACAAACTAACATAAACACCTAGAGAGGTGAATTCATGACTGCATTTGCTATTTCATGGTCATGGGGTACAGGAGAGTAAGATGAGACACACGATCATATAAGATACCAGGCCATTGTGAAAACAAGCACAATAACAAACTGTTGTGAATGTGAAAAGTATGGGGTGAAATGCAGCTGTGGCAGATACACCACCTATCCAGCAGGGACAAACAGTCATAAAAAGTCTCACGATAGTTGTACACATGGTTAGGGGAAGCAGCTGTCATGACTGACACTGCGGTTGTGGAAATCTGGGCAAATAATGGTGTACAAAACTTCAAGTGAGTGGAAGTGGCTCATGGACAGGTATAGCATACCTTTGAACTTTAGGGGGAGGACTTTGGACACATTCATTTTAAACCAATGAGATGCTACTGTGAAAAGTGCAACACTTACTGCAGGAAGAAGGACACAAGAGACACACTGACAACCAGCAGGTCCAGCATATTTGATGGATTTCGACAGAAGGAGCCCTGGTGTAAGAACGCCCCATGAACAGTCATCTACAACACAGGAGGTGGGTGAGGGCCATTCATATGTATTACATAACTACATAAATACATAATTATACATACATGTACTAGTGGTCAGTGAAAAACAACATGTCACTGACTGCAAATCTCCTAACATCTTTCCTTGAGAGATCTGCCATAAGACACTGTGGCTGATGAAGCATACCTTCAGGATGATCTCCACGGTGAATATGGACGTGAAGGCATAGTCAGCGTAGCCCAGGACCTGTGAGAGACACAGGCCACACACACACACACACACACACACACACACACAAACACACACACAGTGAGACAGGGAGGAGTTAACTGGTGGCATCCACCATGCTGACGGAGGCACTGACTCAAGCTCAGGCCGCCGACTGCCATCAGGCCCACCCCCCCCCCCCCTGATTGCACCCTAGGACTCTGCCCCCTCCTCAGCTGCCTCAAATTGGCACGTCCAGCCGTGGCAAGACTGCAATCAGGACAGCTGCTGCTCTGGGTGGGTTGCTCTGCACTGTGGGGCCTTTGGGTCAGGGAGTTGGGTCAATGATTAGACTAAATACAGACCGCAATGAGAGCTAGGGGTCCTGCAAAGGATTCTGTGTCACTCAATTATGTCGGAAGGATTGATGCTTCTGTGTCTCACAGTTGGTCACAAGCTGGGAGAGTGTACACACAGAGCTCTCAGACCAAGTTAAAAATAGATACACATGGAACCATCCAGTATTTGAGTGAGTGTGCCTTTAGTTAACTTCACTGTGATGTTTGACAGCACCACAATTTTACCAGCGTCTTCTCACCACGCATAGGATACAACTTTGTGTTGATCATTCTGGGGGAAATGAGGGGCTAGACATGGGCATTGCCCTCCCTTTATGCTCACATTGTTTCTGAAGGAGTGAGCCCTGATGGGGTCCTCTGCAGCCAGGGAGATACTGCTCAGGATGATGAAGACCAGGATGAGGTTTGTGAAGATGTGATGATGGATTAGAATGTGGCAGCCTACTCTGATCCTGTGGGAGAGAAAGAAGAGAGAGAGAGAGAGAAAGAGAGAGAGAAATGTTATTGGATTTCAGGTGTGTACTTTAATTATCTGTTGAGTGGATATGGGAGGATTCATGGGGTCAAGGAGTGTAGGGATCAACACATCCCATTATACTTGAACTCTACGGCGTTACATAGATTTACTCTACAAAACAACAGACAAAAACATTCCGACTGCATAGAGGCCCGGGCAGCACCACACTCACGGGTTTGTCTGGCTGAGGCAGAAGAAGGCGCTGCCCTCGGGGATAGGGACGATCTTCTCTTTGGGTGGGACAAGGTCAGTCACTTTTAGCGTCTCCTCTGCCTCCTCTGCAGCACACCAGACGAGGACACAAACAGAAGGAAACATGCTGAGTCTTTGGAAGCAGAGCATATGGCCCAAAACATACCCAGACCACTGGAGTATAGTAGAAGGAAGCAAGTGCATTCAAATATGTAACATTTACACTTTTGACAAAGAAAGAAACAATGCGAATACAGGCAATACTAGATTGTTGACAATGCAGAAAGAAAAGGTTTTCAGATGTGTCTGATTTTTTGAGAGAATCGTGGGTTCCTACTATATCTCGTGATTTGAAGAAATAAAAATCGGCTTTGGATTTGACCTACTGTCACCTTGTTCTCCTTCTTCGTGTTCCTCTTCTTCCTCATATTCATCCACTTCAACCTGCGTGGACAAATGTCAATATTCTGTCATTTCCAACCACTCCAATCAAAGATCTTTATGATGCATTTCTAACTAAAAAAGCCCTAAATGATACATTACTAACTAAGAAGGCCCTCTAAACCTTACCTTTACGTCACCATTCTCTCCCACTGCTGCTTCTGCTCCCTCTTTCTTCTCTCTGTTGAGAAATAAGATGGAATATTTTAATGGCGGGGGAGACAGCTGTGAGAGCTGTGGCACAGCTCAAGTCCTCTCTCTCCACTTTGGAGTGGTTGTTGACTCTACTTCTGGCAGGAAAGTGCTTCCCCAAATAGGAGTAAGTGAACAATTATCTGTTTTCACAGTTTCCACTTAACTTTTAGCCTCCTCATCACAGAACCAATACAGGTGCTCTTGTAAAAGGTTTTCTAGAGCTATGAAACACTGACATGAACCTACAAGCAATTAGTTTTTCGTACGAGAAAAGTTGTAGTATGTAGAACCACAAGAACCGTTACCTTTTTTCTCTTAAATGCCAAACATTACTCACTCTTTTTTTTCTTCTTCTCCACCAGTGGACAAGTTGTCCACAGCGATAGCCAAGAAGACGTTCAGGAGGATGTCTGAGCCACAGGTTAAGGTCCACAGGGAGGAACCGGGATCATATGATGCTCTTTTGACATTTTAGAAGGTCTGGTTTTGACAATACAGTCAAAATTTGTGAAATAAAAATGTGCAATTCATAATTCATTATCCTTAAGTTGTTTGCCTACTTGTCCTCCAGTGAGATAGGCTTCGGTGAAAGGATACAGTTACCACAGATGAAGAGAATAACAAAATACAGGCAGACTATCATTCCAGGAAATACTGGACCTCCATAGGCCATAATGCCATCGTACATCACCATGTTCCAGTCTTCACCTGTCAAGATCTGCAAGCGGAAACAGCAATAGCGAAATCAACTTTCAGCATTCCAGTGGAATTCCTGAGGACACTAGTAAGTGCTGGGAATCTTGAGGCAACACCTCAAAGCAAAACAAACAGCTCAGTTTAAGTCATGGTTTTCCAAAATGTGATCGTTACCTGGAAACAGGTGAGCAATGCTTGGGGAAAGGCATCAAAGGTGCTGCGTTTGGTCTGCGTCTCGTCGAAGTTGAACTTGCCGCCGAACAGCTGCATGCCCAGTAGGGCGAAGATGATGAGGAAGAGGAAGAGCAGCAGCAGCAGGGAGGCGATGGACTTCATGGAGTTCAGCAGAGATCCCACCAGGTTGGACAGGGCTGCCCAGTGCCTTCACAGACAGGGGTCAAGTTTCACAGGTGAGGAATCAAGACCCCAGTGAGTGTCATACCATAAATATAGTAATTTACAAACATATCTTAGTCTTGTATTGTACATGTTCCTGACTACACAGAACCGCAATTAAAACCTGGACTCTAAACATAAATGAAGTGAATATGGACACTTTCACCTGATGACAATTCCTATTATTCTGTACATTGATGGATTTCTTAAAGTTTAAATATTGAAAACAATGCATATTCAATGGCTCTGACTTACTGCACGCTACACCATACTTGAGGGAATCATGAAATACGTATACAATTTGGAATTTTGAATAAAAAGGCATATACCAAACCACTTGCAAGATAATGGATTTTTCTTTGTTCCCTACCAAGGTGGTATAAACCAGTGACGCTGGCGTACCTGGTAACTTTGTTCCCTACCAAGGTGGTATAAAGCAGTGACGCTGGCGTACCTGGTAACTTTGAAGATTCTGAGAAGACGGACGCAGCGCAGCACAGAAATCCCCAAAGGGGGCATGATCTCTAGTTCCACCAGCACCGTCTCCATGATCCCGCCGCACACCACGAAGCAGTCGAAGCGGTTGAAGAACGCCTTAAAGTACCCCTGACGGCCCAAGCTGTACATCTTCAGGAGCATCTCCACCGTGAAGAGGGAGAGAAGGACCTTGTTGGCGATGTCTGATGGGGAGGAGACAGAGAGAGAAAGGATGGAAGGGTTTAGGGAGAGACGCAGCTCAAATGGTGGATTAAGGCCAAGGTCACAGCAATGGCGAAATCATATGATGAATGACCCGGGGAACCAGGAAGCCAAAGTGGTGGTAACATCATTGCATAACGTTTATTATGATTAACAATAACAATAAGAGTAGCCCAAACAAGTGGGGGTATATTTAGTGTATATCATTAATGCAATGATAAGGACCAGTAACACCACTGGAGTTCATTCAGTGAAAATAGCAGAGACAAAAAGTGCACTCACAAAGCATACAATGCAGTTCAAATTAAAAAAGTGATATATTTAGTGTATTTTCAGTATATGTTGGGCTGAACAGAATCATTTATTAAATGACTTGATATGTGAAACGAATGCCTGTGCTGTACTGTTGGAAACATGCTTACCCTGGACGTCGGTGAGCCAGTCAGGCTGGTTGTAGTGTTCCGAGGCGCTCAGGGCCGTGTTCAGGAACACCAGGAGGAGAACCACCCAGTAGAAGGTGACCGACTTCACTGCTGTTCGGCAGTTCCTCCTAATCCCACGATTCCAGCGCCTCAGTGCTCGACTGAGTGAGGAAAACACGCAGTCACATACACACACACGCACACACACGCACAAACACGCAAACGCAACTTAAACATGGTTGCAGACCGCGCATCAAGTGACCAACACATGGAGCCATGCTGGCTGGACGGCACGAGCGAGGTCACATGTGATGCAGCGTTTGATTCAATTTAGCTACAATATGACAGCCGAAGTGCAACCTTATTTCGTCCCATTAGCATTACATGTTGCCCTTAAGCGCCATTCAGCTCCAGCCAGTCCCCTCCATGTAGGGGTTCTCAGCATGCGTGTACTCACCAGCATGGGATTCTCATCACACGCGCACTAAGAAAAAGAGCCACAGAGAGACGAGACAAAAAGCACAGAACGCAGAATCTGAAATCAGTGGAGCGTGACCACAGACGGCAATAACAACAACAGTAACAGCAGCACCATTACTATACAACTACCCAAAATGTGTTTAAGGCGGACATAACATCAGACAACAGATGGCTTATCTTGTCCTTTGGACAGTGGCAGAAGAGGTTAAAGGTTGAAGTGATATTGGTGTGTGTGTTACCAGCATAGGGTACAGCAATCAGTGTGCTCCTCCTCCTCAATGTTCTCTGTGTTCTCTGAGCCTGTTTCACTGGCAGGGAGACTTGCTAGAAGAAGGGAGAGAAAAATAGGAGAAAAAGAGAGAAAGAAAGGGGGGGGGGGAGAAGAAAAGACAAAAAACAAGAAATTGGCCAGTGAGATGTAACTGCATGTCAAACACACTGACACAGATTTCTTGTGGAGGAAGGAGAAAAAAACAGCCAATCTATTTGAAACAGGGTCAAACATCTATCGAGAGCAGGAATTGAGAGTGAGGCCCAGATTAGATCGGGATACTACAAATGAGAGCGAGCATGTCAACGTCAGCTGGGCCGGCTGCTATATTTGGAGCGAGGCAGGGCAAAGCCCCCCCGCCACATCTGGAGTCAGGGGTGGGATTGTGGTAGTGGTGGGAAGGGGGGAAGGGGGGGGGGGGAGCTACCGTGGGTTTCGTTGGAGTGGCTGAACCAGCCGAATTTGCTGCCCCTCTTCTTGCCGGAGAGGTCACGCAGGGATGGGCCTGTGGAGAAGCGAGAGAGCCATGAGAAACGTGACAGCACCAGCCGCAGGGGGCTGCATACACTCACACACAATCATACACACTCACACACACACTCTCATACACACTCACACAGAAAAACACACACACACACACACTCACATTCTCACCTTGCGGCCTTGGTGGCTTTGAGTGGTGTGTGTGTGTTTATTTGTTTGTGTTTGTGTGTGTGTGTGCGTGTGCGTGTGTGTGTGTGTGTGTGTGGTGTGTATGTTTGCGCGTGTGTGTGTGTGAGGGGGATGAAGGCACAATAATTGAAGGTGTGTGACTGTCAGTGTGTGTGCGCGGGTGTGTGTGTGTGTGTGGGGGGGGTTGGGGTGTAGGCACAACTTTTGTGTTTGTGTTTGTGAATGCTTGCGTGCACATATTTGGGAGCATGGATGCGTGAATGGTCAGTTTCATGCTACAGATTATGATGAATATGTATGCAAATCATCCTTTTGTGTGTGTGTGTGTGTGTGTGTGTTTGTGTGTGCGTGTGTGTGTGAGAGAGTATGTTTGTCTGTCTGATCAGTGTCTGCGAGACGTGTATATGCAGCTCAGTGTGAGTGATCGTGAGCATCAGGGTGAGTGTTGTGATGATGCCCACACATTTCATGATGCCTTTTTGCATGTGAGCATGTGTGTGTGTGTGTTTGCACGTGCGCTTGTTCCCGTGTGTTCGTGCGTGAATGTGTGCGTGTATGTGCTCCTGCCCGTGTGTTTATGTGCGACGCCGTGTGTGAATGTGAGTGAGCCTGTGCTTGTGTCTGTGTGTGTATGGGTCCGGGCATGTCCCCATATTTTAGCGTGTTCGTGCTCCTTGTATGTGTTCTCTGTCATACGTTTGGCTCTGGCTTACGTTTATTTCCATCCTCGTCTTCCTCGTCGATGTCCTCGGCCTGCATGATCCAGTCCATGTAGCCACTCAGGTCCTCCTCCATCTGCTGCTTCTCCCGCAGCTTCTGGAAGTCCCCACGCGCCTTGGCCTTCTCTCGCTCCTTGGAGAATTCTCTGCGTGACACACACCCATCACGCGCCGTTACACAGCCAGTCAGGCGCACATGCTCACCCAGACACACACACACACACACACATACATAAGCATACTTCCTAGCCCACACATTTTGATGCACAACCCAGACATACCCAAACACACACACACTCTTTGTCATGCACGTGCACACACACACACACACACACACACACACACTCACACACACACAAACACACACACACACACACACACACACACACACAGACACACAAACACACACACATACATAAGCATACTTCCTAGCCCACACATTTTGATGCACAACCCAGACATACCCAAACACACAGTCTTTGTCATGCACGTGCACACACACACACACACACACACACACACACACACACACACACACACACACACACACACACACACACACACACACACACTGTAATCCCCCCCCCCCCCCCACCCACCCACCCACACACACAGGCATACATATACACACAATGTTTAGACATGCACACAATTGCTCTTTCTCAGTACGAAGACTTATAATAAGAATAAACAACTGGTTATCTTGTTCTTCCTGCTGATAGTGTACCTTGGCAAAATCCACAGAAATATGGTACGCGTAACTACGTAACGCACCATATACAAACACAGACACACAAATAGACAGAAGCTCGATCCCTGTAATACTTACCCGCTCAACACACCCAACACAAGGTTAAGCACGAAGAAGGACCCAAAGACGACGAGACTCACGAAGTAGACCCAAGGCAATTCAAACCCAATGGCATCATTCATCTACTCAAAGCAAAGTGTGTACATGTATATTTTGTGTGAGCGTGTTTGTGAGAGAGAAATAGAGAGAGAGAGAGAAATGGATAGAGAGAGATAAATAGATAAAGAGAGAGAGAGAGAAATGTGGAAAGGGAGAAAAGGGGGGAAAAACACAGACACGTGTTAGGCTTCGCTCAGGGAGGACAATGTTCAAGCGAGCAAAAGGGAAGGAGAAAACACACTGATTCATTATTTCATTCCTTTTTTTGGGTGCATTTCTGTCATAAAGGCACAGCGAAATGGGAGCAGGCCAGAGCTGTGTGTGTGCAGTACCCAGTAGAGCACGTCGGTCCAGCCCTCCATGGTGATGCACTGGAAGACCGTCAACATGGCGAAGAAAAAGTTGTCAAAGTTGGTGATGCCGTTGTTGGGGCCGTCCCACCTCCCTTTGCACTCAGAGCCGTTCACCATACACTGACGGCCGTTACCGGCAAACGCACACGGCAAAGGGTCGTCATCGGCGTAGTCCTCTGAGAGGAGGAGAGAAGGAGAAAAGCGTTAACAGAAAAGAAAAGCTGTTGGGAATAGATTTGTACTACTGAGAACACACTGTAGTACTGTGCCTCTTGAATTTTTATGTTTGTTAGCTGGGGATAAAATCAGGGGATGAAAGCGGGATGAACGTAACCAAAAGGTGAAAGAGTAAACCTGTGCCAATGAAGAAGCAGGTCTTGTGCATGCGTCCGATGAAGAGCTCCAGGCCGATGATGGCGTAGATGATGATGACGAAGAGGACCAGCAGGGAGATGTGCAACAGGGGTACCATGGCCTTCATGATGGAGTTCAACACAATCTGCAGACCTGGACACAACGAAAGCATTTAGTCAGGTGCTACTTGCATGATCCCATCAATTCAGCTGATATTCATTTTCATACAATATAGGGAGATGAGAAACATACATTTAAAAATGCTTGCAGCTGTTATTGTTATTAGCACAATTTAGCATCACATCCATGGGAAATGCTGAGTTTGGCACTGATGACATTGATATCAGTTAAGGGAGAAAGGGAAAATATTTGTTTTATACATCCTCCATGAATCCTAACCTAAGTATGATTGAGATTTCTAAATATAAATAGATATTTTTTTTTTACTATTTTCTTTATCCATAATAACCTTCATTATAACATTCATTTTAATTCAGCTTAAACATTTTCTTCCCATCTCCTAAAAACTACTACATGGTGCTCTGTACAACTCTTGCTGACCTCAAAAGCTGTGTGTGTGTGTATTTTTTTTCTTTCCCTTGACTCCACACACTTGTTGTGACATCCGAATGCCTCTTGTGTTTCCATTAAGCGTAACATGAAGTGGCCCGGGGCACTGCAAAGATGAGTCAGGTCTGAAATGCCTCCAAAGGAGCTCGTTTATGATTCAAACTTAGTCACGCTGCCCGACTCCACCTCCCTCAGAAAAGGGAGACAGGCCATGCCAGCCCGAGCCACCAAGCTTCCCCGTGATTGATACGCCACACAAGTGCACCACCTCAAGGTGGTAACCTTTATTATGGTTCTTCAAAGCGTGTAAGCGGTGCCAGGGTGGAGAATACGCTTGGCTTCGGTTTGAGACGGCATTCTGTCCACTGTTGCCAGTGACATAAATATGCCTGCAGGCAACAGTGGGTCCTTCATGAGCAAAGGAATAAATAAACCAAAAAAGAACTACAAACTACATCCAGCGGGGCCACATGAAGCTTACCAAAGATGAATTTGCATGTTGGCCACTACACTTCTACATGCTACTTGCAAGGATACCTCTCCGACCACTGCATTTAGAGAGCGTATACCTTAAATAGGACAAATCATATAAATTGAGTTAAAAAAAAAAAACGAGTTTGCACACTGGCGCACACACACACGCACACACACACACACACACACACACACACACACACACACACACACACACACACACAGAGCAGAGGACACTCACTGGGCACTCCTGATACCAGTCTCAGGGGCCGGAGCACTCTGAAGGCACGCAGGGCTTTGACGTCCAGCCCGCCTGGTTTGCCTGGCACGTGGTGGGTCACCACCACGTCTGACTTGTGGGTCATGGTCTCCAGAGCCACACTGAACAATCTGCAGGGGCACACACACACATAACAGGCCATTACTGACTGAGCTCATTACAGGTGCAACATCCCTATCCCACAAGGACCAAGTTCTTCAGCTGATCTGCACAGCATGACACAGAATGTTAAAGCTTCTATTCGAAAATGTTTGATTAAAGGTTGTTCTGTATTTATGAAAGGTGTTTTACACTGAACAGTCCTTTACAATGATGGTAGTGTTCTATATTATCTGAATAGTGGGCTGTCTTTACAAGCTTTATGTTATACTAAAAAGTGTACTACATGCTGCATTAGATTAAATTAACTTTGATTAGAATCAACGTTACTGTCATTATGCAGAGTATGGGTACAAAGCCAATGGAATGCAGTTAGCATCCAACCAATATTGTAAAAATATAGTATTCTTTACAGATAAGTGCATGAAAAGTAAGTACTACAGCATAAGTGATGCTGTATCTTACAATGGTGTTACAACATACAAACATAAATATAGTATATATATGTAAATATTATAAATATGTATATTGGACAGAGAAGTGGACATTGTTCGAGAATAGTGACTGCAAATGTAGGGTTGTATGAACAGTATGAACATCATATGTAGTGTGTAGAGTAATTATGCAGAGTATAAAAAACACGTACAGTTGGTATTTTGCACCGTAACATTATTTGAACAGTGTAGGTGGTTCAGTCTGTGCAAAATATGAATAGTGCAAAGAACATGTTTGTAAAAGTACTGTGAACTGTGCAGTAATGAGTGCAACGATGCTATTAGAGTGGTGGTGTGGAGATGAGCAGGGTCACAGCCTCAGGGAAGAGCCTATTCCTGAGTCTGCTGATGTCAGAGTGGAGGCTCCTGTAACGCCTGCCGAATGGGAGGAGGGTGAGAAGTCCAAGAGGCATCCTTGATGATGTTTCTCATCCTACCAAGGCGGCGCTTGTGATACAGTAAATGGTCTCTATGGCGGGTAACTGGGGGTTTCACAACCTGCTGGAGTGCTTTACAGTCTTATGCGTGGCCATTGCCATACCACGCTGAGATCTAAATGGTAAAGCAGTAGAGGTCCACCGGTATCCCGGGACACAGGTGAGCTTTCTTAATGCTCCGTGGGAAGTAAAGGCTCTACTCCTTTTGACCAGGATGGAGGAGTTCAGGTACCAAGTGGGATCATTGGAGATGTGGACGCAAAGGAGACGGAAGCTTGACACACGCTCTACAACAGCTCCATAGATGGGGGTTGGGGGTGGTGTGTGTGTGTGTGTGTGTGTGTGTGTGTGTGTGTGTGTGTGTGTGTGTGTGTGTGTGTGTGTGTGTGCACGGCTCCTAGCCCGCCGGAAGTCGGGATTTCAAGTGTGAAGAACCATTCTCTCGAAGCACTTGCTGATGACAAGGGTGCGTGCTATAGGACAGAAGTCATTATGGGCTGGGGGCACTATGGTGCAAGCAGTTGCCCCGACCATATACAGGCTTGAATGCCCACGGAGACACGGGTTCGAATCTGACCCGCTGTCATTTCCCGATCCCACTCCCCACCTCTTCTCTTCATCTCATTTCCTGTTTAAAACCTTCACTGTCCTATCCGATAAAAGGCAAAAAGCCCACCCAAAAATGATGGGCCGTAGCAGTGGAGTGCTTCAGCACGATAGTGATGGTCTTGAAACTAGTGGGGACAACTGCTTGGGCCAGGGACATGTTGAAAATATCCATAAACACCCTGCCTAGCAGAGGCTCTAAGCAAATGGCCAGTTATTCCATCAGGGCCAGCTGCATTCATCTCGCTCAGGCTAAACATCTGAGGTAGAGAGTCTGAAAGGCTGCTCATCGGGTGGTAGATTTGCTTTGAGGATGACCTCCTTATTTCCCTGGTCAAAGCGAGCGTAGAAGTAGTTGAGCTCGTGGAGGAGGGAGGCAGAGCTGGTCGGGGGCGCAGTGCTGGGTGGCTTGACGTCTGTGATTGTCAGAGGGTCAGAGGTGTTGAAATGCTTTTCAATCCGCTGTGTGTAACAGTGTTTAGCCCGGAAGATTCCTCTCCTCAGGTTGGCCCTGGCTAAGCTGTAAGCCTTCCGCTCTGCAGCCATAAACGCTGCATAACTTGCCTTGAGCAGGGGGTGAATCTCTCTGTTCATCCAGGACTTCAAGTTCTTATTTTTGTGTGTGTTGTCACTCCTGTTAATGTGATCCAGGATGGAGTTGGTGTATGTGTCAATGTTAACCTGAGAGGCTGTGATGGCCTGGGCAGCAAACACACTCCAGTCAGTCTTTGTCGTGGGTTGCATGTGTTTGATGACTAGGGTGTACTTGGGAATCCATGAGTGTTTAGGGCTGTCCCTTTGTCAAATTGTCAAGTTCATAAGGGCTTCCACATACATTGTGTGGTTCAGGGTTCAGGTTCAGGTCCAGGTTCAGGTGCAGATGTACAGATCTCAAAGTGCAAGGATTAAAGTCCCCAGCGACAAAAATGGTTCTTTCAAGGCCACCTTTGCACTTTTTGCACTTAATCAGCAGAGCAGTGGGTATCAGCTTTCTAAAGAGTCCAAGCACCATTTTTTGTTTACATAAATGCATACACCACCACCCTTGCTTTACTATACTAAATAGCATATTGCTAACGGATGCCCTGCATTGTACTGTCGAATGTATTTGTAATGGAGGTAAGGCACCTCAGAGGGAAGTAGAAATGCCGCACTGCTTTTTCCTGACTTACATGCACATATTGTGTTGGACTACATAAAACAGATTTTCACTAATACACAGGCTGGTGACCCTAATGCCCCACCCCAGACACACACACTGACACACACACTGACACACACACACACACACACAGGCATGCAGGCACGCACACACACATCCACTGAAAAAAAAAGATGTAGAGCCAGAGAAATCCTTGTGTGTAAAATTGAGAGTAGAGCCAAGTCTGTCTAGGACAGATTAAGAGACAAACAGGGACAGGACACAGAGAGACAGAGAGAGAGAGAGAGAGAGAGAAAGAGAGAGTGGGGGGGGGGGGGGGTTGCATTATAAAGACTGTCAGCCAGATCGGTCTAGATAATCCAGGAGAAAGAGTGCAAAGGGGAGAGAGAGGGTGTGGGAGGAGGGGAGGAGAGAGAGCAAGAGAGCGAGAGACCGGGTGAGAGAGAGAGAGAGAGAGAGGGATGTGAGGGAGGAGGTGGAGGACGCAAAAGGAGAGAAGAGGGCACAGTAATGAAAGACGACAAACAGGAACCAGGCTAAGAGCTCTTAAAACAGATGATTAAGTAAACAAATAAATAACTGATGATATGAGAAAACAATATGAGAATTAGCACACAACGGACATCCCTGGCAATGAAGTGAAAAAGAGACAGAGAGAGACAGAGAGAGAGAGAGAGAGAGAGAGAGAGAGAGAGAGAGAGAGAGATAGAAAGAGAGAGAAAGATCATCATCAAAAATAAAATGAAAACACTCATTGCAACTGGAAGGTCAGGCAATCCTCGCTGAAAGCACACATACCCGACAATGACAATGACAAAGTCCAACAAGTTCCAGCCATTGCGGATGTATGAGCTTGGGTGCATGACTAGACCGTAGGCAAGAATCTTCAGGAAGGTTTCAATGGTGAAAATGATGAGAAAGACATACTCCACTTGTTCCTGTGATCAAAGAAAGAGGAAAATAGAGAGTTACAATTGACCAGAACTGTGTCTATTTTGACATATACATCACAATTGTTTACATTTATTTGTGATAGCTCTTTGTGACTGAATGGTGGCTCTGCTTATCTAGGTGTTTTCTGAGATATGAGATCAACTGCTTCACAACTTCAATGATAATATTTCATTTAAATGATTTGTTGTTATGGTTATTGTTACACATCACATCCTGCAAATAACTCTTAATGTAAATAACCACTAGTCTAATAATGTAACATTATTCATTCATCTATCTAGGCTTCCTTTCTAGCATCCATCCATCCAAGCATCCATCCAGATGTTTCAAGCCCTGGGTCATTTCATTGCTGCTGATGTGATTTTGAACAGCGTAAGTGACTTAAATTCCGATTTCTGAATGGCAACATGAACTCAACCAGAACATGAACTCAAAATGGCTACCACTCCACTGGTATCCCTCGCACACGTTTGTGTGTGTGTGTGTGTTTGACATGTTTTTTTTTAAGTGCACATCATAATGCAATGATCTCCCACTGTATAAAGCACGCTCGCATGACTAGTGTACTATTTGGCAGCGGGGAGTTTAGTGTGGACATGGTCGACTTGGGGTGAGCCAGACTTTAAAATGGGTAAGGGGGAATTTGAGAGCATTTCAAAGGATTACCAATCTGTCATCATCCAATGCCCATAGTCCTGTCTGGGCAGATTGGCACACAAGCCAAGCCAAGGCAAGCGAAGCCCTATGTATACACGCGCATATGAACACATTCTCAGAAACATTCTTGCACATCGCTCTCTCTCTCACTTCACACACACACACAAACACACACACAAACACACACACACACACACACACACACACACACACACACACACACACTCACAAGTGGCTGACACGTTCACACACTCATGTATTCATGCACAGATACACACATGGACATATGTGTCCACACACACACACCCTCACACACACACCTGTGTGCACACGCACAAGCACACACACACACACACACACGGACACACACCGAGGTAAACAGAGCAACGCAAACACGGCTCTGAGGAGACCATCTGTATCGCACGGCGGCGCTAAGGCTCATGGGATAGGGGGTAATAATCACGGAACCATACTGATGCAATGTGTTCTGATGGACTGCAAGAGGGCACAAGCCGGCCCTGTACTCTGTGCCTGCGAGCGGACTCTCTCTTCTCACTATGCCGCGAGAAAGGAACATATGTATGTGCTATTCCACTGACAGAACACATGTGGACACGGCCCAGTTCCCTTGTCATGCTACATTTGCAGCGCCCATGCTGTTTTGCAATGAGAGACATATTGTAATGCGATCTTATTTCATTGGGCACAGCGGGTATAAGAATGTATGCACAACACAGTGATCAGAAAAGATTACTCATATGGTATAATACAATATGGACTGAGAGAGGATCCACTGGCACAGAAAACATGACCCCCCCCCCCACACACACACACACTTCTTCTCCCCCCCGCCTACCACCCCATGTGATGCGTCCACAGCACACACACACACACACACACACATGCACAGAGGCGTGCACATCCACACAGAGGTGGGAGGAGAGAGATACTGAGGGGAAAAGAGGGAAGTGAGGTGGAGAGAGGGGGAAAGAGACAGAGTGAAAGGGGGGAGGGAGAATAAGCTGCTTAACAGGACCTAAAGCATTTAGAGCAGTCAAACGAACAGGCAGTTACAATCTCTCTCTCTCTCTCTCTCTCTCTCTCTCCCCCCATCCACTCCCTTTCCATCACTCACTCTTTACCTCCTTTCTGGGCTTTCTGATTACCTGCACCCCTGTCACCCCTTGCATCGCCTCCAGGTCTTTCTGGCAGGCGGTGAGATTGCTGGCTTTAGCCTTTATGCCCTTTGCGAAACCATGACAACTGTTATACCCACCGCTCAAACAGGAAACAGCAGACAAAAAGAAAGGGCTGCATTTGGAAAAACTAAAAAATCTGAGGCTGAGCAGCAGAAAAGCTGGGATACTATTATTATGTAACAATGTCCCCTGAAACAAAGCATGAACTGAATGACAGCTGCACTGCACAGAGGGACTTTCCAAGTTTTGCATTCCAAAAAGCATCCCATTTGGAGATTAATATTGTGTGGCAAGAAACATATTACTCTTCACCAGTTGCCCGAGGTTTCTAAAAAGAGAGGGGCACTAAGTGAAGCAGATATAAAGGGATATATCGCTGTCCATGGTCCTGATCTCACAAACCAGAGCCTTTTCATGCATTATAATCATTATTATGTCAAATAGTAAACTATATTCACTATATTATTTCTGTTCAAACTATATCTTTCCCTTTAGCAATAAGCTCTCATCCCTTCACCTTCTATCAGTTCTAATGGGTCAGCATACCTGTACCCATTTCATCATAAAGATATACACTACACCCTTAGAAACTATCAAATGACAGTCATCTGTAGGATGCAACTGATGTGCTCGGCAGTTACACGTGAGCAACATTCAACTTCAACTACATTCATTCTCCACCAGAGCCTGAATCCATACAGCTGGATGGATATGCCAGTGATTTTGCAGAGCTAGCGTGATTCGTGCCATGGCCTGCCTCCTCTAACAATAATTAGCAATGACCACTTGTAGGCCTCAGTTTAGCCCAGGGGAAAACATACATTTAATTTGGCTGATGCAGAGTTGCTAATCCTGGGATGATCTTTGACTGCCTGGAGGACACAGAGGCAGCGGCTAAAACCCCCAATCGCCGCAGGAGGAGAGAGAGAGCGAGAGAGAGCGAAGAAGAGAGAGAGAGCGAGATAGAGTGGGAGGGAGAGAGATCAGGGATAACACACACAGGGTTAAAAAAAGCGATGGGGAAAGAAGGTGCTGAGGAATTGGTGTGTGGCCACTGCCGGGTAAGAAAAAAATGCTCACATAGGGAACGATGGACAGAATGATTCAAAGCTTTTTATTGGATCAAATTTGATGCACTCTGTGTGATTATAATCTCCCATGACTAAAGGTAGTGGAGTCTGCTGGTTAAACACACAAAGCCATAAAAGGCGTTGCACAGTGAATGTGTTCATCTTCAACACAACCTGTAACGTGCTGTTTACAGTGCTTTCTGTTTTCCCTTTATAAAGTAGGACCTCAGCACAGGGTTGCACATGCAGGACAATACATAGATTCAGGCTGATGTGCTGTTTACTTCCCACAGTCACGTGACTTGACTTAGACAAAACCACACAGCCCATAGCCCTTAAGCTCCTCCCTTTGCGTGTGTGTGAGAGAGTGAGCACAGGGGGAAAATGATGGAAACAGATGCAACTTCAGAAACAATCCTCGGGTGAATTTATACCTTCCCCACTGGGGCTAAAGCAAACACTAAGATATCCTTACATAAACTCCAGACTAAAGGGCTTTGAATGCTGGTTTACAGTGCATTTGGGGTTTCTGAATTTGTGAATTTCTGTAAAACTGGTCAGTGTTGCCCAATGGTATTTACTGGCAAAAATAATATAAATTATATAATTATATAAGACTTACAGTGGGATTTGGTAGGCTTTTTTCACTTGGGTACTTTACTATATTTTTCACTTCGAGAGGTCTAATGCGTGGGAATACTGTAGAGCTGATATTCTTTCTCAGAATATTAGTCTATACTAGTCCAAGATTTGAAATTAAATGTCTTGTTATTCCAACAGTCGCTCTTGCAAATAATACCAAACTATCATGTTAACTAGGGCCTATCATGAATGGCATTGTAAAGAGGCGTTTTATTTGATATCAACAGCAATCTGCATTTCATGAGAGCAAATTAGACATTAGCACTTGGCATCATTGAAATATTAATCAGTGGCAGTGCACTGTACTAAAACTGAATGTTGCCCAAAGCATTTCTTTAATCACACACTGTTAAACAAATGCCATCTCAATTAGAATGGGAGGCCTTGCAGAAGAGTATACATCCAGATGGAGAGATCAGAATGTGTGCACTGTACTGTAATACCAATGGGGATTCACATAATGTCAAGGAGGACTGCAGCAGTCAAACGTATCTGTCAGAGGAGGACGACAGGCATCATGGACCAGGCACTACCCTTTTGAGGTGACAGAGATCTGACATTTCAATCAAGCATAAAACCTGACAGTATGAATGAGGGGGACGAGGTCCAGCATTGTGAAACTGTGGGACCTGCATGTCATGGCCGATGTGAGAAGGACAAAACCACTGTGTCATCACAGCATGCAGTAAGCCAGCTGGATAGGGAACGTGGCAGAGTATGCTTTGCAATGAGACGTTATCATATCCTCATAACAAAACAATATTTTGAAATTATGATATAATATTAAATACATTATCGCTATGAACATGAATGAACTGGATTTGAATTATTGACAAAAAGTGTTAAATTCCAATACACTGTAAGCCAGGCCTATAATCACTTTTGCTGCATTAACCACTACCCAGTTCCCATATCATATGCAGCATTACAAACATCCATCCCTAACTAAAAGCAGGCACTTGTCAACAACAAGTATAATCTTTCTCTCGAAAATGGATTCCAGTTTATATCCTCATCTGAACTGTAAATTGGTGTGGTGTTGTCAACAAGTAAAATCTTTCTCTCGCAAATGCATTGCAGTTCATATCCTTATCTGAACTGTAAATTGGTAAATTAGTGTTTTTTTATCCCCATCTCTCCCTAAATTCACCTCATGCCAATTCACACACCAGCATGGATCCAAATTATGGCTCTGTGCCTCTCGAGATCAGGTATAACCAGCACTACGTGACACAGGCTTTCCGGCCCATGAGTGTTACACTGACATCTTTTCAAGTAAGCACCGGCAATTTCAGCACACCCAAAACACATCAGAGGACATGCTCATTTGACTAAAGATGTACTTTCTTTTTCAAGTGTCCTGCTAAACACACAAAAAGATATTCCTATTTATTAACCATTACTCAAAAGCCAGTCAGGATTGTCCACCAGAAACCAAGTCAAGAAGCTGGCTGGACTCATTCAGTGTGTCTAATATTCTTGTAACTGGGCAGGGAAAGCTAGGAAATAGTGAAGTCAGGGTCATGGTATCAAGCAAAGAGAAGCACAAGCCCTGATGAAATGTAACTACTCAAGCTTTGCTGACAACATTCCCTTAGCTAAAAAAGCACGGATAGGTAATGGCAACACCAAGGGCATAGGTACACAAGAGTAACAGTGTATACAATAGAGTACGCAAAGTGATTTTCATATAACAGTTACAGTGTAAAGTAAATGTGCAAGGTGTGAAATACTGTCCCTGTCATAAAATAACAATTAAACTGGGAAACATTTCCTCCTAGAGGAATGTAGATAAGCACTCACTACACTTTCAACCGTTTGTGATAAAAGTCATGTCTACCGAATGTAACTCGTTCCTGTGCTCCATCCAGGAGCCCTCAACTTTCTGTGCATCGGCATTGGTCACTTGCTTAGTGTTGTGTATGATTATGAAACAGGAATGGCAAGCAGGGCAAGAGGCAGCACGCAGTCAAGAGATGTCCATTCAACTGTTGCAAACAGGTCCGTGTGAATGATGCCCCTGCTCTCCGGCTCGAGAATCAATTTTCTCACAGAGAGTCACGCATCACCGGAAGACCATAACAAATGCGGCAGTTCCCTGCAGCACTGGGGAAAAATCCTGAAGAGTTGAGCAGTGTTTTCGTGCAAGCGCAGTTCTGCAACGGACTCGAACTCACAACCTCAGACATGTGAGCCGGGCGTGCTAGCAAAGAGGCTAAAACTCATGAGTGCTAGCATATGACCCTAGCGCATCTCTTAAAGTGTCAGGAAGTGAGGTTCACTCACTGCACAGCACTGTACCTGCTGGCTAACATAACACTCAGGCATGGGAGGGGAGCATTCAAGGAAGGAGGCTCAAACCCATGGGGTCCCTGAAGGTGTCAGGGTGAGAGGTTTATTTACTACACAGCACTGTACTCACTGGCTACCGTTACATCCGGCTCAGTTAGCCGACCACATTCAATGAGATCGGTGTCTCACCTGACCTTATTTAGAGGACAACATTTTCTATGCTACATTGCCTGGAGCCCATGCAAAACATTTTACGCCTGGGGTTATCTCTGTCACATAACCAGTCCTTCTTTACTCTTCCAACTATCACATCTGGACTGTAAGAGACAGACCTTCTAACATTAAAATCACTCACTAATGTCGCTGACCTGTGCCTCTCTCACAGGTCAGCAGGTGCTGGTGCTCGGTTCAATTTGTGCATTTCATTCAAGCCCTTGCTAAACAGAATCTACTCTATTTGTGTAAACACAAGGCCACATTTTAGCAGTTAAGAGAAGTCAACATGAAAAAAGCATTGACTACAGCAGATGATATCACTTCATGTTTGTTGAAGCATGCAAAAGTCAAATATCTTTTCATGTTAGGAAGACTTGCACAGCGTTTGTTAGGCGATCTTAAATGCAAAGCACGATTCAATAATTAACATATACAAATCATAAACATCTGGATTTAACACAGTGTATTTATACTGAAATGCATGTTAAGTAATCCATGAACTAATGTTCTGTAAAGGAACAAAACTGTAAAACCTTACAGTTTATTATATAACATGCATTACAGATGGTGAACGACAACACTGTATTTCTAAAGCATTCTTAAAAACAAAACTCAGAACTTGAGCAGACACACTCTTGTAGAAATCAAAGTTATGTACCAGGTCATGGTTGGTGGCGTTAGAGTCATCTTCGGGAAAAGGCTTGGACACACCCAGAGCCATACAGTTCGCGAAGATAGCCACAAGGATGAAGATGTCAAACGGTCTGGAGGAGAAAGGTCAAGGAATGGTGGCCCTTCTGCTGGGTGAGGGGACGGGTATCAGGTTCTTACTCAAGGGACTGTGTCTCCCTGACACAGAACTTAAGACAGCAGCACACGTCAGATTAAGCCCTCCTTTTACTCACCCCTCCTCTGACATTGGGAATTTGCAGCCAAAGCCACACAAAGTAATCTTTTATCACACCGGCCATCTGGGATGCGAAAACCCCAAACATTTTATGATCCGCCTGTATATTGTGATCTGGCGACTTCATTTTGACTTTACGGTCAAACTGTAATTACAGTCAACTCTCAAAGCTGATTACTTGGTTGCTACTTTTAAGCTACTAAAACATATGTATTACCAATCAAAATACTCATGCCGTATTCTTTTATGAATTGGTTATATATGCCTATTAAGCATGGATTTTTAAATGACCTGTTTACAATGGAGTATTTAAATGAGTCTTGCACACGTAAAATAAATGTCAGCAAAACAGACCTTTTTTGTGAGGAAAAAAAATCGGAGGGCACCTTTCAACAGATGCTGCATCATTTTGAAATTGTGTTCACAACAGCTATGATGAAAAATATTATTAATGCATTCTGCAGAACTGTAGAACACCACGCTTGCTGTGAGTTAAAGGATACTTCCACTCCACGATGGAGAGAGCTGCCCGGCGGATAGGGTTGTTGAGCTTGAGGCAGTAGAGGGCCCTGGGTGCTCTCTGGACCTGCTGATTGCCCTGCACCTGTTTTTTAGCATGCTGGCTCTTCTTCTTCTGCGTGGCCGTGGAGGTGATGCTGGTGGTGGATTGGAGGGTTTCTGTGCGGGCCAGCTTCCTCCCCCCATTCATCTCATCGTCGTTTCCCATCCCCCCCTTCTCATCACCCCCACTCCCCTCGTCCCCTTCCCCACCATCCTCCTCCTCCTCCTCCCCCTCTTCTTCACCCTCTTCGGCCTCGTTGGAATACCCATCTCGACCAGTGCCTAAGGAAGAATGGGAGCATGGCATGAGTTGAACAACTGGAGAACTGACAACGCACCATACACATACAACAAACCTTAAGACATAGGCACCATACACATACAACTAACCCTAAGACATGAGCGCCATACACATACAACTAACCTTAAGACATAGGCACCATACACATACAACTAACCCTAAGACATGAGCACCATACACATACAACTAACCCTAAGACATGAGCACCATACACATACAACTAACCCTAAGACATGAGCACCATACACATACAACTAACCCTAAGACATGAGCACCATACACATACAACTAACCCTAAGACATGAGCAGCATACACATACAACTAACCTTAAGACATGAGCGCCATACACATACAACTAACCCTAAGACATGAGCACCATACACATACAACTAACACTAAGACATGAGCAGCATACACATACAGTACAACTAACACTAAGACATGAGTAGCATACACATACAGTACAACTAACACTAAGACATAGGGCCAGCTTGAGTTTTCACTGAGAGTGAACAACAGCAGAAGAAAAGAAAGAAAAAGAAAAAGGATCCTCAAATCTATTCCATGTGTGAAGACACTTCAGGATGTCGCGAGTCACGGATGAATCATTATAAGTGGCCATAAAACAAGAGGAGAATTCTGTTTGACAGCTATTTTATTTTGCTAAGCTAAATCCTAGTGAGTCACATAAAAACACTCCTAAATGGCAACTTGGTTTTAAAAACCTGGGTTGGTTTACAGAACTGTATGAGGACATTCAAAAATACCAAACCATTCGCAAGCTCATTCACTGACAACATAACTTTAGAAAACCCCATGGAAGCTCATTTATAGGACCACCCCAACAGGTCAGCATGTGACCACAAACCTGTGTATGACAGGGAGGTACGAAAACCTCAAAAATCAGAAATGTATTGTGGCGAGGAATCAGTGAATACAGTAGGTGAAAAGAGCCATATTGTAGAGGACAGCTGTGACCTAGTTCTCTGTGCTTGTGAGTGCGAAAGGCATTCTGGGGCCGGGGCGTTATGTGCTAGTACCTGTGAACCCACGCTAAGCTAAGCAGAGAGCTGAGCTAGCACAGAGAGAGACTGCACAGATATCTTATTATAACTATATTATAATCATTTGGGCTGAGCAGTGCCTAAAGACTGCTATTATCAGACACAGATAACTCTGTTCTGTTAAAACCTTTCAAGTAGTATTAAATAGTGCAGGGTGGGGATTGTGCAGCAGGAGGCAGAATAATTTGTGTTGGAGGTTCAGGAGGTCTGATAGAGGCCTATTTTAAATGTAAATGATGAGCTAATCTCAGGTTGCCAAATGAGTCAGTGGGCACAGTTTATGCCTGTACTTGGTAATGCCTGAGACATAATTGGTTGGGCAGGTACAACGCTGTGCTTATAATTATTTAGAAGGCTGTAGGTTAGCTCAGAGCATTGGGCTTATTCATTCTCATAGTACAAAAAAAAAAAAGATTAAGTTATTCAAGGCGTAAATATACCTCTAAAATGTCTACATAAGCCATTTATTCTTAAAGTATACTACATGTAGAGAGAAAATCTGTTGTACGTTACTTGTAATTAATACTACTATGTATTTATGACCATGCAATGTATTGAAAAGCATCTTTTTTACATTACAAACAAGACACCATGAAAGGAAGGCAAACAGAAAACAGACCAAAGGATATGAACAATGCCACTGTTGGAAATGAATATAAGGTATATATAGGTCCTAATGCCTAATTGTGCACAAAACCTATTCTAACTTTGATTGCTCCGTGCACCTTGATTCTACTCTGTGACCACGAGGCAGAGGAAGGTCCAGATAAAAGTTCTTCTTTGTTCTTAAATCATATGGTTGAGGAAACTACTCATGACATTCTATTGTATAGTCCATCACTGTGCTTTGTTTTTATAATCGATGGAGCCAATTCAATTTAGTTTCCTTTTTATTCATGACACCAATTCAATCATCTTTGGTCTAGAATTACAATATATAATCAATAGACTGCAGACATAAATGGGCATGCCTCAATATCCCAATAGAGAAGGAGTGCCATTCTCAAAAAAAAATATTATTATTATTATCATCATTGTGTTCTGTCATATGAGATTCTGTCAAACGTTCTGCATCCTCCTGCAAGCACATTATGCTACATTAAAGCTTGATCAAGAGTACCAATGTAAAATTCCATACCATGTGAATACCACCGCACAAGGCTAATGGTAGGCTATATCTTAGTTTGCATGTACGAAAACAGCTGTAATACATTGTATTATTATGCCATGAATCTAGTTTATCAGATTACAATAAAGTGTGCTGTTACATGTGTTGGAATGTCTCATGGTTATTTACTCTAGCAAACCATACAAATGAAAGATATAACATGGGCATTTGGACATACTCAAAGAACACAACAAAGAATATACATGGGTATGAACCAATAGTATATGAATTATGGCGGAAGATAATTAGGCATGAAATATGTGAGTTGTCTGGCAGGACAGCATCTGTTAGGGAATGAACGTGACGAGGGAGGAAAATAGGTCCATAATTTTATTCAAGCAGAGCTTGCGGCACATAACCTTCATCTTTAATTATAATTACTGATAGTGGTGAGACATTTTTTTGCCTCTGTAATTAGTCAAGTTCTGTTGACTTCCTGGCTGCAGTGATATTACCTGAAAGTTACTCTGATGGTAGTTGAATACACACAAGACAGAAACAAATAAGTCATTCGAATAATTGTAAAATCTTCATATCGTACCAGACACCGCACATTAAACGGACCTGTTAAACTCAAAATCCATCCTGTTAAAATTCATCACTTACTTTTTCGGTTGTCCTCGTACATGTCGGAGGTTATCACCTTCATTCACCTCATCACAGGATAGCACATGATCTTACGGATTTCAAGTCTTCTGTCACGCTTGAAAGGTAAATATATTCCGAATTTACATCCTGAAAAAATACTGAACCATAGTTTTAATCCTCGGTGATGCCCCTAAATCACTTCCTAATTGCTTTTCAGTGCGCATCAATTAGAGTCCGATAAAATTGAAAAGACAACTCCAGCGGAGCAAAGACGTTCTCTTCGCGATATGTTGTTTCAGACTTTAAAATATAACTTTGATTAGTTCCGTTCTCTATTTACAAATTTAAAAAACCTCCCCGACTCTCTCCGGTCTCTAGCTAGTTGTCTCCGCATTTAAGCCATCAATTCAGGATTAAAGAAAAATTGAGTCCTTTAAAGGGAATGGCAGCCTAGAAACTTATTAAAGGGAGGTAGTGGTAAGCAGACGGATAAGTGGGTTGTCGACAGAAAATATCAAGCTCTGCACTCATTGGTTGCACGGAACGTATTAACTGATAGGATCTGCATGTGATTACAATGTTAAGCAGCACGAGTGAATTTAATTGCATTGTGGGGTAACTATTATATCCATGAAAATTTGTAGAATTTCTTTCTACTGAAGTTTGGTGTGTGGCTGATCATTTTTGCATAGAGATGCGGTTTTATAAGGTTGTTGCTGGAATATCAACTCCCATTGCATTTTCCTTTGATAAAGCTTCCTTTATATTGGAATCATATACAGAAACTGTGGTTTTGGCAGAACACATTCCTATATACTTAGTGTTAAGTGGACTATCACTTAGATATATCTTCTGAAATGCAATACCCATCGCTCTGTGACCTGTAAATATATAATTTTGCATATTAGTTAGAATAATTAGTTAGGCACACATATGTGAACTTATATAAAAGCTTAGATAAAATGAACATTTTACTAATTTGATATTTACAGTCAAATGCACATGTGTTGGTATGACAGTAACTTCCTTCACATGCCATCAACATGTAGTAAGCCTGTACGTTAAGTCTTTGTAATCCCCATAGAAACCACCAAAAGGATTTTTTTTCTGGTCATGCTGAAGTCCATGTTAGTTTTATAATAACAAAATATTTAATGTGAACATTTTGCATAAACATTTTTTTTTTTGAACAGCTGATTCTTCTTATCTTACGCTGGACTGATGTGTTTTTACCTATACTCTCATCAAAGTAAACCCTCCTTGGTGCAGAGTGTAGCTCTCATGATCCCATGTATGATTTTAGGGATATCATTTCAGCACTTTATCATCATCTGATCAGCCCTTAAAGCCTACGTGCATGTGTATGTCTAGCACATTCATGTATGGTAAATATGTTTTTTAGAAACAACCCATAAAATCTAACAAAATCATGAAACGCGTCTATGACATTGTTTTTAGTCACTAGCAGAGACATATTTGTTGGGTGCATTCTGTTTGTGTAGTGTGAGTAGAGTAACCGACCTGTTATTTATTAGAGTTATAATAAGATGTATTGTCATCTTCAAAATTTAGATTAATAACTAAAGTGTTTTCAAACACTTCAAAAACAATTTGTAACATACTATCATATACTATGATTACTGTTGAATTTCTGACCCCAACAACGTGACATCTCCACAAAATATTTCTCTTCTCAGCCAACGCTTCTGTTTGGACCTTTTTGGTTATTGTAAAATTGAACACACAGAGTGATTTTACTCACATGCTCTAATTTGGTCAAAAAATGGAGGGGACTGCTCTCTGGTGGAGATCTCAGGTACAACAGTTAACTTTCACTGTTCTCACTTTCACTGATAGCACACGGCAAATGTCTGACACATTGATCTATCATCAAGAACACTTCATTATTGATAAATAAGAATCTAAAATGTTAGGTATGGGGATGGGTGTGCCATAATACACCTGATTATATATATACTTATGATATACAGTATATATAGTAAGACCTTTGATGCATTGCTTCTCTTCTCTTATCTAAATAGGCTCTTCATGAGCAGTTGAGAAACGACACTACATTTCATCAACAAACACAACATCACACAAACACGAGTAATGAACCTTCTTCCAAACTAACAAAAAATGGTGTCTCACAAGCTGATCATCCACATCTGAATAACATTATATTCAATGTTTTGTGGACACACGTCCCAACGGTTGTCATTATCATTGAAAGATTAAAAAATAAGGTACTGTCTTAACTTAAGGCAGGGGTGCCAAACTCAAATACACAGAGGTCCGAAATAAAAAAAAATGGGTGTAAGTCGAGGGCCGGTCAGTGGGGCAAGCACTCCCTAAGTTGACGTATGCTACCAACGTGGGGACAGTGCATTGTGGGACTTGCAGTATTTGTGGTGCGTTCGACATATCAGCGGTCGCGGCTGTCAAGCTCTGATAGATAAAAAGATGGATACTTTATTAATCATGAGGGAAAATTAGGCAGACCAAATACAATTTCACCGTTGCTCATTCAAATCAATGGAACTTTTTGCAACATTCTGAGGAGCTGGCGGCAGGGGCGTAGCCAGGACATTATTTCTGGGGGGGCCAGCTCTGGCCAGTCTTTTATTTGGGGTGACACTTAATTGTCAAAAATTACTATTTTAAAACTCACACACATGCTGCGAATATGGGGCTTGTAGTGTAAGTGACAAATAACAATATAAGACGACTTCATAAAAAAATACTAATGCATTTATTTCAGCTTTATACCGTTTACCGTTACTGTTTTTTTTTTTTTTGCCAAGCTGTGAGGTTGAGGGGGGCCGGCAGGGTGGCCATTCTCTGACCAATGGTGAACGTGGCAACCCCTGGCCACCACGTGGCTACGCCCCTGGCTGGCAGGCCAGATTAAATGGCTTCTCGGGCCTGATCAGACCTGCGGGCCTTGAGTTTGACACATGTGACTAAAGGCAACTGTTTGCGTTGATATTTTTCTAAAAAGTTGCATCAACTTGCTTTATAAATAACTGAATGGTTATTACTTACTGCGCGAATTATGATAACCAAGTAATAGAAACCTATATACACATATTTGTTGTTGTGCGAAGTAACTGTATTAATGAACCATTTTTCCTTTTGCCATATTTAACAACATCTACTTAATTAAGCTGAATAATAAAAGATCAAACCATTGCAAACTTATTTACAAACACACACACAATGAATTCCACATATTAGCACATTTTATTTGGTGGTAGCAAGATCTTTTAAGCACAAAAGCTGCTTGAAGGTAAATGGGCTACAGTTGGGACAATATGTAATTAACCAAGAATTTGAAGACTATTCTCCTATCTGAGCAGGATATAGTTAGGCCTAAAAGTTTTGGAGCGCCTTCAGATATTTCATCTTGACATTCAGTAATTACTTTTTTAGAAAACCTTTAGCATTTCACTATGATGCAATTCAAACTTGTGTGAAAATAAAAATCTGTATATAATACCAATCCCAATCTCTGGAAACACGCTTCGCCATAATGGTTGCCGTATAATTACTTAAAGAAAACCCAAATCTGAGTGCCAAGAAAATCGATACAAACGATGAACTGAAAAAGAATAGTATTTAGCCTAAACCTGAAAATGGTCAGTTAGTAAGGCCACAGGCAGCAGTTGGGGTGGGTGGCATCTCTGCTGATACTGAGACTTCTGCGCAGGCAGTGTTTATGATAAATGGCTTTAATGGCTTTAATGGCTGGGAGCTGGGTACCAGTGGTTGCCTTGACGACCTGCTGCAGGGCTTTCTGGTCTTGCCATTCAGTAAACCTGGACTTTTAGTAAGCTAGGGGGTCAATTTAGGAGTTGGGCCTCATGGAAAATGACGAATGCAAGAAATAGGTGAAGGGCTATGAAAAACAGGGGGAGGGCAGGGGAAGGAGGAGTAGAGAGGTTTATTGTTAAATACCTGCTTTTTGCTGGCTTGCTTGGCAAATCTGTCAATTTATTATTTGGATTAAATAATTTAATTTGTGTTAAGCTTTTCATTACTTCTGCCCACCTGTCTATTGATTGCATGATTTTTGTAAGACATACCTATTAAGGAACTTTTAACATACCATTGTGCTGGAATTTAATGTCGATGGAATTCCAGAATCACGGATGCCGGATTTTTAATTACTCGTTGATCATTGATGTACATCGTGTTTTGACTTGTATTGCTACATGTTGCAATGACCTGTATTTCTTCCTCTCAGCGGTGTGCCAGCAACTACCACGGTGGTAGTCGACAAAAAGTATGGGGGAGGGTGACATCATTCAGAAGGTAAAGAGGGATTAGCATTTGTCACATTGCTATTACATTACTGCTGGGTGATTGTCTCTTTTTAATCTTGCCATGTTTTAGATATGATTTGATGATCTGGCATGTCTTTCAGATTTTCAATTTCGATGCTGCACGCACTTCAAGAACTCAAATACATGGAGGTAAAATGAAGGGCAGGCTATACAAGCGTACAAAATCTGTATTTCTGACTGAGTATTTCCATATCTCAATGTGAAATACAGCCATGAATAGGCACAATTACACAGCAGGTGTGCAAGAAGAAAAATATTTGGAACTGCATTGCTTCAACATTTATTTGTCTAGACTGTACATTCTCTGTCACAGTCCATCAAATTCAAGTTTATTCCACTTTAACATAATTTTGCACTTGTCCACTTTGCTTCATTTTTATCACATATGTATATCCCAAGAGGAAATAAGTAACAGCCTTGTAAATAACCTCTAGATTTCTACCTAGACTAATATCCCACACTTGCAAACTTTGCTTCTATCCGTTTTTTGTCTGTCCTTCCAGGTGAGTGTGCAGTAAGCTGTGCATGTGGGCCAATTTGGTCCTGTTCCCCTGAGTCAAACTCAGAGTTTATATGTTAAGTCATTAGGCACCTCCATTTTAATGTCTGAATTGCCATGTCAGCACTTCCTCAAGAGCACAGCTTGGTGCTGCACTCTCTGGAGACTGGCTAACACTCAGTCATTACCCGTCCACATGCTGACTGACATTTCAGATATCTCCTAATTAACTAAACTTTTCCTATAGGCCTATATGCCATGTGAGGGAGCTTTACTCACACTAGTTTGGATAGCAGTCAGATGTGTAGATAGTTGTCCACATAATTGCTGGTATGTGGGGGTAAAGCACTACCTGATTGCAATGTCATTCGAAAATGTGCCAAATTCATGTCAGGTTATCCTAGAGCATAAACTGCAAAAAAACAAACGAAACATTTCATTTAATTTCATTATAGAGCATGATCAATATAAAATGTAGGCTATTGTTTTAAAGCTGCACCAATAGCCTTTGCAATTTTGATCTATCTATGTAGAAGCAGCTTGTATCTAGGATACGCCTCTGTTTCCTTGACGACGTGATGGTACAGGATACGCTGGTAAAGTAATTTCTACTCACGTTCAAGACATTCATTTCCTGTTTAAGCGATACAGTAAAGGGGTGACATTGGAGTGGCGTAATACGTACAAATAACCACTCTGCAACATTTGCACCATCTGAAACGACTCAAATAATGCAGTCGTTTCTACAAATGGCACATATTTTATGTTATAGACTGTGGTTGCAGCCGGCTCTTTTCAGCGGAAGTGCGGATGGAGTAGCGTTTCTTTAAACCACGGAGTCTTGCAGAACGTCATAGGGAGCCGTAAACAGTGTGCCTTTGCTGAGGTCAGCTAAATTGAAACCATTAGAGCATTAGAGTGTTGCTGCAGTGGCAATACGAGGCTTGATGTCATTGGACGCGTTTTGTATGTGTGTGTGTTCGCAAAAAAAAAAAAACGAGCATGAACTAATATCAGATTAGACTGCTCAGATGGTTCTACGGGGTTGTCAGATAATGGTACAGTACGCTCAGCCTGCCAGGTGCTTGTAATTCATGCGAAGGGATGACCACTTCTGAATGGAAAACACCTGCAAAAAGGCAGGCTGGGATACAACACTATCATATCATTTATGTATAATCACAATAGACTTTTTATATTAGCTATCTTATGCCCACTTTATGACTGTATTAAGCTGTTTATCGATAGGTCAGTGATTTTAATTTAAAGAAATTTAAATTTTGAGTAATTCAAAGACTCAGCTTCTTATTCATCATTAATATTTCAACCTGTGCCTTGTGATTGAGGTATTTAGGTGAGGAGTCATACAACGTTCACGCATTCCCACTTACACCAACGAACCAATCCCTTCACACTATAGGCGGTCCTTTCCCTTTCTTTCTACACTATGTTCCCTCCCATCCATGCCCCCTCCTTTCTGCTCTTATCACCGTTTCCTTATTGCTTTCCCTAGGAAAATAGGACTGTGCTGAATGCAATGCAATTTTGCCCTGTGTTCCATTAGCTTAACAGCCCAAAAGCATGGCCACCGCGCTGGACTGTCATCAGTTGTATTGCTGCCGTGGCTTTTCTGTTTTCTCTTATCAACGCAGACCAGTGGAATTATTAACCTTTGTTTTTAGCTTGTTATAAACAGCCCATTCTGCAGTCACCAGCGACACCGATAACCAATCAATATCGATAGTATTTAAAAAGGATATAGCCATAAGGCAACACGTCGAGGGGAGGCTGGAATTATGAAGGTATGTCATAAAACGACGCATCAAGGTATCATGTATTAATGTACATTGAAACATCATGTAACGCGGCTTTGTCCATTTTCCAATATCCATTGTAGATTATGCGGGCTGTGATAGTAGGCGACGTAATGTCACTGGTGGGCTCTGTATTAACTGGTGCTTTTGCATAATGTAGGCTACATTACTCGTCGGATACAAATGGCATAACATAATCAGACCAAGGATATCATTTTTTGCAACCTTCTTTGTAGTTTTAATTTATTGGTGTTCTAATACCATGTGTACCATTTTGTTAAAACGAACCTTTCATTTTTTCAGTTACCTGCCAAACATCAGTTATTTACAAAAAACATGCCTCAGACAACAATACCTTTCTGGTTATATGTGAATAATGCGTTCATTTTTTGACAATTTTAAGCAGTTAGGGTTTAACCATAATTGTTGCACAACATGTGGAACCACAACAAGACCATATAGTTCTTCCTACCAATTTAAGTGTGAGGGGAAAAAATGTGTTTGCTTGGTTTGTGCAAGTGCATGCAAGTGTGTGCACTCCTGAATATATGTGTGTGTATGTGTGTGCGTCTATGCCAGTGTGTTTTGAGAGAGTGAAAGGGAGAGAAGGAGGAGAGATTGAAAGCTAGTGTTTTAAACAGCCACACATCTTTTTATTCAGTGTTGCACGCATAACTTCTGTTGTTCAGGTGGAAAACAGTGTGGGCTTCCTGAAGGACCATACGCTTCGTATTAATAATTACCTCTGCAGTAATCCAGTGATGGCATGGCAGCGGTGTCATTGCTGTCATCTGTCTTGTGTCTCATTTTTGCAATGTGGAGTTAACATTCTTCCAGGGAGGTTGAGCTGCGAGTTTCCTCGAGCTCGAGCACCTGACTCGGGGCACATGTAAACAATCAGAAACTAGGCAACATGCGTGCCCATTTATGTGACTTTAATGAGATGAGTGTCAATCAGAGGGGCCAATGTGAAAGGAGGGTCATCCTTAACTGGCTCTCCGGTGTCAGCATTACCTGACTGATACTCTCTGTGATAGGCTGCTTACTGCACAGGGAACTCTCACTCACACAGTGCTGCATTTTCCCCCTCGGCATGATTCCTCTCCCCCCCCCCCCCCCCCCCCATCAAAAACCCTCTCTCTATCTATCTCTCTCTCTCTCTCTCTCTCTCTCTCCCCCTCTGATCTCCTCAGCTCTGCGCTGCTCTGTTCATCCAAATCCTCAGGAAAGACAGCTAGCATGTCTGTTATGGACCCAAATCCACTGCAGAGCTCCACTACAGTAGCAGGTGTAATCACGCAAATTGTCCATGTTAGACTCCTCAAATAAGGATGTCCACGTGTAAGGACATGAGCAGTTGCAAGTTAAGGAACACAAGCTGTCTCTCGAGTGATTAGAGGTTGCTGGACAGCCGTGTTAAAGGGGACACCTCAGAGGCGATAAGTGTGTTGAGCTGAGTCTTCTAAATAACAGTACTACTGAGGTGAGACCAAAGAGGCTTAAGCCTGCCTATAAGATTGGGTGTAGGTTACTCCACCTTACTGCACACCTCCTGTGGTCCGACCTCATGAAGGTCCTACTTTCTTGCGTCAGCCTCTTTTAATGAAGTTGTTCAGGAAACACTTAGCCTAGTGGTGGTCCATGTACTCTGCAATGTGCTGTGTGTGCACAATGTGACAAGACTGTTAGTCCATATTTTGGCAGTGTCCGCGTCGTGTTCCTTATTCATCTTACTCTACAATCTTACTATACGCGTAATGCAAAGCAGCCATATGCAGCATTTCACGGGAGTTCACATTTTTGAACTAAAGCACACTGTTATTGCTGTCACATCAGTGACAAAGCCCACACTTCTAAGATCATAACTTCACGCTTGCACCTCTTCCTGTTAATACATTTTATAGAATCATAAGCCCAGTGGCTGGTCCTTTCATTGTTGATTTGGACTCCAACTTCTGTGATGAAAATGGGACACTCCTGTTCCATCCAGGCTCTGCATGAGGAAATGGCATCATCCGACTTTGGCCCTCAGTTGAAAGTGATGACCACATCACGACATAGCAGAAAAAAAGGGTGCTGAACTTGACAGGGGGTTGAACAACAACTCTGGCTCTGATACATCATCGCTGCCTTTAAGCATCAGTGCCATAATCTTGGTTCATTTCTGTCATATCACAGCTCTGGCATGAAAGCCATGCTCGGTTATAGAGGGGGCCTGTGAGGGGCTTTTGATTATTTGTCTGGTCCCTCGTCCACTGCATTGTTTTTCACATTACCTCCTTTTTGTCTCTCCCACAGTGCTTTACAGCGCTGGCTTGTTCTGCAGTGCTCTCATTTTCAAACAAAGCTGAATGTTTTTTCATCCTCCTCCTCTGGCAAACAAGCACAATTAGGTCCTTAGTTTGCGAAAGGAACAGTTTAATTGCCCTGAAGCATGTTCTACACAGAAACCCAGACTTTTTTTTTCCAAAAGCGCAGCATATTGTACATCAATATTAAAGTCCAGAGAGGGAGCATCACGATTTACAAGACCCTTTGGGCTCAGCAGGAGCCAATCTGCTAAATTCTATAACTAGATCAAGTTTACAATACTCATGCTTGATCCAAATTTAATGAACAGACACATTTTCATGACATACATTGATAAAGTGGTCTTTATTAATATCAATTATGGCAAGAGTTGCAACAGACCGTTTTGTCAGATGTTGAATTGACAGATTGGTCCTTTGTCTTTTATACTTCATTAATTACACTAAAGGGCTTGGACATTTATCGGAGCCTGGATACATTTTTGAGTAGGTGTCTAATAAGGTTTCTTATCACAGTTAGTGTGCAGTGTGCAGTGTTGAGGTGCAGGGTTTATATCAAGCTTTCAGGATATGCCTCTATTTTTAAAAATAACTGTTTCATTCTGAAATACCAAATAAGCCCCAGACTTTTTAAATATAGCCGTGTTTACACGGGTTGATGTTGCCTGATGTTACCAGTGTGTTCTCTGAAGGTAAATTAAAAGTAGTCAGGGAAAATATCTCTGTGATACTGCAGAAATATCGCCCCCGCAACCACTGACATATCAAAGCGATCTCAGTTACAGAGAAAAAGTGGGCTTGTATTTGCTGTCAGTTTCTGTTTTATTTTCGGCTGGCAGTTGAAGATCTGAGCAGTCGAGATGGGATTCATTTAGATTTTTCACATCAAGCCCACGACTTTCAAGTCCCTCAGATAAGGCGTTCGCACGCACTCACGCACTCTCTCTTGCTCGCGTAAGCAGCATCTCATCCCCTCCAGGAGCTTTTGGAGATGCAGTGGATGAAAAAGCCTCGCACCTCTGCTCATTTTGCAAGCGGTGACTCATTCACACCTTTGCTTGGTAATTTCAATCTTTTCAATTCAAGGCTTTTTGAAACTGGCACGTACAGTGCCGGCTTCTTTTTCTCCTCTGAGCTCACGATCAAGCGTGTGTTCAGCCTTCAGTGTGTGTGTGTGTGTGTGTGTGTGTGTGTGTGTGCGCAATGCACATGCTGCATCTGCTGGAATTCCGAAGCCTGGTGTTTACCTTCTTTCTGCCGGCTGTGACAACACGCCAATGAGGGTGTGTGTTCCTGACATGCCCCTCTCCCACCTTCCCACGACTGCTTATCTGCCTATGTTGTAATCAGTACTTACCCTTAGAAGCCTTGTGTTTATGTCATGTGAAAGTGAGACTAAAAGTAAGAAAGAAAAAGACAGAAAGTGAAAGAAAAAGAGGAAGAAAAAAGTCTGCATACAGTTTGTATCACAATGAGTGGGAAGGAAGGAAAGGGAATACATGGGGATATTAAGGTTAAATGCCACACTGCCTTTAAAATGTGAGGTTATTTATCATTCTTCCTTTTATCTGGCTTGCCAACATAGTTCTCTGTGGAGCTCTTGTAAAATATGTGTAAACATAGGCTATGAAAATGCTTAGCCTAACACCTGAAATAGTCCCATGCATTTTTAATGAGCTTTGCAAGATTTGTTTGTGGAGTGTATCGCCCCTGCTGTGTTGTGACCATCTGTTTGTCTTGCTCATTTCAATGGAGAGAGTTGTAATAGGCGTTAAACATGTGAAAAAAAACACTGAGTGTATTTTTTTTCCTTGGGATGATAATAGCAATGATTTATGAGGCAGTTTTCATTCAGCCTCGGCCTATGGCGTATGTGCTGTTTCATTTTGAAACCATGACAGTATTGTTTCATGCAGTGTGCGTTGCGCTTGTTATCCCACATACTGTGGTGCATCCTGATCCTCTTTTGTGGTGTCATTGGCAGCAGTAACACAGTAACTAATGGCATTAGGGGACCCCTTTCATTACAGCTGCTTCCCTCTTTCTGCTGGAAATTATTTCCACAACACGTGTCTATTATCAAACATGTGTGACGAGTGATGCATCCAAAATGATTCTATATAATGTTTGAATTAATTTGTATTTTTATGTCTCGTATCACACCCTCTCTCTCTCTCCTATTGACACCTGATATGCTAGAGCTGGTCATTATATGATATAGATGGGTAAAATGGGTATCATTGGTCATTACATATTTAAGATATATATATGTATGTATGTATGTATATATATATATATAGTCATGATTAGAAATGGCTATTTATTGAAAAAGTGTAAGAGTGAGTTTTTGTTGTAGAAGTTGGTCTCTGCTGAATGTGTGTAATGTTCTCTGTCTTTGTCTCTGAGCAGCGCTGTCACCATGTCTAAAGCCACAGTGAAGAAGCTGCACTGGCGCTCAAAAGTGCAGGAGAGCTTTGTCCCCCTGGGCGGAGCCTCGGGGGAACTGGGCCTCGCCATTGGTGGCGGGGCCGACTACGGAGAGTTCCCATTTGTCACCGCAGCCCCCGGAGGTGGAGCCACCGTGGGTGACATCATCCTAGAGATTGGCGGCACTCCTGTCCTGGGAATGACCCTTGGAGATGTGCGAGGGGTTCTCAATTCCTGCCCGCATCCCATCCGCATTAAGACCGTCTCCCCAGGTACCCTGACGCGTACAAAGGCTTCCCATCTCAGTCAAGGCCCGTAGTATAATAGCTCATAATTGGATTTTAAAAGCTCTCTTTTCCTGGTATCATTCAAGCATGCACCATTTATCCAAATACTTTCATTACAGCATAACTCAATGTGATATGCACAAGCTGGAGCAGCCTATTACCTCCTATTAATAAAATGACCCCCCCCCCCCCCCCCCTCTATCCTTCTTGATAGCGAATGTCACCTGCCTGCTAAGTACAGTAGCCTTCAGTACATTGAAAACATGAGAAAAAAAAGAGAGGAAGAGAAAATACCCTTTTTGGCTGGACAGTGGGTCAGTACTAGGTGGCCAGAGCTACCTGCCATAGCTTCGTGGTGCTGAAGCCCATGTTAAGTGGATGTGATGGTCTGCAGTCTATTACTTAACCTCTGTGTGCGTGCCCGCCGAGGCAGAGTAGGATTGATCACTGTCGCTGTGCGGGCAGGACAGGGGCCGAGGCAGAGGGAGAGGGAGGACGCCGGGACTGTCTGTTACTTTGACACAATGGTGGTGGTGGGGTGGGGGGTGCACGCAGGTCCATCAATAAACGGAAGCGACCTGTCATCTGGGGTCATCAGGCACTTAGAAAAATTAATAGATCAGAGGTGTAATGCGCTTTGGTCTTGGTAGTCCCAGTAGTCCTTGAGGCTTTTTCGCCTGGCTTTTCCACGGCTTGGGAGGCTCTATTGCAAAGGAAATGGTGGAGCAGGGGTATTACCACGGGACGAAGAGAGGAGCTTTTATAAAGAGGAGAAAATCAATGTGCTGAGATGCAGGATTGCGAGACTATCTTCAGGGGGAGAGGCTGCTCTGTGCAGTATGGTGCCTTGCTGTACTGCGCTGCCACTGAGAAGCCTTTAAGCTCTGATATATTCCGTCGGAACATGTTCTCTTTCCTCTTGATGCTTTCAGTATTAGTGCCCATTTGATTTTAAGATGTCAAAAAGAGCTGTTTTGTACAGCACTTTCTGTACAAAATGAAGAACTCCTTCATTTAGTTGTGCTGAATGTTTTCAATGAATACTGTGTTAGTGAGATATAATAATGATTGAATTACAGTAGATATGTGAAATATAGCTCCCTCTCTTCTCACCTGCAACATGGAAGAGACATTACCTGTTTCGGTTTTTATTCCATGGCCTTGACATTATAATGTTAATAGAAAAAATTGTTTTCATATCTTAATCCTTCACGATCTTCTTCCTCTTTCTTTGCTACTGAAAGCCACAAAACAGTATGAAGTGTATGAACTTTAGATAATAAATGCCATGATATAACACTGACAGCGTCCATATGGTCGAAAAATTCTGCAATAAATGTTTTAATCCATGACGCCCACCCCTGCTACAACCTGAACTTTCAATGCAGACACCAGAGGGTTTTCTATGAAGAGCGAAGAGGCTGAAAGAGTTCTGCATTGCAACAAAGACTTTACCCTTTCTTCCACTTACACCCACATTGTTTTCTCTGGTTTCTCATAGGCTCCACTCTATGTAAGGACCTGAGGCTGTATCTCAGTAAGTGTTTCACTCCAGGCTCAATGGACAGTCAGCTCCAGCAAGTCATCCGAGAAAACCTCTATCTGCGGGCTGTTCCCTGTAAGTGACATTTGTGTCTTTCTTTTTCATTTACAAACAAGCACGCACACATCCCACACATATACAACCAAAAACAGACACACGCACACGCTCACACACGCACACACACACACACCCACACACACAGACACACACAGAGTTTTCATTATAAATGCATGCTCTTGAGCACAATGTATCTGAAATCAAAGTTCCAGTGTGTTAAGGCAGCCTGTTTCCATGAAGTTCATTGAATGTGAGGGTGCAAAAATGCACTCGAAGTATCACTATGGCAACTGTCATCAAAGAGTCAGCAGGGCTTATTCGAAGTGGCAGAACCCTGTGTTTTTGCCTGAGCAAACAAGACCACCACGACTATTTCCAGCCGTATAGCTTATGCATATAGCATGTTCTATGCATTTATTTATGCCTAGCAATAGATGGACAAAGAAAAGAGTATGTTTTTTTTGTGCTTTTTTCTTTGTCCATCTATTGCTAGGCATAAATAAATGCATAGCTGTATTTTGAGTATGAGTATGTTTTTTTTAGTGCATAAAACCCGGCTTACAGGCAGGATAAGCTACAGTGCCGTCTCAAGTGCTGTACTTACAGACCAATGCAAGTACTGTACTTACAGACCTTTTTAGTAACATATTTTTCTCATGTTCTTTTTTTGTTGTTCTGTTTCATTTCCTTCTCTGTTATGGTTTTACTTTTGAAAATTTCAACCCCTGGATGTTGTTTCTCCTTCCTCAGTCTGTGAGTTTCCCTGCTGTGTCTCTCAGCTCTCCTCAGACTCCATAGATCTGCATCCATCCTCTCTCTCTCTCTCTCTCTCCCTCTCTTTCTGCGCTCTGCTTCGTAACGCTACTCACTGCCCACATAATCACAATGCCCAGGGGTTACAGTGGGACTGTGGAAGTGGGGAAGCTGCCATAGTTTGAATCTAGATAGAAGAAAAAAGACTTGGCAGCGATTCCAGTCAAAATGTTTTATGTCCTTACAGTCTCTATCTGCCATTGTGCTAGCTGACTTTTCTATAACTGTTAATGGTGGTGGGGTGGTGGGACTGCAGTTTCCACCGTTCCACTTTATTCCTGACCAATCTAACCCGTTTGTGCTTATTTTAATTTACAGATTCTTTTTTTGGCTTGGCATTTTTGTTTTTTTGCATTTTAGTGACCTTATGCTTCTTTATTGTTCTCTGTTAGCCTGCAGAATACAAATTAAAAAGCCAGCTACAGTGAATAGAGAGGAATGGAGGTGCCTAGAGAAGGACGTTCTATAGATGTTCTTGTTCAATGATGAATACTTTCAACTCTATGTATATTCTTTGAGGACTTTGTTTGACCAGCAAAGAACGCAGTACAAAATTCTTTCTTGAGCTGCTCCACTGTTTGTAGTGGTTAAAAAAAAACTGTTTGCTCAAGCTCCAAGCAATGTCGCCCTAGTCTTATATGATCACATTACATCTGTCATTGGTTATTTAGTTTTCTAAACACAGGCTGAATTAAAATTAAAGCCCTTCTCTGCAGTGGTCCAGCATTGCCATTATGATATATAGTTTTGATTGTGTTTGAGACTATTTGCCAAAGATGTGGGCACTGGAGTGCAATGAAGTGGAATGACTGTGAGACACTTGGGGTGAATGCTGCGTTTGGTGCCAGGGTGACCCTCAGGGCAGCCTGTGGAGAGAGAAATTGAAAAAATATATAGATTGCGACGAATGGATGTGACTTAAAGTTAGCCTGAGCATATGGAAACATGGTCGACGCACAACCTTCATGTGTTATCAGAAAGCCCCATTCATTTTTACAAGCTGTTACACATTTAATGTCACCAAACTGACTCATCTCTCTGTGTGTGCACTCAAAGGTGAACAAGCCCTTCTACATTTTTAATTTATTTATGGAACTGTACCAAATCTCTATCTCATAGACATTGATTTTTCTTTTTTCCCCTTCCCGGTTCTTTTTTTAATTTGTTTTAGTGCCAGCATACGATTGTCTCAGTCATTTCCGACCGTATAACCAAATCCTCAACTGCACTCTCTACACTGTGATTTCCCTAAAAAAGACTCAAAATGGCTCAACGGCTTCTTTGTCCTGTCTGATGTCCGTCACTGTGCAGGCACCACCAGGCAACCGCGGGATGGGGAGATCTCGGGGGTGGACTACAACTTCGTCTCCATCGAGGAGTTCTTCTCTCTAGAGGAGTCTGGCGCTCTTCTTGAGAGTGGCAAGTTCAAGGGTAAGTAAGGACAGCTTGCCTCAGCCTTATCTCCTTTGCAGTACATGCTGCAGAAAAAAAAGAAAAAAATGAAACGTTACACAAGAGCCTCGCAATTGCCCAGCAAGCATTTTCTTTCCTGAAATACAGAGGAAATCTCTAAATACACTTGCTGGGTTTTCAGACACTTTAGCTTGAGTGATTTTTTTTGGGGAGGATTAGCATTGGTGAGTGATGACATGCCAGACAGATTTGTGTTTTATTTCTATGATATGACAGTCAGACCCTTAAATATCCTTTCTGAGTGCAGATACTTCAGATACTCCTCTTAAGACGACCGAAGCCACCAAATATATATTTCTTTTGTTGTCAAGCGCTTGAATTATGTCAAAGCACTAAAGACTATTTTTATAATTGTCTTGCCTTCGAGCGGCTTTGTTTACTTTGTCTTGTCTTAGGAAACTTTTTGATGAAGGGCGAAACTGATTTGATTGTCATGACAACTTTGTGTGAAGTCTGTAGCCTTTGGAAGTTTGTTATGTAAGCTGTTAGCACGAATGCTCATCTTTAAATAAAGCCTGAAAGCCTATAAACCTATTTTTTAGATATTTTGAAAGGCTTCAATCTGCCTGAACTTTGCTGCCCTTCTGCGTGAGTTGTAAGGGAGGGGCTGTCAGGGTGCTTCTACAGCTGTGGACTGTGTGGACTGTGCACGTGGCACCCCATGGCCGTAGGCCAGCATGCCAAACACACAAGCATGGTCTGGTCAAGACCAACTGCTTCCCTCCTCAGTCACAGGAAAGAGCATCTAGCCAGCTTAAACAGCACACACTCACACACACATTTACAGATATACACACACACACACACAGACACACAGACACACAGACACACAGACACACAGACACACAGACACACACACATCGCCACAAAACACAAACACACAGACACACACATCCAACAGAGCAGTAAGCCTGTATTCCAACCAAAGTAAGCCCCCTTAATATGCAAAGTAAAAACATAAGCACAGATAAAGACTGATCTCTTCAAGTCACGTGGGCTTGAAATGGCCAAGCCAATCTTTCCAGAGTTTTACATCCCAATCTGTCCATGAAATGCGCATTTCCCTCTTACATCTTGACATGAAATGTATTGTTGAGAGTGACGAGAAAATCCTCCTTAAGCCTGAATGTATTATACTTATTTTACAAGGATTTCAATTGTTGAGGAACTTAACTTGAGCATTTTTGTGCAGCGCAAGCTTCATAATGACGAGACTTGGCAATTACTGCAATTCACACAGTTTTATCTTTGCGACACATCTCTGCAGAAATACAGCAGATTCCATACTAAAAGAAAGTGCTTTTGAGTCATGACCTGCAAAAGCATAAAAGGATCGTCTCAGTCAGTGATGTCAGCATTGGGAAGCTGAACTCCATTCGTATTTTTTTTTTTTTACCATTCTGTGCAGGAGAAAAGAGGCTTTTCTCTGTAATCCCCATTTCAGTTTCCTCTGCTCTCTTCTCTCCTCTCTGTCTTTTCCTCCCCATAAACACCCCTGTTGCGAGACAGCACCTACACTTTCAAAATAAATACCCATATTTCAGCCAACTTAGCTGAGGATCCTGTTTTCATCTGTAAATATGCTCCTATGTTGGTACTTTTATATCTGATAATCTTCAGCCTCTTTACCATCCTAAAGTTTAAAAAATATGCTTCGTAATGACACCATTAGTTCTTCCTGAATATGCAGTTGTCATGCATTGTGAGGACTTACCGAGCCCCATGTCACAACATTGGATTATTATTTCAATGAGGCAGCAGTAGCACCTTTCCTGCAGCACTCCTATTCACTGAAAATAGGACATTATATAAAGATGTTTGTCACCTCACATTCAGGCATCTCTGCTGACTCTCCACACAGGTATAGAAAGATGTCATCTCAATAGGAACATCAGTTGTCAAAACATGGGAGTGGTTTTCTGTATGACTGATAGGGACGTGACCCGAAAACAATTTCATGCACAGTTTTGTTTCCATCACTGTCACATTAAATTCAGCATGCAGGTGTTACCTGAATGTGAATATCCCCACCACATTATGTATTTAGACTGCACTCTTAAAAACTGAAAGAGATGGCCGTAATGGCCGCTGTATACGCTGCTCTCTTCTAGAGGGGGGACTTGCCAAATGTGCCTGTGCCACAGTGCATTATTATCAGAATAGGGCAGGACTGTAACCTTTCCAGCAACAGTCCTTTGATAACTGTGGATTTAATTTAAAGCTACAGTGTGTGATTTTGATGTTGAAGAGGAACACTCTTGGCGCAATAAGGTGCAATGAATTAATATAAACATTTACGTGTTTCTTTTTGTTGAGGATTAACAGTTTCATCCTAGTTGCAGGTCTAGAAGCATTTCTGTGTTTTGACAACAAATAGTATAGGTTCTTCACAAATAACGCAAGTACAAGCAAGTCACTCAGCAAGGTGCTCTATGTATCTTATCATGTCAACTGAAGACTTGAGTTTAAACTTTAACTCTAAGTAAGCAAAAGCTAATGCTAGCATACCCCCACCTCATACCCTTACCTGCATTGGCACGGTGGCTCAGGTGCTTGCACTGCCGCCTCACAGCAAGAAATGCATGGTTTCGATTCCCGCATGGGGTGCTGTTGGCTCTGGGGGCAGGTCCTCCCCAGACCTTCAGTGCTTAGGTGGGCATGTTCTCCCTGTGTTCACAATGGGTTTTCCCTACTAAGAACCCCAAAAGAAAAAACATGCAAAATAACAGAACACATGTCCATCCCTCACCAAAGATGGACAGTTCACTTCACCTGGTCCCCGGGCGCTACAAGCTGCCCACTGCTCCTGGGCAGTCCTTGAGGAAGGATGGGAAAAAGCAGAAAATAAATTCACCGCGACCTCAGGGCTGCCTGTGTGTGTGTCCTGTGTCGCCTCCATATATGCACGTGTTTGTTCCAGGGTGTTGTGTGTGCCATTAAAAACCTGATAAAGGTCTTAATTATTATAATTATATTACAGGTAACTACTACGGCACCCCCAGACCTGTCCACATAGGCCCAGAGAGTCCTCCCATCACATATCAGGAGCACCGCAACCTACTGAGAAACTTCCGAACTCGCAGCAAGTCCCTAAGCAACCTGGAGAAGGCTGTGGAGGAAGGGGAGAACAGCGAGGAAGACTCCGGACTGTCAGGTACACACATCGGAATAAGAAGATGTTTTCTGTAAGCTTCAAGCCTTATTTGAAACTGTGGAAAAACAGCACTTGATTTTACTGTTGGCAGTATTAAAGTCTTATTTTTATCTTCTCTACTTCCAAAGACTATATTTGAGAATAATGGTGTTGTGGATGTTCGAGGAGCTCATATACATCATATATAATTATTCATATATTTATTTGATTTAGGTAGACCGAGGCATAAAAACACGCTCTAACTCTTAGAATAAAGAAAACTATTTCTAAAGTGATAACCTTTGGAAGCATCCCCTCCTTTATCAGGGACTCTGGAATTGTTAGGGCACCTTGTTAAGATATTGAACTTGTGGCTTTCCCAATCCCTCTGTGAGCCTCTGTAAGCAGCAGCCCTTTTCTGCCAAGGCCAGCAGCTAATTAGCTCTAGCTGAAAGTGAAGGGACGCGTGCTAGACGCAGCATAGATCAATTTCATTAAATCATGTTTTGTTTATTTAGTGGTTTTTATGATAGGGTTTGTCACATAGCTGCTCACCCACTGCTATGTAGATTGAGGTAAAGATGCATTTAATTACAGATAGCATTTAGTTGATGAAAAACAAAACAGATAAAACCCAAATGGTTTGGGTATTATAAGCTTATGTGTCTTGTGTCTGCAGCATGTCGTGTAGCTACAGTAGCACCCTGCATGATACTGCAGAAAGTAAACAGTATTTATGCTGTACATTTTTCTTGGCAACATGCATCCATTTTCCCTGTGCAAAAATCCCAGTGGGTCATTAAAAGATCTTACCCACAGCAAAAACACAATCCCGCAGTATTGATCAGCAAAATGAGGGGTTAGGTAGCGGAATTACCTAGAGTGTCCTCTGTGCTTTGAATCATTTAAGTCCCTGAGCCTGCCAATAACCCCCACCCCATTTCCCTTTACTTCACTCTGTTTACTGAGTCGCTCCCATATTGCAGAACTTTAGCAGTAAGCTCTGCAGTGTGGCCATGTAGAGTTGGTATGGGCCCTCAGTTGACGTCTCTGTGTGTGTGTGTGTGTGTGTGTGTGTGTGTGTGTGTGTGTGTGTGTGTGTGTGTGTGTGTGTGTGTGTGTGTGTCTGTGTCTGTGTGTCTGTGTGGAACAATGCCTGTGGCAGAGTTTTGTGGCAGAGAGGGCTGCTGCAGTCCCTCTGCAGGGCTCTGCTAACTGATCTTTACAGCACGCTCCAGACGCTGCATACTGGAATGTTTTGTTTTCAAACTGTTTCCAAAATGGCTGCCATTTGTTTTGTTTGCCCCACTGAGATGAAGTGAATTGGGTTAATTTACGTTTATATTTGGCCATTTAACAGACACTATTAACCACAGTAATTTACAACACAGGTTTATATCAGTGATTTTGATCCCCATGTGTAGAACATATGTCCTTGGAGCTGGTAGCATTAGATCATCAATCACAATTCTATGCAGAGTTGTTATACTCCAAGACAAACACATTCCATATAAATCTCTGCCTTAAAACGTCACTTTTTTCCAAAATGTTCTCGTAGTACTGAGTAGACTGTGTATTTTGTACCCTTTGAGTTTAATTCATAGCTTTGTCATCTACTACCATCATATTCTATCTTCTGAACAGCAAGGAACTGTCCCTTTGTAAGACTGACTCTTATACTGTACATGAACTAATAGACTAATAGACCAAGATGCTTAAAGTAAGGGGTTTTGGTCAAAAATGACTACCAAAAAGGCATGCAAAAACCTTGCACTAACAACAACACATTTGGGACTGATTAAAGCTTGCTAGCATGCTAACTGGTGTCTTCTGGTGAAATAGCTGCCAATGTCGTGCTGTAAAAGATTTTCTTGTATTTTCATGGGATGGTCCATCCTGGACCACAGAACCACACAGCGCATAGCCTGGCCACCTAGTGGGAATGACAGGTGTGTTTATCTGTCCTTCACATGACCATATACCATCAAAATGAATTTGAAGGTGTTTTCCCATTAAAACACCCTAAAAAGTGGCAAACTGCATACTCTTGCTTTAGGGTATGCATTATCTATCCTATATCAGAGCAGGATGGCACCTTGGGAACCGAGACTTAATACCTTTGGACTTCCATCGATTTTCAGGTGGTTTTCAGCTGCGTCTGTTTGTTTCGGTGTGTTACCTCAGCAGGCTCTGCGGGAGCGAGCAGTGCCCTCACCACCATCCTGTCTCCCAACCAGACGTGGGACCCCAGCAGCAGGGATGGCAGCGGCCCAGAGAACGGGGCCAGAGGGGGAGTGCTGCCCGAAAACTGGGAGATGGCCTTCAGTGACTCAGGGGAGCCATACTACATAGAGTGAGCCTGGGGGAGACTGTACTCACTTTTATGCACTAAGTCTGTTATTTTATAGTTTGCGGTTTAAATATTCAGCAGGCTATAATATCGTATATCATTTTATGTGGAATTTTATGAATATTGAACCCTTTTAATCATTCTACCAAGTCGTGTGCAGCAATACACTAATATAGCTTCACAAAGGGAATTTGCCTAGTGGAAGTTGCATTGCTTTGAGTGTTTTATACCCATGTTACATAAGTTGCTAAGATGGTTTGCTAATTGGTATTTCTAATGAAGGTGATCAATGAATGATAAGATCGTTATACATTGCACATCTTTACCTTAAATTTTAGTAGTACTTTCATGATTTAACATGCTGCTCTAGGTGGGTGACATTGCATTATTTTTAGTATTTAGCGCTGATGAAGATACTCATTAAGGCTCCTGATGCTTTCAGTCATAACTCAAAGACAACCAGCTGGCTGGACCCCCGAGCACAGAGCAAAGAGATCGTCAGCAAGACCGAGTGTGAGTGTGAGCTTGGCTTCTCTCCATCCACGCCATTCCCCTCCTCCTCCTCCTCCTGTTGTGCCCATGCTGTTTTGGGGTGTGTGTCTGTCTGTCTCTCTCTGTCTCTCTGTCTCTCTGTCTCTCTCCCTATCTCTCTCTCTCTCTCTCTCTCTCTCTATCTAACCCCCTCTCTCTCCCTCTCCCTCCCACTCCATGCCTAAGCCCTTTTGGTTATCTCTGCACTCCTCTCCTGCTATCAGCCCCTGTCTCTTCAGTGCACTGAAGGATTAATGAAAAACTCCACCATAGCCCATTCATTCTCCTCCTTCTACTCCTAGATCTATCCTCCATCTTCTCCTCCCTCCTTCCTCTCTCTGTCTCTCTCTCTCTCTCTCTGCCTCCTAAACCCTATTCTCCCTCTCTCTGTCTCTCATCTCTTTACTCCTTTCCTCTCTCTCTCACTCTTTCTTTCTTTCTTTTCATCCTTTTATGCTGTACCATTGATACCGTGTTGATCATGCTACACTCACTCCTATATGGAGGTAGTGCTTCACTCTCAGCACCCACGATCCTGCCGCCTTTGCCAGTGCATGCCTGCCAGGCTGCAGATAATGACCTCTTTTCATCTAAGTGTGCTCGCTGTTTCATTATGCCCTGCATCCACTGGACACACATTCTGCATGCTAATTAACTTTTATGGAGGAACTCATTACTGTACATCTGCTTCTAAAAAGTAGAGGTTCCTCAAACAAAAAATGGAATTGCTTTTTCAGTGGTAGTAAATATTCATAGCCAGCAGATGGCGCTATGGTCCCTCAGTGGATGCGTCCTGGTGAACAGGCAGGCGGCATGGGGAGGGTGGCCTCATGTGATCTGCCACAGGAGCACACATGGATGGCACACTCCAAATGCTAAGCTGTGTATGCAAGCCTTCCCAGGGCAACATGACGCTGCCAACACACAATACAGGCAGGCATTTGAACATACAGAATATGTATACAATTTATTTGTAATTTCTGGTATAGACTTGTCCGGCATTCAAGTGTATTTTGTTTAAGCGTCCAGTATATTTGTGCTGGACGCTGGCCATGGTAGATTTAACTAGATTATGTGCTTTGGGTGTTAGTGCCTCCGTTCACGGACCAGCCATCGGAGCTGAAGGGCTTTTCCATCCACACGCGGCTGTCCAAAGGGCCCAGGGGCTTCGGCTTCAATATTGTGGGTGGCAGCAGGCCCCGGGAGTTCCTGCAGGTGTACAGTGTCACACCTGGAGGCCCATCTGCTCTCAAGACAGGTAACAAAAAATACAGGACATCTCTCTTACACGGTTCCAGAAGCACAGAAAGCATCAGAAGATGACAAACACTCTAAAGAAGTTATTAGTGGCCATTTACTACTAGTGTTTTTATTTTATTAGTGATAGTAAAGAGTTGGTTGAAGTAAGTTAACTATTATATATGACATCTAGGCACAATTTAACAAGAGAAGAGCTGCTGGTTAAATAAATTTCCCTTTCCTATGTAGCACTTGCAGCAGGCACCTTTAGGCTGACAATTTATAATTTATCACAATAGCATTACATTCTTCATCAGGAAGTCCTGTGTGGTGACCCTCTGTATTTGCCCATTTTATTTCTTGAATCCCAATAAGGTTAATCTAACCAATTAAGTCAGTCTCCTCAGTAAATAGATTGATTTAAACCTAGGCTTTTCATTTCTGAACCTGACCTCTTACATGTATTCGACTCTCTAATCTGTAAACGCACATGAAAACATACACAGATGTGCTTATCTGTACCGTCCACATGTTTTAAGATTAGCCTAAGAGCACTCTTGGACACAGTCAGTGTAAAGAATGTGCTGTGTTGCATCAATCACCAGGCAAGCATATCTCTCTCAATGCTGTTGCAGTGATTTTACAGTGCTTAGTATTGGGTTGTCCTGACACAGGTACACAGTATAAACCATCATGACACATCTATAAGCTACCTCCTAAAACCCTGACCCAAACCTTTTAGGCAGCTTTGAAGTGAATTAAGGCAGAGAAACATTCATTCCCTTCCTTTCTCAGAATTCACCCGCCCGTTTTATTAATAAATCACTAGATTTGATGGGCTGTTATCCCCACTGACATCTCACAGGGAGAGACTGACTGACAGACGCAAAAAAAAAAAACAGAGAGTGAGAGAGAGGGGGGGGGGGGTGGCATTTCACCAGGAGAGCCCACTCCTGTTTGGCTTTCGCCTCATTCCTATCCTCTTATCTCCCCCCTCATCCCTCTGTCTCTCCCTCTTTTTGTGGGATTAGGGCAGTGGGATTGTGAGGTTCTCATGGTCGGAATCTACTGATCTCCTTCTAATCCCGATGAGGCTGCAAGGCTTTAATCCAGCTATCTCTGACACACACTGCTCCCTGCTCACGTGCCACCATACAATACATACTATAGCAACACGTACGTGTGCCCTCACACACACACACACACACACACACACACACACACACAAGCACACACACACACACACATACACTCACACTCACACTCATGCAGGCACACACATAGTCATGCACATATGTAAGCCTGTACACTACTGACATGCATGTATCTGGGGAAATAACAGTACATTTACAAGAATTCTGTTTGGATTTTTCTGACACGTGTTGGGCCAACAGTCCGCTGATAATTATGTTTTAAATCCAGAAATGACATTGCAATTCACTGACCCAGCAGATGTCAGTGTTAGTCATCTATCTTTTTATAACATGCACCTCTTTTCCCCAACCTCTGTTCCCTCTACCCCCTCCCCTCACCCACCCCCATCAGCGGACATCCTGGCCTACATCAGCGACACGTGCGTGCTGGGCTTCTCCCACAAGGAGGTGGTGGAGATGCTCAAGTCCGTGCCCATGGGCCAGAGCGTGGACGTGGTGGTGAGGCGGGGCTACCCAATGCTCTACAACCCCGACGGCTGCCCCAAGAACCCCCAGCAACTGACTACCCCTCCGGACCCTGGCCATGCCCACGTGCCCGGGGCGGCACAGCCCCAGAACCACCCCTCCGAGGCCCGCCGTCACCAGATCGGTCGCCTCAGCATGAACCGGTCCCAGTCGCAACACAACGGCATTTACCCCAGAGCGCTGGATGCCAACGGCAATGCGCCAGGGTATGGCGTGGCGCCACCCTTGTATAGTCTCATCAACGGGAACCCTTTGGGGGGGCCCCCAGGCCGGCAGCACGGGGGCGCTGTGCCACCCCCACCACCTGAGCGCATGTCCTCCAGCCACAGTGACACTGAGGTGGCTTCTGTCGGGGGTTCTAAAAGGTAAACAAAGACACCAATGTCCTGTGCTTAGTAAACACTTAGAGCTGGACAAGGCTAAGGCTACATTATATATTTTAGTTTGATACAGTCAGTGGTTTACTGGCCACTCGGCATACTGGCCCTTTGTGTTTCGTTACCGGCCCTTTCTGATGCTATTATTCGGGGTGCTCATGAGAGTGTGCTGCGTTCGGGCTCCGGCACGGTTATTGGCCAATCACAACCAAGTTAGTGTGCGTTAAAGAGGACTTTCCGTTTTTTCCCTTTCGTTTAGTTTTGTTTTCCCTTTCCTTTAGTGTGTTATGTAGATTTTTGTGGATGTAAACGGTCTGTAAAGTTACAAAGCCCAGAGAACATGCTAGAGGGAGTGACTCTGTCACACAGAAACCACTTTTCTCAGCTGCCTGAAACACCTCTTGGAATTCCAGCCCTTTTCGCTTGTTGTAAGATGATGCAATCCCGTAACACAATTAATTGCCTGCCCAGCTGACCAATCAGAGCACACATTGTTCACAGGGAAGGGGAGCTTAAAGACACAAGAGCTCTGACAGAGCGTTTCAGATATAGGAGGAATAGAGATGTAGCTACAGTATGAGCAAAACAAATGTTTTTGGAATATTGAAGCATGTACATTTATTGTAGCAGACCCCACAAATAAAATGATAAATGTTAAAAACAAGCATATTACGTCCTTTTTAACATTTTTGTTGCAAAAGTAAGCGTGCTGTAGTGTGATGGCCAACGCAAGCCTTCCACTAGCTAAAAATGTCAAAACGTAACGGAGGGGGTGGATTGGGTCCTAAAATTCTAGGCTAGGTTACATATTCAGTTAAAATTGCTTTCACCTGTTGTTAAAAAACGATCCCACTGATAGGCTACAAGTTACTTTTTAAACCATGTTAATGGCGTGTTAAAATAATACTGGAATATGTCTTGGAGTAGACACAGGGTACTTTTCCATTGCATAAGCCTTTGAATTTGTTCACCTGTCAGCAATGAATAGTCTATATCTATCTTAGTACAGGGCGGAATTTCTTGGATACAGCCAATATCAGGAATATCAGTAACACTACACACACAGTGCAGCCACTACTAGAAACGCTACACGCACCAGTAACAGTAAAACTACAAAGACATGAGGCTCAAACTAAAAACACATTTTTGCCGCTTTTCCATGCCCATGTTTTTCTGCCATCCATCGACCTTCTTATTTCAAGGATGATTTATACATTTTGTTCCCATACACCACGCAAAAAAAATGACTGAGACCTTAAGGTTATTATGTTGGCTGGGAGACAGACAAAGCAACTGTGAGACTCATGTTTACTCCGACTCCCTGGTGCAAACCAAGGTTAATGTTGTAAATAACCTGTGCTGAAAAAGACTTGGACTGAAACACACCCATAAATATCAGAGTGAGCAAAAGTGTCTGATTCAAGATATATGAGGTGACGTATCCTGTTTGTAAGGGTATGCTTAATTTCAGAGGATTTAGAGAATATATCTTGAATACTTATTTTGCTCGCCAAAAATCATTGAAATTCTTGAGAATTTCTTTAACCATCTACTGTATTTAGTTGCCATTTAACCCTTGCAATTGTTTTCAACCCAAACTTTTTTTCTGATATATGAAGCCTCCTCTTCTGTCCATAGAAATATTTTCAGGTTTGTGTTAAATATTGCCATGCAGTTCTATTCAGTAGGTATATGGTGATAGCCTGTTTAGATCAATAGGTAAACCTTTGGCCCCTCTCGTCCCTCTTTGTAGAGGGTCACTGATCCGGAACTACAACAACAACTCCCTCCCTGCTCCCAGGCTCCTGCACCAGAGCTCCAAATCTTCAGAGAGTGACCTCTCCAGCTCGGCCACGCTGCCCAACGCCAAGCTTCCGCTGCCCCAGGCCGAGGTCGGCAACACCTCCACGCCGGGGGCTCCTAGCAACCAGCGCCCTCTCATGCCTCAGACCTCGCTTGTCGTGACCCCGCCCACAGTGGTGCCGACTTGCGGCTTCAACGGTTGCCCGGCCAACAGCCACCCCCGCACCAGCTCTGGCAGCCTGGCATCTCCGGGAGCACCAGCAGGAGGAGGAGGGGGGGAGATGGTGCCCGTGGCCCTGGGGAAGAGCGAGGGCGGGGGGATGGGCTTTAGCGTGACGGCCGGGGGGCAGGGGGGGCAGCTGGCCCTTGTCAAGAGGGTGTGGGACAGGCGGCAATGCCCCTCCCTACAGGCAGGGGACGCCATCATCAAGATCAATGGTGCAGACGTTCAGAGCCTAAGCTTTGCACAGGTATGGCACCATTCAATACACAAGGGATCCCCTACTGATTTCTATTTATTTTTGGTTTTATTCCATACGATTTTGGGGAAATGAGAAAAAGTGATTGAAAAGGGAAATTCTCCAGAGTTTTGAACTGTACAGAACTTAATGTTAGCATTCAATCAAATTTGATTGAAAAGCAGTTTTTGTGCATTTGAACACCTGGTAATATCATTCCAGGTCCAAAGAGTGCTCCAGGAACATGTTGTACAAGGAGAGGTGGTTCTACTGGTTTACAGAGGAGGCAAGTATCACTTATTTACAAACCTAACCTTTTTCAGTTGTGAAAACTGTTATCAGTGAGATATGGGGGTGTGAGATTAGTACATTTGTAATGAATAGTAATCATTGGTTATCACAAATACAGGGTGCTATATAAATGGCCCCCCACTTATTTGAATGTTGTTTATGAACAGGAACCCTTTTTCACAGCAAAATCTCTTTGCCTCTGTCTCAGGGCCGTGCTCTGCCGTCTCCCCAAACTTCTACAAGCGCATCCCCCATACGTTCAGCTCATCCTCCCTCCCACAGACCTCTCCAGACCTGCTTTCCCCGTCCTCGGACACCACAGCGCCCACCCCCAACGCCCTCTCGCCCACTTCCCCCTCCGGCGAGGTGCCCTCCATGGTCCAGAGCACCAGCTTCCTGGACTCCATCCCCGTCACCCTCACACTGGAGCCACGGGACTGGTTAGGGGAAGAGGTGGGCGGTAGCGGCGGAGGTGCTGCCTCGCGGATGGTGTCGTCAGCGGCGACCATGGGTGCGGTATCAAAAGGCCAGCCGGCTGACGGGAGAGGGGGCCACCCATCCAAGGCCCTGGAGGTGGAGCTCAGGAGGAGACCTGGCGAAGGATTTGGCTTTGTCATTGCCTCTCACGACGTGGTGAATGGAGGTGAGTGGGGCTGTATGCTTACTTGGAACAGTAACAGGGGTACAGTAGTCCTTGTATCAATGGCTTCACTTCCAAGGTCATGAGTGCTTTCTCCAGGGAGCGCTAGTCTGGCTGATATATTTTGCTGTACTCTGCATGATTTCATGGAAAAACAACTACAGTATTCAGGATTCAGTAAAGTAACCCTATCAGTCAAAATTTAATTGATTGTCAGGGGAGCTTATCAAAGATGTGGATGCTGTCCAAAGGCCATGCACTTGTTTTGGAACCTGAAACTTTTCTGTAATTACCTCATACTCACCACCCTGTGCAATTAGTGATGACGGTTTTCTGGCAGTGCTCTGCGTCCGTTCTCTCCCAAGTGTCCTTGCCTCAAAGTTGCATCCTGCCTCAGATTGGACAAAAGTGTGGGCTAACGAATAAATGAGAATGGCTTTGGAAGCTCCGTGTCAGGGGACTGGTATTGCCATCTGAACAACTGTTTTTGGTTTTGAGGACATTCCTGTTTGTAATGACACTTGTAATAGTGACTTTACAGCAGGATATTGAACCCCATGCTAACTCTTCAGTATGATTTTTGTTCTGTTGATGTTATATTACCAGATAGAGAAGCATTTTATTCCATAAATTCAATTTGCTTTATCCTTAGGGGGGAGATTTCCTGATCTCTTGGAAAATAAAAAATCAACTGTATGGTGTGTCATGGCTACTGTAGTTTCACTCATTATATAACCGATGTTGTATTTGCCTGCGCAAATTATGACGTTCGTTGGAATACTCCCTGAAAGATGCGAATGAATTATTACTATTAATGCTAAATTATGTGGACATTAAGTGAGCCTGGACTTTCTCTCAGTGCTGCAGTGATGCAGAGCCAAGTAGAAACACCGTGTCAAAAGCTGTAATAACTTCTGTTATCCTGCTTATTATCAGTTGGGAAGACAGTGGAAGGCTACGAGCAAACCCCTTTTTATCCTCTTCTTTCCCTGTTCTGTTTTAAGTTCTGTAATGTTATGGATCAGCATCCCTGAGTCTAATGGTTTTCTCAGTCTGAAAATATCCCATTGAACTTATAACCCTGATGAAGCCATGGCATTTAAAGATATGTAACACACATAAGCGATGTCGGTTTTAAGCATTTTTTGTGCCGGCCGTAATGTGCTGTTATATAAGGTATGGTAATGTCTTCTGATGTAGAGCTCATTTGAGCGTAAAACCTGTCCATGTGTTGCATTCTTCTCATTTCAACACTGCATTGGGAGCATTAATGTAAATATTTACACCAGAGCGTTCAGTGATCTGTGTATCTCCCCTCAGGCTTGCGGCTCTACACTCCATTCTTTGGCCTGTTTACTCTGTGTGTTTTCTTTGTATACTTTGACTTGTGTGCTGCGCTGTTTGCCTCTGGAAGAGATATTTGTTTGTGTGCGTATGGGTTTGCTTTTGTGCGTGGGTGTGTGTGCATTTGAGAGTGTGTGTGTTTGCTCATTTCATCGATGGGCAAGTGGCAACAAGCAAAGTCTATGACCAAAGATTCGCATGAACTAAAGGTAATTTAATAACTTGGCAAAATCGTTTTGTTAATTTAACACCATGAGCAAGATCCCAGACGTAAACATGGGTCAGTGTAGTGCTCCCACATGCCACCTGATAGCTTGAGTTCATGTGCGGTGGACTTTGCTCGTTGCTCATTGCTTTGCTTGTGCCCGTCAATGAAGTTAGGGCCCTGTGTTTTTGTATAATTAATACAATTTATGTGAGGAACCATTTCACTTGTATTCCAATCGTGGAATGAGGAGGTTTAGTATAAAGACAAGAAAGATCCCCCTGCAGCATTTATTCAGTTTAAATAGTGTTTGTCATTACAATATATAATGATAATGCCATCCAGTGGACACAAAATATTTGTTATACATTGAAAGATTATTTCCCTTTACGTGTTCACATTTTTGATGAAGGCATAGTAAGGAATGTCTCTTAAAATGTAATGTTTCTTTAAGAACTCAAGGACTGTCATCTTGGAGGAACTGTTTGGATGTCATTTTTAACTTGGGGAAACAACCAACTCTCTCTGCTGATTCAGCCAGTCATAGAATTATTATTAGAAAGTTGGAGACATTAATGCGGTTTGATGGCATGAAAGAAGTCAGAACACTTCTACCCTGCTTGGACTCTTTTATCACCATCTACTTCTTCTCCTGTACTTACTTCTATCTCTGCCCGGCTTCTCTCTGTCTGCCCTCTACTATCTTCATATTTATCTGCTCCACTGCTATCGGTGTTCTCTGTGTCTCTCACTCATTCTCTGTCCCTGTCTCTGTCTCTGTCTTTGTCTCTGTCTCTGTTTCTGTCTCTGTCTCTGTCCCTGTCTCTGATTGTCTTTGTCTCTTTTTTTGCTCTTGCTCTTTCCTCTTTCTATTTTGTTCTCACTTTCTGCACTCTGAACATCTTTCACTTGCTTCCCCCTGTTGTATTGTCTTTATCTCTCACCTCAATGCACCCTTGCCCACTTTCCTGTCTTTGTCATTCACTCTTTCCCCTGTCTTTACTCTCTCCCTCTGTCCTGCCACTCACTGACTGACTCACTCACTTTATCTCTCCTCTCTCACTCATTGCCTTTCTTTCCATTCTCTCTCTCTCTCTCTCTCAACCCCATTTTCCACTCCAGTCTGTGGTCTGTGTGAGAATCTGGTGTGATATTAAATCGTCTCCTACTTTGTGGCACAACATTTTCTCTCGTACTTTACCTCCCTTGCTCTTGTTACTCTGGGCTTTCCCTGTCATGCTCTCTCTCACCCTGTTAAAGCTCACTCCCCCTCCTCTCTTGTTTGCTCTCTCCCCCTCTCTCTTGCTCAATCCCACTCTCTCTCTCTCTCTCGCTCTCTCTCTCTCGCTCTCCATGCCCCGTTCAGTTTCATACGTACAGTCTTTCCCTCCATGCCTCTCAGTAGCGTCTTTTCAGTGCTAAAGTCAACGGGTCTCTTGCAGTTGTAGGGCTAAAAAAGAAGATTCACAGATCAAACGTGTGTATGTTAAGAGGATTAAAAAGAGCAGATCTGAATTAGGATTGGAGATTTTCCAGCACTTGTTTCTCATATTCCTGAACATGTTGGATAGGCTACAATCGGCACTGAAGACTGTGAAGGACTCCAAACGTAATTACTATTTACTATGCTTTTGTTGCTGATTCTTTCATTTGTATTTTTTAATGAAATTGAATGCATGGTTTTAATATTGTCATAACTTAAGCTACTGCTTGGAGCCACTGTGTACATTTACACATGTGAGTACCTGTGTGTGTCTTTTCTCTATATTTTTCTATTGTGTAAGTGTCTTAATGAGTGTGTGTGTGTGTGTGTTTGCGTGATTGTGCATGATGTAGTATGCGGGCATCAATGTTTTTAAGACATGGGGACACTGGTAGCCATGCATGCATTGCTCATACATATCTCAGTAAGTTCACCCCACTAATTATGCAGCAGAGTGACTCTTGGCTTTGGTAAACCTGCCACAGAAATGCTTGAAATAGTTTCAGCTGGGCCCTGGTGAGCTCCTCTGATGAATGCCCTAATTCTCTCCCTTTCTCATCAGTAAGCACTGATGACTGATTTAACCTCGCTTTATGACCCTGTGAGAAAAACAGACGTACAGACGTGCAGCTGCATTTAGAGCCGTTTCCTACCCTGGGGTCTTGGCTGTTTAGGACTGTAAGCTTTTATCAGTCAACTGAGTTTGCTTTGAGTCCTGTCAATCTATTCTATTAAGAATGATGCTAGGGATGCCTTGAGATATTGAAACATGCCATGTTTATTTATTTATTTTGATCTCTGAACATATTCTTAGATTTCAAAAATGTAATTTAAAGAAACAGTATGCGACAATTTGTGCACTTTTTGAAACATAATGTTATTTGCTACTAGCACTGGTATTGTCTTCAAATGAATTTTTATGCAAAAAACGAAACCAAAACCTTTTATCAGTGCCAGTTGTGCTGTTGTTTAGTCTTTGGTCGGGTTTTGCATGCCTTTCCAGTCATTAGATTGCTCGACCAAAACTTCTTCCTGCTACTTTATGGTGTAGCAGTGTACCTCCTTTTAGATGTGTGAAATAGGAGTTAAATAGTGAAGTCCTAGTCCTGTCTACTACCTACTTGTTCTGTAAACATGCAGCTATCTTTGCTGGCACTTTACCTGTTTCCTATCATTAACACCTCCCATTCAGGTTACACAGGTGTAATAACTCTGTTTATTACAGACATAACAAGTACAAGTACATGTAGAGGTGTGTGTGTGTGTGTGTGTGTGTGTGTGTGTGTGTGTGTGTGTGTGTGTGTGTGTGTGTGTGTGTGTGCTTGCCCTTGTGGGAAGGCTGCATTTAGTAAGCCCTGCCAATAGATAGAGAGCGAGAGGGCAGTTACCTTGTAACCTTTCCTTGTAAGTGACAGTGAAGTCTCAGTGGAGAGACCTAGAGCAGCTCACACCTGTCATTTCAAAGGAGCGGTGCTATCGCTGAGCGCTGTCACTCAGCTGGAGGGGCCCAGTCGATGCCGCTCTTTATCTGAACACAAAAGGCTCCTGTCCTGCAGTGACACCAGCACATAGGCCACAAGAATAGGGATGTCACAGGATGATGTGTACTTCTAAGAATAATACATTAAAAAAAAAAAAGATTGAAGATATTGTATATCGCTGTGTTGTAAAGCTGTGGTTAATGACTAAATGTCCTCTTGGACTTGAAGCAAGAAGGACAGAGTTTTTGAACAAGGCTGTTGGGTAGTAGGTAACATGGTTCGCCTTCTCCTTAAGCTGTTATTATCCTTTTTTCTTCTCTTATGCCCTGCGTGATATCATGATGCTAAATGTGTTCAGTCGTGCTGTTCCGACATCAGTGGAGCTTTTAAGAAGCAAGGTTGTGTGTGTGCATGTGTGTGTGCGAGTGTGATGATGATGCATATGTACTGTGTACTTGAGGTTGCTGATTTACTCATTGTACTAGCATGGGAGTTTAGCGTGTGATGTATGTTGCTGTGGCACGTTATGTTTCATGTCCTGTCACGAGCCAATGAGCCCAAGAGGAGATGGCCACAGGAATGAAATATTTAACACATATCTGTTCTGCCGTTTGAACCCTGGCAGACTGTGGTGTATGTGCATGCGTACTGTGAGAACGGCTTCAAGGACGAGAGTGCTTCTCTGCTGAAGGCAATGGTGGTGGCATTTAACGCTCTACTTAATGTTTAAGTTACCTCCAAGTCCCCCATTGCAAGGGCTTGTCTTACAAAGACAGGGCATTAGTGAAGATGTTTCTCCAGCAATAAGTTCGAATATTTCATGTTATTGGACACCTTTTAAGATATGCTGCACCAAGTTTGTGATCTATTAGCAGAAATGGAATATATAATTCATAATTATGTTTTTGTTAACCTGTAACTACCTTTGTTTTCATTACCTTAGTACGAGCCATTCATATCTAGATAGGGAGCGGTTCCTCTTCCACTATGTTGCGCCACCATGTTTCTACAGTGGCCCATAACCAAAACACTGGCACCAAAACACTGGCACTACACAGGGCATTTTGTGTCTTATGGCACCTGATGGCCACCGTAGTTTCTCCTACACACTTGGAAAGGGAGAGGTATTCAGTTGGTAGCAATCTGCAGCCTAACCGCTAGATGCCACTACATCCTACGTTCTGCACCTTTAAAGAAGCATAGTCATGCACGCATGCATGCAACATTTTCTGACTTAATAAAATCAAATACTACATACATTTATGAGAGCATATGACAGAACATAGCATTGAAATAAACCTGTATTCAGATCCAAGTTTTATGGTAAAAAACATTGCGCCATAAATAATTTATTAAAAGCATAACGGATTGTGATGTCTTGCCACTTACAGTAATTCAAAATGTGTCAGTCAGTCCTTGCCATGCCAGGGGGAGTAGACTTGTAGATTGCCTCAAGCTTCCCTCCTTCTCATATGCAGGAATGCCACAGGGCGTTACACCGTCTCTGCCAGGGGATAAGGCTTCAGGGCAGTTCTGGGCATATGAGCCTTTCCAGGAACAGAGGCTGGTGCCTGGTGAGTCAGTGCCCCAGCGCGTGCTGTCTGGATCTATCCGAAGGACGGCCTGTTCTGGCTGGATAGTTGGGTCTATCGTCTGGGCCAGCCTATCCAGTCATTCCTGAAACGCAACTTATGCTGTTTCAGCTTGGGCAATGAACTCGACATACGAAGGGCGTAACAGTGAACATGGTTGTCAGGACATCATTTAGCACAAGGATAAAAAATGAAGGAATAAATTAGCACTATCACAACGTGTTATTGTGTTTTCAGTTTGTGTATAATTTTGGTTTGTGTTTAATATAACTGAAGGATGTGGGTTGCTCTTGCAGTGGTATAGGTTATTAAACACATTTGTTGACTAATGATTTATTGTTTGAAAGACTAAAGGGGTACTAATGCCTCACATCTGTGTCTGTTAGTTGTTCTGGGTGGTAAAACTGCACTATAGTGAGTGTGTCAGCGTCCTTCAGCGCAGATAGGAAGGAAAACATTATATGTGGCACACTGGCCATATCCCGTTGTTTTCCCAAAGCGAAAAATTGTGTGTGTGTACATTTTAATGTGCATGTGAGCACACTCGTGTGTGTGTGTGTGTGTGTGTGTGTGTGTGTGTGTGTGTGTGTGTGTGTGTGTGTGTGTGTGTGTGTGTATGTGGAAGTGAGTGAGGATTCCCACAGGAAGAGTTGTGTGTGTTTGTGTGTGTCTTTTTTGATCAGAGTCAGCACATCCCAACCCTTCCTGAGGCTGAAGCAGGGCTTGTCTCTGTGAAGCATAGGCCTGTCACCCATCTCCAGGATGTGTTTGAAGAGCTGGGCTGTTACTCTAGCTTTTGGTGAATTAGAATGGTAAGCTGTTTGGAGAAAGAGACTTTTGAGGTGACAGAGATCAAGTGTTTGCTTTCCCTCTCAAACACAGAAAGCTTCTTTGTCCAGGTGTTCACTGACCTGCATAGCCCTGGAGTATTCAAAATGTACGCTTTGTAGATGAAAAGAAAGTGTGTCGTGTGTGTGTTGTGTGTGTGTGTGTGTGTGTGTGTGTTTGAATATGAGTGTTTGTGTGTCTATGTTTGTTCATGTGTGTGCATGTGTAGACATATGTGTGCGTGTGTGTGTCAGTGTTTGTGCGTGTGTGTGTGTGTGTGTAAGGTGTGTGTGTGTGTGTGTATGTGTGAGTGAGTAAGTGAACATTTAAGTCGTGGCCCTGTGAGTTCACCTGCGACTGCTGTTAGGGGCTGCACTACATCCAGGGTCTCTGTCTCTGTTAGTAGACCAGCATGTGCCCTCTGACAGCTCAGAGCAGCAATCCTCTCAAGCTGGACTGCAACATTGCGTAACTAACCCCGCACGACTCTAACACATTAGACCACTACCCCCGCTGTTCAAGGATGCCTGGTGCAACACTGACCTCTGGTTAAGAATGTGTGTGTGTGTGTGTGTGTGTGTGTGTGTGTGTGTGTGTGTGTGTGTGTCTGAGCAAAAGGGAAAAAGACAGACAGCTAAAGACAGTCAACGATTTAACAATTAAATGCCCTAGATTTGTGAAATGCTACAGATTTATGGCATAACAAATACAAGCAATCAGAGCCTTTGATTTCGAGGTCTGCCTCTGTGTCGTATCAGCTGAAGGAGTTTCGGTGGTGCTGCTAATGTTTAACAGCAGCTTTCTGTTTGTCTTGGAGTGACTGCATAGGAAAAGAGGCAAAGAACTAGCAGCGAGAAAAAACAAACACTTTTAAATAATAAACAGCGACATTGCAGTTGGTCACAAGAGACTTCTAAGGGTCTTAGTTTTCCTTGATCTATTGTTCTTTTCAGTTTCCTTTCTTTTCATCCCCTCCACACAAACTGTTGTTTATTTTGATTTCTTTCATCACACATCCTTTCTTCTGTTTTTGTTTTCTGGTTATAGACAGGGAGGCAAACCTGCCATCAGGAACGCCTAACAGTCTCTGGAGATGTAAAGAGGCCACGGGGAAGGCCATTGTGAATTTAGTTTGTCAGCGACTGGCATTTGAAGCTTTGGGTTCAGAGAGAACAAGATATGAAGAGGGTATTGTAATGCAGTTGTTTTGCTCTGGCAGCTGACTGATAGATTGTTATGCAATGTAAGCCCCTGCTTTTTGCTATGGATGATAACCCAGAAATGTTCATGAATGGCTAATCCTAAATGAATGTATTTTCCTCTTTTTTTCTCTATCTTTCTCTCTTTAGCCTCTTAAACACACTGTCTTTTTTGCTT
>NC_137914.1:14160451-14170451 GCF_963457725.1 Sprattus sprattus
GCCCTGCGGTAAAATGTCATCATTTGCATCCCTCTCTAATGCGTGTGCCGCCATGATGAGTTCATTCTTCCGACGAGAGAGCCATGCTGGATCCCAGAGTTTTTTGGGGGGATGGACAGAGAGAGAGAGAGAGAGAGAGAGAGAGATAGAGAGAGAGAGGGGGCGAGAGGGAGTGAGAGGGAGTGAGAGAGAGGCAGCGAACGAGAGAAAGAGGGGGGGGGGGGGGAGCATGCTCAGCCGTTGGTCCACACTAATTGCATTTGTCTTGCATGCCGGAGCGCCATTTATGAGTCGATTCAACGCGACAGAAAGTACATTTTTTTGGTGAACATTTTTAAATATTTCATGTTTCCAGAAGATAGAGCGCACAACCAGATACCCCAGCCCCCCACCACCTTCTACACACACACACCACCACCATCATCCTCACAGAGGCTAACCACCGCTGACTACACAGACTGCCAGGGTCCTGAGAGACGAGAAGAGACGGTGAGAGGGAAGGAGAAAAGTGGCAGAGGGCTGGATTGAGGAAGAGATACAGCACAAGCAGCAGATAGAGAGCAAATAGAAAGACAAAGAGCAAATTAGAGGAGAAGAGACACTTTCTATGCTCGAGGTGCATCATTCTTTGTTTTCCTCCCTTTTCCCCCTCATTCCACTTCACAGAGATCTCAGGCTCCTTTTCTGGCCCTCTACCTTGCCCTCTCCTTCTGCCTCTCTGTCTCTTTCTTCCTCTCTTTCACTCTCTCTCTGTCTCTTTCTGCCTCTCTTTCACTCTCTCTCTGCCTCTCTGTCTTTTTCTGCCTCTCTTTTACTCTCTATGCCTCTCTGTCTCTCTCTTACTCTCTCTCTGCCTCGCTGTCTCTTTCTGCCCTCTCTTTCACTGTCTCTCTGCCTCCCTGTCTCTCTCTTACTCTCTCTCTGCCTCTCTCTGTCTCTTTCTGCCTCTCTTTCACTCTCTCTCTGCCTCTCTGTCTCCCTTTCACTCTCTCTGTCTCTCTCTGTATCTGTGTCTCTGCCTCTATCTGTCTCTCTGTCTGTCTCTCTCTCCCTCTCCCTCTATATCGCTCTCTTTCTCTCTCTCCCTCTGCCTCTGTCTGTTTCTCTCTCTCCATATCTAGTTCTCTATCTATCTCTCTTTCTCTTTCTCCCAGGGGCTTCACATGATTTGTATTTAATTTTATCCAGTGATTACACATGCTGCATGGAAATACCCCATCCTCCTCTTTTTGCTTCCATTTTTTTCAATCGGCTTTGATTTCTCCTCGTGTTTTTCCATCTCTGTTTCTGCTGTTTGCCTGCTCATTTGAGTCTCATTGAAGCAGAAAATCTCCCTGCAAACTGCATCTCTCTTCACTCCACCCCCTTCTCTGTCTTTCTCTGGCATTCTATCTCTTTTCTGTCTCTCTCTTTTTTTTCCTGGCTCCCCTCTCTGTCTCGATGTGTCGTTATACGTCGGGGTGGGAGTGGAGGTGGGGGGGGGGGGGGGGGGTCCTCTGTCCTTGCTAGGCCTTCCAGAGGATCAGTTGGACAGGCACAGTGATTTGTTTGATAGGTAGCCAGTGTGGAGTCATATCCAATCCACTTAGGTGGAGAGGCACATATACTTGGCAACATGCTTGGCAAAATTCTTTTCATCTAAAGAGATTTGAAAAGTCAGTAGGCTTAGTCTCCACCTCGCCCTCTTATACTCTCTTTCTAGGACTGTCATAAACACTCCACACCGCCATTATAGTAAAGGTTTAATGGGTCATTTTTAGGAGAACAAGGGGTAATTTGAGGAAACTGATACACAGGAACCTACCAGCATGACTTTTGCTCCCGCTCCTGAGTCGAGCGAGTCAAACAGAAGGTCATTGTCTCTGCCATATTTTACCTGAACGAGAGACGAAAACTCTGGAGGCCTCTGGAACACTGAGACCTCCCTGGTGCACAGACCTGAAATAATGCCCTTTAACGTGGCGGACAGTCTCCATTTAAAACACTGGTCTCAGAGCCTGTTGACCCCTTTTCTTCCTAGCCAGAGCATCCTACACAGACTGGAGCAAACTAGCAAGATTCAGTGAAGCAATGCACCAGGGCACATCTCTGCTTAATTTCATGAGCACCACAAGTTTTAGACCTGCATTTTAATTATTCAGTCAACCAACCATCAATTATTACGCATGCTGTCATTGTGTGTACCCAGAGTCAGACTGAAGGGGCTATTTTGGATTTCTGTTGGATGTCTTTCCCTTCCGACTCGTGGCCCACATATGGAGACCATAAGAGAAGATAATGTTGAATTGCTACTGTGGTGGTGACTTTTCCGGTGTCGTTTCTTCTGCTTTTTCATACACAGTTGGTTATTATTGAGGAAAAGCTGTTTTTAAATAGACATGTTGACTTTTGATTGAAATTTAAAAAAATATTTGGTTGTATTAAAATTAATGAAGTGTCTGTGTGCTCCCTTTAAGTTCAAGTTGATGTACAGATGTCACCTGTGTACATATAAAATAGGGATACGCAAATACCCCTTTTTTCAAACTGAATACGTATACGAATCCATTAATTTGTGTTCTTGCTGATATCGAGCACCGATACGAGTACTTCATAATTCCCGGAAGGCAAGTAGGGCAGGTAGGGCATTACTGAACACCTCCTGACCGTAGCCTTGAGTTTATCACAATGTTGCCATGCAGTGGTATTGAAGAATTTTTATGATTACGAGTTGGAGGATATGATCACAGCCTGATACCCAATACTAGTTTAGGTGTGGGTGCGTCTCTAATTGCAGATGTGTGCATTACTCAGTATTCTCTCTCTGGCTTCTGTTTGTGTCTCCCCCTATCTTTCTCTTTGGATCTCTCTCTGCTCTCCTTCATTTCTTTTCCTTACCTGTTCGTCTCTCCCCATCTCCCTCCTCAGCGTCCGCCCTGCTGTCCCACCGGTTTGTGACGGTGCGCCGGGGCAGCCCCGCAGCACGTAGTGGCCAGATCCAGCCGGGTGATGAGCTGGAGGCGGTGGAGGGACGCTCAGTGGTGTCGCTGCCTCACAGGGACCTCGCCCAGATCTTGCGCCGTGCCGGCAACACCCTACGCCTTACCATCATCCCTCGCTCCAACACGAGTAGGACTTACACACACACACACACACACATATACACACACACACACACACACACACACACACACACACACACACACACACACACACACACACACACACACACACACATTTCATCAAGGTAGTGGTGTATCTCTCTCTCTCTCTCACACACACACACATGCACACATAGAAACATAAAATCATGTCTTTTCAATTACCCACATTACCACATTCTAATGAGTTGAAGCACAATTTTTTGGCTTTTGGCATATCACATGTTAGTAGTTTTCAAGTAAAAAATTGTTTGTCCACCAGATGGCGATAGTGCTTTTATCACAGACGCCACTCAATTGTAATCTCAACTGTAAATATCTGTCTAATAACAGCTTTCTCATTTTCTCATGCCAGACACTGCTAACTTACCAGAGTACGCAGACATTGACTCTGATCACAGGTCAAGGAAAGGTCACCGATCCAGGTCGAAGGTGAGGCGCCTCTCATATGTGTTTTTGACCGAGCGGCTACTATGTTTGCATGCGTGTGTTTGTGTGCTGCGTCCTGGCTGTCCACCTGCATTGCTCTCTCTATCTGTCTCTGTCTCTCTGGCAATCCCTATCAGCCTCTTGTTTTCTATGTTCTTTCCATCACTATATACTCCTTTACCGCCTGTCTCTATGTTTGTTCAATTTTCCTTTACACATTTTCTCTCACATTTTTTCCCTCTATCCTTTCCCCCCCACCATATTTCTCTCCCCCCCCCCCCCCCCTCTCTCTCTCTTTCATCTGTCTCTCATTCTCTGACCATCCTCCCCTCTTTACACCCAATAGTCAGACTCCAGGTATTACAATGTGGATTTGGAGCGCGGACCCACAGGTTTCGGCTTCAGCCTGCGGGGGGGCAGTGAGTACAACATGGGCCTCTATGTGCTGGGCCTCATGGAGGGGGGGCCCGCCTCACGCAGCCAGAAGATACAGGTTAGTGTCTGGACTCACACACACACACACAAACACACATACACACACACACACACACACACACACACACACACACACACACACACACCACACACACACACGCACACACACACCTGACACATAAGCACACACACACACACACACTGACACCAGACACACACACCTGACACACACACACACACAGACCAGACACACATACACCCAGTGCACATTATCACAAATCATAATGCACAAATGCACATAATCACTCACACACACACACACACACACACACACACACACACACACACACACACACACACACATTGTCATTCCTCCATTGTGTGTCGTTATAACAACAGTGTCCAAACGATCCTGCAAGACTGCACCATCTCAGTCTGCTTTGTACTTGGTGGTTGTTTGTGATTGTTGTTGTTTGTTTATATTGTTTGTCTATATCTTTGTCTGTCCGTCCGCCTGCCCCGATGCGCTTCTGCTTTGGCATGGGTGTCTGGGTGTGTGGCGGCAGTATGCATGCTTGACGGTAATGTGCTGTTTCATGCGGTGTGACTGTGTGTGAGGTGTTTTTTTAACTGACATGGGACAACCTCTCGCTGCCATCAGGTGAGTGACCAGCTGACGGAGATCAATGGGGACAGCACAGCGGGGATGACCCACAGCCAGGCGGTGGAGCAGATACGCAAGGGGGGACACCGGATACACCTGGTGCTCAAGAGGGGAAACGGCTATGTGCCGGACTACGGTATGTGTGTCTGTGTGTGTGTGTGTTTCTGTGTGTGTGAGTGTATGTGTGTGTGGAGAAAAGAACTAAACACTCTTGCAGAACCTTTGAACAAGTTCATTACAGATCTACAGAACTGTTCTGATCACATAGATGTGTGTCTTTATATACCACATGTCTTTAAATCTGTCTGTGCTTTTTGCTCTTGCTGCCTTTTAACACACTTGGTGTTGGGTTCTACCTTTGTTAACTGGGTTCTGTTTCTCTTTCTTAATCTCTCCTGAGCCTATAATTCCTGTCTCCTTCTTTTTTTGCTCCTTCTGTCTTCCTCTGTCCCTCTTTCCCTCCCTCTCTCCTTCCTCTCTTCGTCACTCTCTCGGCGACCCTCTCTTCAGTGGAGCTGTCCAGCCTATCTCTCTGTATGACCAACTCCAAGCAGGGTGAGCCCTGCTTCTATGTCATCGGCCGGACAGAGAATACGCGGTTGGTAGCCGTTCCTGTTAGTCTATCATCTTTTGTTTCTTTTCTTTTACTCTTTCTTTCTTTCCTCTCTTTACATCCCTCGCTTTTTTGTTCTTGTGTGGTCGTGTGCGTGCGTTCGTTCGGTCGTTCATCCGTTTTGATCGTCCGTTTGTTCTCCATCGCCCCTGCGTTGAACACCCAGGGCCCCTTTTTGCACTTGTAATCCCAGTGATGTCTGTGCCTTACGGGGGAGGCTGCCATGCTCCCAGTCAGAGGCGGGGGAGGAGGAGGAGGAGGAGGTGAGGGGAGAGGAGAGGAGAGGGGGAGGGGGATCACTGGGTTCAGACTTGAGAGCCAGTGAGTCAGAAGATGAGATGTTCTGGTGGGAGGACGGGACTGGGTGGAATTACAGCACGTCAAACTCTGCGGCCGGCCGCAGCACGAGCACGGGGAGGCTCCAGCTCCCATAGCGACCCCACTCCACCGCTGCAAAGCAGAGATGTGCTTTTACATTTACATCTGTTCCATTCCAGTGGACGCTTTTAGCCAGAGAGATTTTTACAGTGCGAGGCAGAATATACAAGGGAACTGAGCCCATAACTCTGGTGCTGTTAGCGCCTGGCTGCACCCCCTGAGCAAATGAACGCTCACAGTGTCATCACGGTCCTGGGGGGCATTTCCAGGAACCACAGGGGAGCGTGGAAAACGCTGTGCCTTCGCTGCACATATACTATGCGTTTGCTTAGCATAAAAGCCCCTGTAAAAATGTAAATGTGAAAACGGAGTGAGTTTTAAAGTGCTGCTGCGCCACAGGCTGTGCTTGCACTGAGGTAATACATAATAATACATTCATATCTAATAATGTTGAGGATCTAAGCTTAAACGCACTTAAAGGTTAAAAGTTCGCGGAGGTAGTCAGCAAGTCAACATGCAGGAGTTTGCTAAGTCATCATCCAAGGGGTAGAAGTACAGACATTGCGTGGCTATTCAACATGGACCTCTCACTAAAACATGTCAGTTGGTGTTAGATTATCTTTGCACTGCTATAAATGCACAGTATTCACATAATGTTCACACTCAAAATACAAACCATACCTTGTGTTGTCATACATTTTCTAGATTATTCCTTATAGAAGGATTATTATGGCTACTTATCTCTTTTATGGTTATTCCGACCCTCTTACCATGGTCTATCTCTCTCATTCTCTCTCCCTCTCTATTTTCTCTCTCCCTTGCTCTCTCTCTCTCTCTCTCTTTCTCTCTCCACAGACCGTGAAGTTGGAGCAGCCTCCCCCTCCTTCTCAGTGTTCACCGAGGAGCCGGGTGTGGCTGCAGTAGATGAGCGCCACTCGCTGTCCAGGGCCAGGTCGGCTGGGACGGTGGACGGCAGAGATAGGGGGGACGGGGAGGCCAGGAGAGGCACAGGAGGGAGTCACAGGGGCTGGGGGGGAGGAGGAGACGAGGGGAGAGAGGGGGGCCGCACTCCAAATACTGACCTGGACTTGGAGAAGGAGAGCATAGCTACGACACACAGGGAGGCCGGGAGAGAGGCAAGGGAAAGAGAGAGGGAGAAGGAGAAGGAGAGGGAGAGACACACACAGAGTTTACCTAGGAACGTACATAGGGGCTGGGAGGAGCACAGTGGTGTGGAGGGTCACTCAAGGAGGGAGAGGGACAAGGTCAGGGCCAGGGAAAAGAGCAAGAGTCTGGCGGACAGACGCAGGAGAGAGAGGGAGGAGCAGGGACGAATCTCGAGAGCGTCATTGCCAGCAGAGCAGGAGGAGGTGGAGAAACAGGGAAGGGAGGAGGCAAGGAGGGACAAGAGAAAGAAGGAGGAATGGAAAGATGACGCAGAGGCGTGTGAGAGAGAAAGAGAGAGAGAGAGGGAGCATCAGAAAGAGAAAGAGAGGGAGAAAGAAAGAGAGAGGGACAGGAAGAAAATAGAAGAGAAGGAGAGGAGAAAAGAGAGGAGGAGGCGGAAGGAAAGCGTTCCGGTGGAAGAGCCCATGGAGACGGCTGTGGCAGCGCCGGCCTCGGCAGACAAAGCCGCATTCTCCTTCCTCATGCCGCTGGATGCCGGCGTTTCCGACGGAGAGTCGCTAGCCGGCCTCTCTGAGATCAGTATGTCGGCCGCCAGCATATCGGGCGTGTCCCTGGCCGACGGGGGCGAGCTTGGGCAGGAGGGGCCCCAGCGGAGCCTGCTGTCCCCCGGCCCATGGCTCAAGCCCAGCCAGCAGAAACTCTCTCAGGTCCTGGAGAGCAGGAGGCTCTGGGGGCGCGACGGAGGTCTGTGGCTGCACTGAGTGGACTGGTGAAGCCTAGCCTTGTTCACCCCTAGAACATACTCACTCTCTCTCTCTCTCTCTCTCTCTCTTTCTCTCTCTCTCTCTGTCAGTCTCTCTCTCTCTCTCTTTCTCTAACCTTTATTCTCTCTTTACCTCTCTGTACAGGTATTTAGTCTTTTGGTGAATGCTTTTATCGAAACCGAATTACAGCACAGAGAAAGCATATAATGTGATCTCAGATCCTGATGCTCATGTACACTCTCTTTCCATCTCTCACTCCTATACATTTCTACTTGCACTCCTCTCTCTCTCTGTCCCTTTCTCTCTCGTTCTCTCTTGCATGAACCCACTTTCAGTCACTTTCTGTTGCTGTGCTTTCTAAAATCGAGTTCCTTATCTCTAGTCCATATTATTCGATTATCAGCCCATCCCAATACACATTTCACACTCTTTAACAGTGAAACGCATTTTTCATTTTCCATTGGCGACTGCTGTTATCTTCACTCATGTGACAAGATCAAACAAAAATTATGCAAATTCAAAAATAAGTCGCATACAACTTTCCAGATATCACAAGGATCACAGTATGTAGTAATACCGCCATCTAGAGGACAAGTAAGTGTACAGAAAAAAGGCAGTACCTCTCTTTATTCTTGTTTTTAAATCCATGTAGCTCCCACACACAACTAATTAATATTGATAGTATATTATCATTATTTTGCTTATTTTGAAGCATGGATAGATTTTATATTTCATGTTATTTTGATCAGTGTTACTTTGCTTGATTTCTATCTGTTTGCTTTTATTGTTGTGTGGATACTAAGCAGAGGAAATATTTATACCATTTATTAGCTGCTTGCTTGCTTTGGATTGTAACCGTTCTTCCCCTGAATGAGTAGATGTAGATGGTTGAAAAGAGTGCGAGGAGCTGAGAGTGAAAGTACTGTTAAAGAGGCTAGTGCTCAGTCCCTAACCTCTTCTGGTGCCTTTTGCTTCTTTAACTGGTGTTTACCAAAAAAAAACAACAACAAAAAAAAAACAACATCATAAAAACAGAAAACAACAATGCGAAGAGAAAGTGTATATCACGGCATACTTTTACCACACAGTGTCATATCCTCTAGCTTTGCAAGATGGAGTAAAAACGCATAATCCACTGTCCTACAAATTCAGTGACGTGAATGAGAATTCATTACAAGTGCCTCATGCGATAGTCCTTTACATGTCCATTACTCTGACACTGGGGTGGGGGGTCTTTTGTTTCCTGCTCACACATTCACATCTCATTTGCAAAAAAAAACGAAGACAAAAAAAAAAAAACCTCCATCAGCATTTCAGTTCCCTCTACGTGCGCCTGAAATAAAATCGAAATCAAGTGATCCTTTTCTCCCTTCAGCCCTCCTCCACTTACCCGTTTGACCCCCTGTAAATTTAAAAATGGAACGATGAGTGTTTTTGTTTGTTTGTTTGTTTTTCTGTCAGGGGACAACAAGGGCATTTTGATACTGGTCTTCTATGCATTTTGTAAGACTCACTGGTTTCAACTGCGATAGTGTTTTCCTTCGTTTTGTATACCAAAGCATAGCTTGGTATTATTGTGTACAGTTGAAACACTGGCAGGCAGAATCAGAGTTTTGTAAAATGTACAAACGTGGAAGACTTGAGGTCTGTGGTTATCAGACGTACTGTACCTACTTATGCATCGTATGTTTACCTCGTCCCTCGGAGCAATAAGAAGCCATTTTCTCCTCTGTTTAGGACAGTATGCACCATGTAGCTTCCTAGAAGCGCTCTATAGTATTTGGGGCTAACAAATTAAACCTGGTGGTACAGTAGAGAAGTGTGTAGCATTTTGGAACTTTTACGTTTTTACGTTCAAAAATCTTTAAGATGGAATCTTTAATCCAGCTTGTGAATAAATGTTGAATTTGTATTTGAGTACAGAGGACAATGCACTAGTTACATTGAACAAGCATGTTTGTACAGATGGCTGGAGTTCATATGAATGTTTTGAGGGGTTGTTAAATTCAAATATATCAAACCAGGAACCTAATGTAGCAAATTATATCCAAGATTCTATCAGAGCTATCAGTAATATTGTACATAGCAAGATATTCCAGAGGTTTTATGTTTTACACCAGCACCATATATTACAGAAAGACAACTTAACTACAGAACTATGTAGCACAGTCAATACCAGATCAATATTTAAGAGAAATGCTGATGATTATATAAACAGTTCATACATGTTATCGGTATGGTATGTAACACAGAATATTCTGACCATACTGATGAACACGCTGAGTGACCTTCAGTATAAGCCACACTTCAGGCCAAGCTAGATTACCATTTATGTACAGGCCAGGCTGGGAAACAATAGATCTCAGTCTCACACACTCCCAAGTTACGATGCTCAGCTTAGTCTCTCACAGATCTCCCCCTCTTCCCCCTAGCTTTTGCGCCCAGTAGA
>NC_137914.1:14175451-14190451 GCF_963457725.1 Sprattus sprattus
GTCCATTGCAGAGCCCAAACAAAAGCACTTTGAACTGCCAGAGACCCTGGCCGATGGAGAACGAGGTCTTGGGGCATGCCTTGGGCTGCGTACATCGAGGAGATCCTCTGGCCTGATGGTTCTTCTCTGTGAGCGGCATGGAGTGCCATGGCTTCGGTGACCAGAAGTAACTTGGCTCCAGACACCTTCACCATGGCTAACAGATCCAGCCCAAAGATGGGCAGCCAGAACAGGTGGTGGACCACTTTGCCAGCTACCGTAACCTGCAGTGACTTCTTCTCCACAATCTGTGCCTGCTCTCCCATGACTGCAGCTATATGGAGCATTGTTGCCTCCCAGCCCTGTAGTCTCAGCTCGCTTGTTCCGGGCAGCATTCCAGGACGGAGCAAGGAGATGGTGGACCCCGGATCCATCAGGGCCCGGCAGGAGGTGCTTTCCAGGTCACAAAATCCATACACCAAGCCGCCCGTAGCTGTTCATGTGTGAGGGAGGAAAAAGCGTTGGAGCCACCCTTCTTCAGTTAAACGGTGGCTGGGGCACCGGGTCACAGGACACTGGTGCTGGGAAGTGGCGTGCGGCGTGCCCTGGCTCCCATCAGCAATAGCACCCCTCGGTGGATTACCTTGCCGCTCTTCATGGTCCCTACCTCAGTGGCTGGGGGGCTGTGGCAATGTCTTGTCAGGGCGCTTCCTCCTTGGTCACTCTCCGCCAAGTCGGCCTTGCGCAATTTTGTAACAAAATGCATTTGCAGAGTCCTGTAGGTTTTTCTACTAAGGACTTGCAAGGGAAAAAGGGCAAAAAAACAGGCTTGGGAGAGAAAAAGCTGATGACACAGTGATATGATGAAATACCATGCACACACGCTTGACAACCTAGCTCTGTCTGCTTGATAGCATTGCTCTATCCTTGTGTGAAAATGTGCTGTTGGTGAAATGATTTCAAGGAAAAGCATTGTTTTCATGTGAGGTAGACACATTAAAACAGTGCTTTTCCTTGAAATCATTTCACCAACAGCACATTTTCACACAAGCATAGAGCAATGCTATCAAGCAGACAGAGCTAGGTTGTCAAGCGTGTGTGCATGGTATTTCATACCTAATCTCCCTTAAACCTATCAAAAGATATCCCATTGCCCAGCGTTAGGCAGATTAATTAAGTGCATAAGGGTGGCTGATAAAATGATTGTGATTAACAGTGGAACAAGTGAAGACAGAATTTATCATTAGATGTTCCTTAGATGTGAAAAGTTGATGCCATTCCATCCTTAATTCAGGTATAAGTTTGTGTTGGGTTGTGTTTATGTGTGTGTGTGGTGTCACTTAATGTCTGTTGCCTGTCTATCATCCCTAATGTATAGCATGATCCCTACTGATGCTGAGAGAGTAAGCTTTGAGCATTGTCACGTGTCCTGAGCAGTGATAATTCAAGGCAGCTGGACAAAGTCCAAGTGCACAAATGTCCTAATGAACCACTGAAGCACTTAAGTGTGGTTAACATCACACGATATATTACATCTCTTGCATTCACATCAACCATAGCCTACATATTAAAATCAATGAGCTTTTTAAGCTGAGCACACAGTAGCTCTTTCACAAAGCTGTATGGCTGCCCCATTTAACATTAGTGAAACTACATGCTCTACTAGCTAAGCATCAAGTACAGTTTTTTTTACCAATGCAAACCTGTACTGTTCCATTTCATGCAGTTATTAGTGTTGTGTGGACACAGCATCATTTATTCTTTTAACAATGTTGACATCCTGTGAATTCTAGATGTTCCTGAAAGAACAGCTCCACCAGTGTGTGTGTGTGTGTGTGTGTGTGTGTGTGTGTGTGTGTGTGTGTGTGTGTGTGTGTGTGTGTGTGTGTGTGTGTGTGTGTGTGTGTGTGTGTGTGTGTGTGTGTGTGTGTGATTGTGTGTGTGTGTGTGTGTGATTGTGTGTGATTGTGTGTGTATGTGTGTGAGGGAAAAAATATGTGACTGAGGAAAGAGGAAAACCGAGAGGCTTTGTGAGAAGTAATGAAAGACATTTTGAGCGAAAGGCAAAAAGAAAGAGAGAAAGTGTGTGATCTACCCATGTGTGTGAGAACGAGAGAGAGAGTGAGAAAGAGTGAGAGAGAAGGGGAGAGTGGGGAAATGTGGAACATGGCTATTGAAGGATAGAGTGGGAAATAAGCCATTTATAATACTGTAATAAAATGGAAGATCATTTTTATAAATTGTTGGTGATGGTTTGATAGAATCGTAGGCTAAAAATCAGTGCTAATAAAATTGAGGACGACATCAAGTTTTTAAGCTTCCACAGATTTCGCTCATGCTTGATGGGCGCTGATTATAAGCATGTTTGGCCTGGTAGCTGGCCATTGTCCTGGGGTGCCCACAGCGGAATTTGCGTGTGAGCATGTCCCCTGACACCCCTATGGGTAAGGGCAACGTTAGCTTGGGACTACTAGTGTAAAAGAGGAATGTGGGGAGGAGGTGGGATACTTTGCTATACCGGAGCGCGTGACAGGTGAGGAGGGTTTACATTTCCAAGGTAGCGGAAGTTGGGTGATTGATGGCTGTCAGTTATCCTAAAGGGCTCCTCCTGAACTTTGTTTAGAAAACATTGTGAAAGTTATAGTAGTCCTTTTTCCTCCAAAAATAACTGACATTCACCTGGATTTACAATAATGGCCTTCTTTGTGTCCTTCTCAGAAACACACAAATCTAGTAGCCTATACGGCTTTCATCAGTAACTATATTTCCCCCTTAATTAAAATTATGGTATTATACCCATAGGGATAGTCCTCTAGAATCAAAGGACTTAAATGTTTTTAGGACACTGTGCTTGACTCGAAAGGAACGAATTGCAGGGCAAATCTCTGCTTTCTGCAGAGTCAATGCACCACGCATTTTGCATCTTGACTTGTTCGGGGGAGAGAGAGGAGGAGGAGGAGGAGAGAGATGTAGGTAGAGAGAGAGAGAGAGAGAGAGAGAGAGAGAGAGAGAGAGACTGCATTCATTTCGGCTCTGACCACAGAGCCTTCCCCGGTGAGCTAAGTGTCTGCTGGTTCCAAAATGGCCGACGCATGGGGGATAGTTTCGTTAACATGACCGTTACTTGTCCACCACAAAGTCTGAGATTTTGGGAGGAAAGATAAACCGTTTCCTCTGACACAATAAGCTCAACCGCATGCAGCCATCCCCCTGTTGGAGGGACTTGCGGCTAGCAGAAGCTTTGTAAGCCAGAAAGGGGTAGGAGGAACTGAAGCGCAATTGGACAGTCTGCGGTGCAACAGAATGGCGGAGCGGAGCGGCAGGTGCAGCTGAGTCGCGCAGACACCGTGGGGAAGAGGCAAACTCATTATCGTCAATGCATTTATATCGAAACGAACACGGACTAGTGCTTTCTGCCAATGCATCTTCCTCAGTAGACATTGAAGAAGAGGGGGGTAAATATGACCAGCTTTAATTTGCCCAATTTATGTATTTATACTGTTAGTTGCCAAGGGTGAAAGGTTTAATTGCAAGGGATATTGCAAGGGATAATTATAAAGCTGATCTGCGTAAGGATATACATCAATTATGAAAGCTGATTTCAAAGTGTCAGTGAATCGTGTGACTGCGGAAGTTATGTTAGCTATTGGACGTATCAGGTAGCATATCTTGTTACATCCAAATGTAATTGTATTGTGTAGTGGACGGTCGCTGCGTTTCGGTGCGCCTGGACTTAGTAGCCTAGTCTCTCCTCCCTCGTTGTATCCTGCGTTTTTTAGCAGAAGCAGAATTGCACTAAGCTGGATCAATGCACCAGAGACACCTTTGCACTCGTTTGTTACAGAATAATTGTAGATAGTCAAAATTTCACTCTCAGTTGTTGATACACAAGGTGGAATGAAACGAGAGAATAAATGAAAGTACAAGACAGCTGCAGTCTATATAGCGTTACAATATGTTAATACGTGATCAATAATCATTTCCCTGTGTCTTCGCCTTTTTCGCTCTTGCTGCAAAGGGAAACACAGTACTAATCCAGGATTTCTTTCCCCATTCCTTAGGACAAAATAGAAATAGAATAGACCAAAACAAGAATAGAAATGTGGACGTTTCAGAGAGGTATGTGCTAAAAAGTAAAAACTGGCTGGTCCATTTGATGCTTAAATCAGAAAAGAGGTTGTGAAAGAGGCCTCCTTCAGCTTTTTTTAAGGCTCAGCGGTGTTAGTATGCAAGTAGCTGGAAGATTAAGTACACATGGACAGAGTGAGGCTTGGAAAGTAATGCATTCCTTGGAGCTGGTGTAGAGAATTCATGGAGGAAGAGCCCCAATGCAAACAATGTGGGTGTGGGAAATTAGATGAATACTCAAACACCTATTTAAGGGAATTGAATAGAGACGCAATGTTCAGAGAGGGAGTGGATGGGGAGTTGAAAGAATGTGGGAGGCAAGAGAGTGAGTGATCGGCGGAGGTGGGTAGCTCGGCATCAGATATCCTCAGACATGCGCAAAACAACCAGCTAATTTGGTATTGCAGTGGATTTTTTGGAGATCAACTTTTGCCCTTGTTCTGCTGTCCTTCCCTTGTCATCACTGTTTCAAGAATGGCTCTGAGGCTTCTTGGAAATGTCCCGAAACCACTTCTCCAAGGAATGACTCACAAAGAGTGGATAGCCGGAAAAAAATATTGCTCTTCCAGTTACATTTGACATTTAACTTCACGTGAAAGAAGTGCTTCTTGAGCCAATAGGGTATAGACAGACATATGCTTTCTGAACCGCCATCTATCCCTCATAGCTACCAGCTGACAGACCTTTGGCAGATATCGCTCGTCATTTTCTCAGACTTCGGTTCCAAGTGTGTAGTGGATGCTGCTGTTGAATTGTGAGCCATGGAAGTGAAAGCAGACACTATTTTCTCCCGCCAAACATGTGTGTATAGGCTTGGAATGGACAGATGCGTCTTTTCCCAGCTGTGACCCCCATCCACTCACTCACTGTAGATACCACTTGCCTCTGACCCTAAAAGCGTGGACTTAAATGTGACAAAAGTATAAAGAAAAACGGGTCAGTCAAAGACTTTCATATTTTTTCTTCTCCCTAATTAAAGATTTGCATTGGATCTTGTTGTGTGGGTTGTTGCCTCATCAAATATTCATCTCTTTTTGAGTGAGAATTTTCTTGTAGACGTAGGAAGGGTTCTCCTGTGCCTCAGAGAGACAGAGAGAGAGAAACAGAGAAAGAAACAGAGAGAGATAACCTTCTGCCTCTAAACCTCTCTAGCACGCTCCCTCTCCCCCCCACTTACAGAGCGTGTGGGGGGGGGAAGCACCAAATTCAGGGTGAACGTACGTTTTGTTTGTGAGGCGAGCGGGAATCATCTAGGGCCTCAGCCATGGATGCTGGAGGTCAGGGCAGCCCTGAGAACCCAAACCGGGCCGTCGAATACCTTCTGGAACTCAACAACATCATCGAGAGCCAGCAGAAGCTTCTGGAAACTCAGCGGCGGCGCATTGAGGAGCTGGAGGTCCAGCTGGACCGGCTCAGCCAGGAGAACAAGGACCTCAAGCTGGACAGGCAGCCTCGCGTGTCCGACAGCATTGGTTCTGGTCTAGTTCTGGGCCACGTCAGCCAACCGCCTCCTGTCCCCATCCATCCCATCCAGGCCCATAACAGTGCGCCCATCCCAGTACCACCGCCACCCCCTCCGCCGGTGCCACAGCGAGACCGCCGGACCCACACCGTCCTGAGCCGGGTGGTGTCGTCTGGACCCATCACTGTAGAGAGGGAGAGACTGGAGCGCAATGACACCTCCAGCACCAGCTCAACCGCTACTCTCCACAGACAGTGAGTACCCCTCTGGGCTGTTAACTGCATCGGTGTGACTACCTTCTGGGGTGGCCCTCCAGGGACATAGGGGCTGATTACTGTTATCACAAATCTTAGAGAGTAATTAGAGTAAACAACATGAACAGCAAAAAAAGCAACATATAATCACCTGTGGTTAAGGTCTCTTAGTCTGTTGCACTGGTGCATTATAAGATATAACATCATGGTTTTCTGTACACAAGGACAGAAACTTCTCTCACTGGTCTTTTTTTCATATGGCACTAGGCACAAATGTTTTTATACATAGCATAACACAGCACACAGTTTTGACGTTTGGGTATGTATGTGTTAATTTGAGCAGGCAGTAAGTCAGTGAGGTGGAGTTGTAGAAGGTGACACGTGTAGTAGGCGCAGAGATGTAAAATGCTGATGATAAGCTGCAACATGAGGCAACATCGGTCATTTCCTCCGGATGTGAGTGCAGAAAAAGGGGGACCGTTCCCAGCAGGAATCCTCTTAGCTAACAGTTTCTGCTATTGACTACATTGCAATGGACAAAGGTGTGAGTTTTGTGTAGGGACGTGATGTGACAGAGTGACAGTGACTGTGTGCCAGTGGAATTTCAGGAGTTGCTGCAGAAGACATCGGGAAAGAAACCAAAACATTTAAACATGAATTTCCGTGCTTGTCTTCTCAACACAGCACGAGGTGCACTATTGTGGGATCAGTTTCCTCACTTTCTGTCTGAAACAGATTAATTGGTATTAAGTGTCTGATTGATTTTTTGGCTGGTGAAAATGTACAACCAAGTCTTGATTTAGAGAGAAAGAGAGAGAGACAGACAGAGAGAGCAAGAGAAATACAGTGCTTAGGAAAAGGATTGGGGCCATTTTGTGTTAGAGATTTAGTGAGATTTGTATGTAGGAAGATGCTCACATTGTGTAGGAGAGAAAGTTGTGATTAATATGCAGTGGAGAGGAAGACCAGCTCCGTGCTCCTGCTTGTGTGGGAGAGTGACATGGAGATGAAGCATCGAGAAAGACCGTGCAAGTTAAATACCCTGCTCTCTCTCTCCCTCTTCTCTTTTGCGCTCTCTCTCTTTTCTCTGTCTCTCTCTCATCCCCTTTCTCCCTCTTTCAACCTTCCCTCTCTCTCTCACTCTCGTGGTTCTCTTCTCAAATGAGAAACTAGCTTAATGCCATGTGTTTGCTTAGATAAATGGAGTGCTTTTCCCTTCCTTCTCCGGGGAGCTGTTCTTTTTTCTATCTGGGCGGCTACAGAGATGCTGTGATCCTTCTTATTATCAAACATGTTCCATCTAAGCTCACTCCATAATACTCAAGACGTGCAGCTTCTTCTGTGATCCCGGAAGCTGATAGTTTTTTTTTTGTCTTTCTGTGGATTTCAGAGACATTATGGAGAGCAGGCCTAGATTCTCTGATTAATTGCATCTTTGGGTAGGACAGGAGTTATTTGTTTTGCTGCCACAGCTCTGAGATAAAAAAAAATCCATGCAAATGCAATTAGTCATTTCAACAGCAGGTCTTCCTTCTTTGCCTTGGAACATCTACATTAACCACACACACACACACACACACACACACACACACACACACACACACACACACACACACACACACACACACACACACACACACACATTTACTCACCTACACAAACACGCACACACAAACGTACACACTCACACAAAGACAGTCCTAGTAGCACCAGGACACCCAAAAGTGACCCAAATCGGCAAATGCCTTTCATTCCAAAGCTTAACTTTGGGAAGGTTTCAGTGTGTTTCCGTGGGATTCCATGTGTGAGAGGGGGAATCTCACTGTGTCTTTTCTTCTTCTCTGTGGAGTGTTTCCCATTTGATTTCCTGGAGCTCCTGTGCATGTGGCTCCCCCTCACTCTCTATCTCCCCTCCCACCCATGGAGATGAGCAGATGGCACACCACTGTGGTTCCTTGTTGTTTTTGAGTCACAGGGGGTCGTTTACTCCCCCTCTCTCCTGCAGTTGCTCATCTCTCTCTCTCCACCCCACGCCCTCTCCTCTTTAGATCGTTTAATTTATCTCTTTATTGACCTTCTCCCTATCTTTTTCCCTCTCTGCTCATTCTATCTGTCTCTTACTTTACATCATTCTTTCCATCCATCGCTCTCTCTCTCTCTCCCCCCTTCAATACTACCAGCTATGTATGATGTCCACAGCCTCTTACCATCAGCAAGATATCAATTGAAAAGTAAAAAACGAAACAATTGCCAAGCTGATCCACTGAAGTTTTGATGTAGTTGGAAAAGCTGGATGTCTGGAACCAAGCATGGTGTTGGTATACATATGCTGGTATACAGTGCTAGTATACATATTTGTTCCTAAAATGTGTTGCCTCAGATACATAAGATAAATACATTACTTTAAATGTATGCACCGCACCAGTACCATATATAGTATCGGTATCGGTTTTCTTTGGTGGATGGGGTGTGGAGGAGAGATTAGTCCCAGGAATAATTACTGTGACCTGAGTTTAATTACACTTGTCCACAGTAGGTGGCAATTACTGCCATGAATATGATCCAAATGAGTAATACACCCTCACTGTCAAAGAGTGAGCGATACAGTTATGGTAACGCTTTAATAGAACATAAATCAGGGGACTTAGATGTCATGTCGATCGGGACTCCCTATACCCTGACCAAATTGATTCTGAACTATTAATCAAACTCATCTCGGCCCCCATCCACTTGGTCCCTCCAGCTCTGACTATAGAATCGGTGATATATACAGTATTAGCCACCTTTTTTACTGTCCTCTGCCTTCTCATCCATGTCTGTCATTCCTCTGATAGCCATTTAGCCAAGTCTTCCCTCATCTAATAACAAGGAAATCCGCATATTATTTCCATTTGTAATGTAGGGTTCTTAATGCACCCCCCCCCCCCAAAAAAAATTAGAAGGAATTTTAAGATATTATGGGCTTGTGAAGGATGATAGTCATATTTTCTAATCCTGTATTACACATCTGGCTGTGTTACGACAAAGGATCCCTCTAATTACTGATAACAAAATGTTCTGTCATGCCTTTGTCGTGCACAAGATATACGAGTGGCGTTAATTGTTTAAGATGGCGTTAAATAATAACTTTTCATTTCCTCTTCAATATTCATCCTTAGACAGATTATAAATCTCCCATGTGGGCTATACACGTGTTATTCCTCATATAGAGCAAGCATACAGTCCCTCCCTATACTGTAGTGAAGCTTCTAAAAATAAGTGTTTATATTCTTTTCTTGAGTACAAAATGACATTCATTTGACCTTACTTTCCACTTGAATGTCTTCCCTTGTATATTACTTTTATATGTTTGTGCATTGTAAAATAAATCGTCTTTTGCTGTAAATAACTTCTCCTGTCTGTCTGTCTGTCTGTCTGTCTGTCTTTCTCTCTCACTCTATCTCTGTTTCTGTCTATTCCTCCGTTTGTAAATGTCTTTCCTGTTCAACCCATAGGCCAGATGGAGACTCCAGCAAGGCCAGGTCTGTACCCTCTTCTTTTTCTTCCTGCTCTTACAAACCCGTTCTGTATATCAGACACTGCCCATGACAGCAACTTATAGGGAAGGTTTATTGGATCATGACTGGAATTAGCCAGCACTGGAGATGAGTTCTGCCTCTGGAAATGTATGGGATTATATGGGTCAATAAGAATGCATTATGTCCTTGCCATTGATTTCGCTCATGACCTATCCAGGAATGGTGGGATATTAAACCAAAGATGAGACAGAGCAAGTAAGGATTGAGTGTGATGACATGAAAGAGTGTATGTGTGTGTGAATTTCAAATAGATTGTAAGCATGTTTCTTTTTTCTTTCTTTCTGATACCTTATTGGGCTTTTGATGACATGTTAGCTAATTAAGGTTGTTGAAGGGTCTTCAAGATGTCATTTTTTCTGATATGGGTAGGTGGCTGCTTTGATTGTCAAAGTGCATAATTAAACGAGTTAGTGAAATGCGCTTAATCTGCAGTGTATGAAATGTCAGACTTCTTTCAGGCACTTTGATTGTACACTCTCCACCTTCCCCCACACACAACCCCCACCCCCAACCGCCCACTGCCCCAGCTCCCCTCACACACACCCTCCAGCCTTATGATTGAAATCTATATCTTAGACACAGTCCAGAGTGATGACTGTTTTAAAACTTCCATGATAGCTCTTAGATAGAAATGAACCAGAATCCTGAAGGATAAATGATGTGTTGTCATGGTAACACCTTAGATGAAATCTATTGCGGAAAAAAAAGCAAATAAATAAATAAATTGCTTGTTGTGTAACAGCAACAGGGTGCATAATATTTGTGGCGCTTCACCGGTTATGTTTTTATAAATGCATTTCTGGCAACTCATTTGTGCAGGGCTTGTCATTGCACTGATGTCATGCCGTACAGCAGTCTGAAGGACAAGGTTGCGCACACTATGGTGAAGGATAAGGACATAACATGACCCCAATAAAGGACCACAGAATGGGTGCTAGACAACCACCCTGGCAGATAATCTCTTCTCATTTTAATTTCCCCATCGTCTATTACTGTTTTCTATAATGCAAATTGAATTGTCCACTTACCAATGATATTACAAAGACACTGTAATAAATAGGATCATTATTTGGGCCTTGTAGTGCAGCTTGCGTTATGCTAGTGCTCAATTATTAACGCTGAATCCTGTAATGAAAGGTCACGTTGATTAATTAAATCAGCACACTGCTGGATTCTTACTCCAACCTTATTCCCCAAGTTTGAAAAACAAAAACACAAGCTCGGCCGTTATGTGTGGCGCTCAGAGTTCTCCCTGTAGGTTTTTCCTCCACATTTAAAATAGCTCTTTCAGGCTTGTTGCCAGTCGGCCGCCCGAAGCTTTTGTTCCACTGCTGTGTTTAAGTACCTGAGAGGCTTATTCTGTTTCGAGGCATAGTACTAATCCACCTCAGGGTCCATGCCAGAGCCTAACGTTGCATACTGGCCTGCCCAGAGGCAGGGCGAGGCACACCAAGGCTGTTTCATCCTAGCGTAGTGTGTTTGTGTGTATGTCTGTGTGTTTGTGAGTGTGTGTTTGTGTGTATGTGTGAATTAATTGGAGTTGTAGGCTATTTCTTTTGGGCATGCTGTTCACATTGCAGCGCAGTTGCTTTCTAATATCCCACTTCTTGATGTTTTGATGGTTGACTTTAATATTAAACATGCTGTGTTGTCTGTCAGGAAATGATTAGTCTCTGGCGATTTTCGCTTGGAATGACCTGGAAAGACTCCTGGCTCGTTTATTTAACATTGGAATCTAGGGATTTTGGGGTGATATTGACTTATGCTGACCCATACTTCTTACATGTGTGGCTTCATATAGCTTACTGTTACAGGACTAATTTAGCAACAGCAGGGATAGGAATAGTGTTGTGATAAATGAGTTCCCCTAGTCTTGACCTACAGAAAAGCTCCCAGTTCTCTCTCTCATTCGTTCTCTCATTCTCTCTGGCCATCTAAGAATGTGAGGCAAAGAGACGGAGGGCAAAGAGGGATGGAGAGAGAATAATGGACGGCAAAGGAGAGACAGGGGACAAAGAGGGAACGTGACCCTTGGAGAGAAGGAGAGGACACGTTCCTCAGAGTTCTCTCTCAATCAGCTGTGTGTGTCTCTCTGAAAAACACCACAGTCTTACATCAATCGCTCCAGTTACTGCGGCAACTGCCCTCCTCGTCTTGTGCTGTTGCCCTTAACAACTAAGTCAGTAGCTGTCTCTCTCTCTCTCTCAGCATACCACATAACACGTTCCTCTTTAACCTCTGGATACACTGTGTGAAACGGCTTCGCGTTGGGATGTCAGGGTGAAAGAAATGCTTGCAGCATGGCAGCACGTTCACATGAACATGGTTTTCCAGTGGTGGGGACGAGAATGGTGCAGTGCAGTGCAGTGTTCTGACTGAATTGGGTAATGAGAGCATTACAGCTTACAGATGAACGCTGCATATGTTCACCCGAAACCTCTTTTCACTGCGATCGTTTCGTTTAAGCAGTCTTAACAATGTTATGCAATAATTCATTTCAGCTTGGGAGGGTTACTTGCCACAGGAACTTTTTTTCCCAGGGTAACCTTTTTTTTTTTTTTTTCAGATTAGATGAGTTCAGTCATGCGTTCATGTCAGGAAATCAGGTTTATTACAGTCCATGCCGTGTGCATTTCCTGATCTGAATATTTATGACAGGGGGAAGCTGAGAGACTGGTTTGGTGTAATGTGATGCGAGGGCCTCCGAGAGGGTTTATGTCAGAGTTAAATGAAATAATCGTAGGTGAAATTGGCAGCACGGCCGAGCTGTTTTGTATTTTCCCCCGGCGTCATTTGACATTGTGTGTCTCACTGACACATTGAAGTATTTTTTTGTTCCCCTTTTTCTATTTTTTGTGTGAAATGAGATTGACAGGGCTCAGTCACGCTCCTGAGTGCTGGCCCCGGACGACCATGTCGTGCTCACGCCTCTCCGGCAGATTCCGTCAGACCCAAGGCTTTAGCCAGACGGTTCTGCTGTGTCTCTTTTTGTTCATCAAACTCTGGGGGGAAAGTGCCAGGGGAGGAGGGGAAGGGTTTGGGGGGGTGGCTTTAATTACCCAACTGAACTCAGATGACTGGTGCTGACCCGGGTTTATTGAACGCTCGGCCAAACTGGGTGGACACAAGCACCGACTAGGAGGCTCTCAAGTCATGTTTTAATGACTCACTCACATTGGATGGGGGGGGGGGGGTATGAGCCCCTCTCCCCAAATTATTTGTAATTATAATTTAAGAATGATGTAATAGAATGGTGGAATAATGCAAGTGGACACAAAAACCCAGCGCTGACCGGAGAGGCCAAGTAATGAGCAGATTTCACAGTGTCCGCGCTCACCCCCATAACCTGGTGGGCGCACAGAAATAGACATGCACACTCATACCAACTCTCTTTCTCTCCTTCTTTCTCTCCCTCTTGCGTGCGTGTCTGTGTGTGTGTGTGTGTGCGTTTGTGTGTGTGTGCTTCACCAGAAGAATGGTTGCTATGGGAATGTGGTGAGTTATCACAAGTGCTTACGTATGTGAAGATCAGTGTGGGTGAGGGAGAGAAAAAAGGGTAGAGAGAAAATCAGAAAGAGAGAGAGAGAGAAAGAGGGAGGAAGAAAAAGGGTAGAGAGGAAAACTGGAGAGGGATTGGCAGACTAAGGGGGAGTGGGGAAAAGATAAGGAAAGAAAGGAGAGAGAGAGGATAGTGAGACAGAGAGAGATAGAGTGAGAGAGAGAGAGAGAGAGAGGATGAAATGCAGAATGGCAGGCATGGGCGAATGGGATCACAGATGAGTATGATTAAAATGGCTGATTAGCCAAAGATGAAGGATGTTGGGGTCGTGTGTGTGTGTGAGAGAAAAACGTGTGGAAGTGATGTGTGAAATGTGGTGCGGCTGCAGCTGCAGCTGCCGTGCCAATAAAGCATTGGGGATATGACAGCGCCCCTAATTGACTGCGCCGTGCCTCCACTGCTGCTCCTGCTGCTGCTGCTGCTGCTCCTGAGCAGGGCAGGGCTTAGTCGTTCCCCCTCTGTCCATCTCCGTCACTCTTCCCCCTTCCTCCTCCTCCTCCTCCTCTCCATCTTCCTCATCCACTTTATCCCCGTCACCATGACCCCAAACTGCCTGCTTGCTGTACAATTTCATTGTATTCGCTCCTCTTTTTTTCATGCCCGTAGAACTTTCTAGACTATGCTACTTGAAAGTAATTAATGACTGTATTTGTAAACAGTAGCTTGGTGAAGATGTGTGCTGTGTGCAAACAGACTTCTTCGCACCTCTGGCTCTCTGCATGACCTAAAACTGTCTGCCTACTGTTGAATTTAACTCGTTTTAATTGTTTTCTACCAGTTGAGGTGAATATGGTGTTTTAACACAGAATCATTTATGCTTTAATCTCTAAATAGTTGCAAAGAGAAATAGCTCATTGTGTGGAATGGATCCCGGAGTTTTGCGTGTCTTTTACCATGTCTTTCAAACAGCTATTCTTTACGAATGTATATATATTTTAGTCTGAAAAAAACTCCATTATGTCCACTTAAGGCATGTGAATTGAAAGATTTATGGTCTGCCTCGCTTTTGTTAATTTTTACTTGCTGTGTCATTAAAGAATTCTATCATGTGTGAAAAAGATCACATATCATACCTGTTAGTACACTATGGTTTCTGAACACAGTTTGGCACAACTTGTTCTTTTACATTTTAAAATCTCATGCAAAGTTATTTTTGGGGAATCTTACATGCTTCTTTACCATACCGATAGAGCTGACCAAGTAGCTGGTGTGAATATTACAGCATTACAGTTTTACACCTGGTCTCACTGGTCTTTCTGTGAAATTCACTCTGTGAAAAACAGCCTAAGGTTGAGTTACGTGTTTCTCACGCGGTCTTCCTCGGGTTTGACGGTTTCTGCGTCACATCAGAGCTGTCCACTCTACAGTTTCACTCATTTACCACACTGTGCCACACCATTCATTCCTAGAAGCTGGTGGAATGTGACTGTGGCTTACTTTCTAAATCAACTCAGTGTGAAAAGAGCTGACTGTGGCTGTCACCTGTATGCTCCTTTGAATTTTTGCCGGGATCTTTGATCAACACATGGTGAATTTTCTGGGTCACGGTGGACTTGTGTGTTGTTAGGAGCCCACAGATGCGCGCCCTCAGTACCTGATAGTTGTGTTATATCATCCTATCTTTTTTGGAAGAGAACACTTTCTATTTCGCACTTTAATCGTAGACGTGGGATTTGCGGCACTGACAAAGACAACAAAGCCCAATCTGTCGTACTGACGAACCGAGCCAGGCAGAGGTCATAGATAAAGGCATTGGGACGCATTACAGAAGCAGCAGTGTATTTCATCATCCCTGCTAACACAGGGCCCCTTCACGCAAAGCTAGAGAGCTAGAGATGCATGAGGGTACACTGTTATGTACAGTTTTGTCAAAGAACCTTCATCCATCATTGCCTTTTATTGACGGCAACCTCTAACTGCTGAATATCCAGACAGGCCTTTTGCATTGTATTCAAGACTCTTGTCGAAACCTGGGTCTCTCTTTAACCTTTGTAATATGCTGGTAAGGGCTGGTCCACCTCCCACGATTGCTTGATTTTT
>NC_137914.1:14195451-14220451 GCF_963457725.1 Sprattus sprattus
CACCCCCCTTCTTTTTTTAAAGTCTCACGTTCACCCACTGTTAAACCGCAACAGGCAATACTCTGATAGTGCATCAGAAGAATCAGGTGGGCTAGGTAAAGGTTTGACAAAAAACTCCATTTCCCATCATCCCCCACTGTTCTGGCATGCATGTTTACTGGCTTATGCTGGAGTGCGAATCCCACCCATTATTTTCCCCTTGTGTCCTGCTCAGTTCTGCTGGGACACTCTGAACCACCTACCTCATCAAACAGTCTTTTAATAGAGCCATTCAACGCTTTCAACCAACCCAGCCAAACCTGTTATTAGTGCACGTTTATGATAGGGTTTTGGATCACAATGTCTCTCTTACGCCACAGGCCTTTGATAATAGGGGACTGCACTGATGCCTGTAATGTATAGCTTTAGCTCATTTGACATTGCATCCTGTGCATACAACTCCCACAATTCCTTGTAGAGTTAGTCTATCCTAGAGCCTTTATATATAAAATGTAATTGTTGTATACCATTATTGACTATTTAAATTATCAGTGGGATGTAGTTTTACTCTCAAATGGAGTTCCACACAGTGAAAAGGCACAGGAGTAGAAGAGATTGAGGTCAATTTGGGGATTTTTTCTTTTTAATCAAAGCCTGTATACCGAGTGGGTTTGTTTAACAGTAATGCTATACCTTGACATCTTTAAAAAGAAGAATTTCTCTGAAAACCTACAACTAAATCGAGCCTAGATCGACACCATTTTGGACCTAGTCAGCTTCCGTCCCTTGAAATGTAGCCTGTGTCCATCTTCAAATACAAATTCAGGCTTGTTCCCTTTTTTACCTTTCTATGAAGTGTAGGTGTCTGAGACAGAAGTAGATCCATTCTGTGACTTCAATTCAATTACTCTCAAAGACATAGACATTTATATGGCTGTGCTTACTCCTGCCATTCAGTTCCCCAGAGCACAATTACTCAAAGCACATCTAACTAACGGCACCAGGATTATATATGTGCCAATGAAACATTCACGCTCTCCTTCTTGTGCAGTTCCTCCCACACACCCTTGCACTTATATGCGCACACAGACACACACACGAGTACACATTCACATAGATACACGTTCACACACACACACACACACACACACACACACACACACACACACACACACACACACACACACACACACACACACACACACACACACACACACACACACACACACACAAACACACACACACACACTAGTATTTTCCATTCTGAGGCCAATCTGAACATCACTCTGTGTTCCTGCTGCCCTGTGTTTGATAATTGCTTGCTTGCTGTGTACCTTTCATGTGTCCTCCTTTGTGTCCCCTTGTCCTACCTACCCATTTTAACCACTGAGGCGTATATACCTGTTTCTGTCTTGTGTTTTTAAGAGGTCAGACATAAAGTTTGAGCAACACTAATACAGACTTGAAGTCAGAGAAATTTGGATTGCATGACAAATATTGAAGGAATATTGATGGCATGTGTAGATTTTTGGGCTCCCCCCCTCTATAGTGGGACACAGTTAGAGGTAACATTTAGCAAATACTCCAAGACTGACATCTAGTGGGCATAAAGGGAAAACAAGTTAGTTCACTGGCTCCTTGAGCTTGCATCTACTTGTATTTGAGGACAGAATTGATTAAGAATTTCAAAGTTTGGGAAACAGCTGAATCAATGAGTTTTTCGCCTTAAACACAGTCAATATTTGTACATTTTTAAACTAATTTTAAGGCACCTAGAGTAAGACTACAGTAGACAGAGCCAGTGTTAAAATCTACTGACAGCAACATCAGGGTTTCCTTCAATCAATTTAGAGCCCAAGCCATCTAAGCTGACAGCAATATTTTACATTTAAAGGTAAAGTATGACAGTGTCATGTAACCTATGCTCTCCTGATGGTTTGCAACCAATCATGTCTGTCTGTCTCTCTCTCCCTCCTGCATTTCTGTCTCTTCTGCTGTCCTCCGACTCTTCTGCTGTCCTCTGTCTCTCTGTCTGTCTCTCTTTTTCACCCTCTGCCTCTCTGTCTCTTTGCATCTGTGCTGCTGTCTCCCCCATAGAGAGGAGGACGATGATGACATCGCCCATCAGTTCTGTTGCCCTGCCTCTGAGTGCAGCAGCCCCTCCTCTAGGTAACCAGCAGATCAGTCGCCCCTACGCCTGTGCCACACCCCCCCCCCCACCCCCACCCCGTCCTCTCTCTCTCACCTCGCTCCCACCCTCTCCTCGCTCCTCATCACGGCTCCTCTTCTCCTCTACTGTGCTGAGAAGGGCCGACGGCTCCTGTCACGAGCAATGTCTCTGTCCGCAGACACCCACGCTAAAATGGCAAACTGTGGGACTCTGTGACTTTCTATGGAATCAGCCGCAGTCTTTGCTGGGGCTGTTGGACGATGCAAAGACTGGCCCGGATGCTAGGAGAGCCGCCCTCACCCACCACCGCCTCCTTTTGCACTAGCATGTCACCTGCAACTTTGCCCCTTTCCCTTGTTAAACAAACAAACAAACAAATAAACAATTAAAAGAAGGAGATTGCGACAAAAAAATCAAAGAAAACAAATGAGGACAAAATGGACTGCAACAGGAATCAGAGACTGTATATGGTTCAGAAAGAAATAATTGAGCGGAGAAGAAAACGAAACGGAAATGAAAAGGGCCTCCTCTTCTCCAATGCCTCCTCCTGTGGTGTTGTCTCCAGGCCCCTGGGTTATTTCCCTGTCTTGACTCGACACACTCCACACACACACACACACACATGCCTTTGACTCCCGCAGTCTGGTCTGCTCTGATGCTCCCTGATGAATAACACACTTTGTTGCATTTTGTTTTCACTTGGTGTTACTGCGTCTCCTCTTTTCTCCAGAGAGTGTAGGAAAGTGCTGAAACTTGTTGAATCATTCATTGCATATGCCAAATTCTATGTCAGGAAATCATAGATTAGAAGTCAGTTTTACCGAAAACTTGAAGAATTGGGGTATTTTTGTGAATGTATTAGAAAGGTATATTTTCTTTTCAGAAGAGAGATTGGAAGGATGTGTAAGTATGAAATGGCACCCAAATTGAGTTTGACTTGAGAAGGCCCACACATATGAACACGTTTGAACAAGGTAAACATATGCAATATCTCGATGAAGCATTATATAGTGGCAAACTTGACAAGATACGGTTTACAATCACAAGGTTTACGGCTGTAAAAGTGACAAGATGGATGCATCCTACGTACCTATGTATCTACTGGTTCTATCTAAAGCCATACTTAAATGCAAAATAACGACAACCAGCATCCTCTTTCGCTACCTCTCCCCATCCTCTTGAGTTTCTCCCTGTTTCCTTTTCCTCCTCTCTCCCCCATCCTGTTGTTCCTGCTTTTCATTTAGAGCTCTCTCCCTCTCTTCCCCTGGGACTGTGCGCTCATAATTTTAGTAGGCCAGCTGTGAACCCTGTATGTATTAGACTGTGCCAACCTCCAATCTGTCCTTGACTGCAGAAGGAACATCAAGCGTTTGTATCCGCCCTTGTACATACAGTAACTCATGGTCTGGTCCTCATGACGAGGCCTCAATAGGACACGGTATATCCTAGTGTGTGTTGTAGCACCACATGTTGTGTTCATACCAACAGGATGTGTATATGTTGTTTTTCAGTTTAGTGCATCAGCATATTGTAAATAGTGCAGACTTGCCGTGGGACGTGATCCAGTTGACTGATCGCAACCTGAGGCATCTATAGGCTTATGATGACTGTGCCATTCTGTGTTCTAGACGATGGAAGCACCCCTATCCCCTTTACACCCATGGAAACTGTGTTCATTTCAAACGAAAATAAGTGCGCCTTTCACAGAAATGTATAAAGACAAAAACTGTTTACAAATAGGGGACGGGTGCTCGGTGAAATCATGTAGGTGACGCTTGATAAATGTCGAAGGGGATGCGATCCTCTACAAAGCTTCAGGCGATACCACTTGTTGCAATAGTGTGACAACAGCTCATCGTTTCTAGATCCTTATGATTTGCTCTCAAAGAAGATGTGGATACTTATATTATCAGTGTTGTAGTCTCATGTGTTCCTCACCTCAGGATATCAGTCCAAACCAGTTCTGTTTTTCAAAAACGTTTGGTAACTTTGTGAAGTTAAATGTATTCTATTTATTTATTTATTTGTTTATTTATGTCTGTCAGAGAATGATTTTTGAGATGGTTTGAGCATCAGATGTAATTATACCTCTCTGTTATTCCTGAGTCAGGTATGGGTGCTATGTTTTCAACATGGGTCGGCAGATGAATGCACATAAAGTATATACACACTAATGCACTCACACAGTCTCTCTCTCTCTCTCTCTCTCTCTCTCTCTCTCTCTCTCTCTCTCTCTCTCTCTCTCTCTCTCTCTCTCTCTGTCTCTCTGTCTCTCTCTAACACACAGATACACACACAGATTTGCATACAAACATACATACCCACAGACATGCACACACAGGAAGGTAAGATGAACTGATTGTTGAGTGTTCATCATCAATCATGATTTTGCTGAGATGCAGCAGAATCACTGTTGGGGAGACGACAAAATAACGGATACCAATAAAATGACTCAAAACATCATAGGAAGTTATTACACTATCATATATACAACAGCTGATTACCTGTGGACTTTTATAAAGTGATGAAATGACACAATGACATTTATAAGGCCAACTTAACGGTACAACTATAAATCAGAAGGCGGACATCACGTTATGAGGAGAGTTCTGGTTGGATTTGGGATGGATATAGAAGGATGCACAAATGAATGATGAAAGTAAAGATGAGAATATACAGAGTGAGTTTCCTATGCTCTGCTGCATGTTTTTAGAAGCATTGATATTCCAAATCATTCACTGTAGTAACTTTGAAATTTGATATTTTATTTGTTAATGATCTGTTTTGTTCTGCCACATTTTGGAATCTCGGGATTAATAATGAAATGGTGCTTGAGTAATCTCACGGGCAAAACACTAGTAGGCTAATAACTGCGGCCGGTATATGGAGCCGGCCGCAAGAAGCAGAACACGCAGGGTCTGTTTGCTTCTTCTTCCTCTGGGCCCTACTTCTCATGCCCAGGGGCCCATCGCTCTGCCCCGGAGAGAGACACTGCGCTGATTTTATGCCAGAGCAATCGGTTCTGACAGCTGCCCGGGCGAGCATCTGCGCTTTCATACTCATCCACCAGACGCACTCTCTCTCTCTCCGTGTCTCTGACATGCCGGGGTGGCTGTTGCCGTTTGGATATGTGTGTTCTTTGAAACCCGCCTCAAATCTCCTACGGTTCGGACATGAGTCTTGCCGTGTCCCCCCCCCCCCCCCCACATCTGAATGAAATGAAGGCTCCAAAATGTGAGATTATGAAACAGACTTCAATGAGAAAAGATAAAAAAGAAACAGTGGTAATCATGCCTGATGTATTTACATGTAAATGCACCCCCACCCCCCTACCCCTTCCCCACGCACCCCTCTCTGAGACTCCCGTCATGTCAGTGTTCAGCTCTTTTAAACTGAAGGGGATAAATGTGATGAGTCATTGAGGAAGAGAACTCTGTCTTCTTTTTCTTCTTCTTCTCTGGTGCCACTCTCCCTCAACCTACTCCGACATCCTGTAAATATTCAGCTTTCATGCTCCTGCTTACTTTTGCTTCGGAGGAGGGATCTTTGCTGTATAGCAATGAATGATATTGGTTATTATATTATATATAAAAAGACCTATAAAAGAATACTGGAATATGTGAGAATGTTACTGATGGTGACGCTGATTATGTAATTGAATAAAAGCTCTAATGTTTCAGATGAAAAATGCCTTATTGTATGCTGTACTATTAACTATTACCTACTGTAATTACATGATGTAATTTGTCGTGTGTGTGTGTGTGTGTGTGTGTGTGTTTGTGTGTGTGTGTGTTTATTCACTGACTGATCATGTAAGTACAAGTGTGTAATGACATGGAAGAGATTGTGTGTGTGTGTGTGTGTGTGTGTGTGTGTATGTGACTATAGGGGTTACGTGTGTATGTGAGTGTAACCTGAGCTTATGAACGTATTTGTGACAGCAGGCACGTGCGTTAGGGCTCGCTGCTCCTCGGAAAGACAAGGTCAAGGGAAGAGATAATTTGATTAAAGTCTTAGCGAGCGAGAGCAGCACAAGATGGAGAGAGTGTCAGAGGAGGGTAGGAGGAGGAGGAGGAAGGGGAGGAGGGGCAGATGACATGGGTAAAATAGAGCTTGGTTACTGTCACAGAGGACATGGAAACACAGGTGACAAGCACCCGTGCCACATTATGGATGCACCCCACCTCATTTCCTACCTGCTCAATGCCTGCATCAGCACAGGAGGTCAGGACCGTGAGCTGAGCTACGACTCTAGCTAACCTTAGTGTAGCATCTGTGGAATGTTTTACTCTGTGCCTCAGTTCTGTATGGTGCTAATCATGGCAGAGGAGTTGTAATTAGACTGATAAATGTAGGAGCTTCCGGTATTTGGTATTGGGTTAGTGCTTAGCTGATTAGAAGAAATGCAACGTGTTGTCATCATTGTCATGAAGGATTCTGAATTCGGATCAGGCAGAGGAACTTACATTATTGTCCTTGTCCTTCAGTGATCATTAAAAATAGCTCTGTTAATATTTTTTGGGGACACGGTGTCCACACAGTGGCTTTAAGATTTTTCTTTTTATGGTTAAGAACCCTTTATGGGTAGCACACATTTTTCACCGGGGCTGTTGTGTTGAATCAGCACTTGAAGATGGAGTTGCTGTCTCAGATCCGCAGTCTGCCCTCGTGGAAGCGGCTCGCGCATTCTTCATTTATTGTGGTGCAGTTGTCAAAGCTCAGAGGCCCGAGGACAGCAGACGTAGAGACTCTGTGAAGTTTGACAGTGGCAAATGTGGATGGTCAAATTGTATGTGGGCGCCAAACTGAGTCCTGCTGTGAGGCGACTGCTGACTGCGAGGCCTGGGGGATTTGAACGCTTCCCTATTGAAACTGAGGCAGGGAGAGTCCAGCCACGCCATGGTTGTCCTGATATAAACCCTGACTGCCACTGCATTCCCTGACTGATGGGTCACCGCCTCAGCTATCACGTGTCCTCAAAACTGTTCAGTTACATTTTGTGCTTGGATTTGTATATGAATCAAAATCGAATGCCCTTTAAAGCAAGTCTAAGCTGACAGCTTAGACAGCACAGCTTTCTGAGGAAGAAACCTCCCACAGACACAACTCTAGGCAGTATACACATGCCCAAAACCTGGACCACACCATGTGAATTGGAATCGCAAAGAACTTGAACTCATATTTCTCTGTTTGTCCTCATTGCTGTGACATGGTCTTTCCCTTGGGCTGAGGGATCTGGTTATGTTTGTTCCGCAATGTGTCCAGATGTATGGCCTCTTTTCTGCCACCGCTTTGCTTGGACGTGGTACCGCAGGTAGGGACTGAATATAACCACCTCTCCTTCGCCCTGTGCTCTCCTACTCAGTCTTAAGCCTGCCCCTGCCTACTCTCTCAGCTTACATATATGTAGATGTATGTAGCCTGTATTTCCTCATGCCCATATACTAGTGTATTTCATTAGCATTGTGTACGCAGCTGTCTGGCTCGCTATTGTTTATGATTGCTAGTGGGAGTTGACAGTGAAATATAAAACAAACTAAATACACTAAATGTGCAGGTCAGCAACTATATTTGCAAGAGCATATGCCAAGCCCCCTTTTTTAGTACTGATGGTATTTGGGTATTGGGTGTCCAATATAAATTCATGTTATATTTATACTTCAGTCAGGATGTTGTTTGACAGGGGAAAAGGGTCTGGTCAATGTGCCAGCTCAATGTAGATTAAAGAAGAAGATTCTGTTTGGCCCAGTTTTACCATGATGCTCTTTGGCTGCAGAATGCAGCCCCCCCCCCCCAATCTGAAAACAAATGTATGCCCATGCATATCCGTGATCCTTCCAGCATCCACATTTTCTGTCAACACGGCATCTCTTGTCGTCCCCAGTCCTGCGCCCTCGTGATGTAAACAGTGGGCACCAGTTAGATGCAACCCAGTTCAGTCTGCTGCAATCTGGCCGGAGCCTGTCTCCGCTCTCACAGCTTCTATTTTGAGCAGAGGCCCATGCATGACAGAAGGGGGGTGGGGTGGGGGTATATGCGATCTGCTCACTGTCTGTCTATTTTTACATGTGTGTGTGTGGTTGTGTGTGTGTGTGCGTTTGTGTGTGTGTGTGTGTGTGTGTATGTGGTGACGTGTGCCTGATTGTTGACGATGAAGCCTGCTGGTAGGAGCAGGGGCCCAGCTAGCCATCAGGATGCCTCCTTCGCTCACCCCGCATGCCCAGGGAGCTGCTCTGAGATTGGGCGCTGGCCATCCGAGACACTGAGAGGCAGATGGAGCGGTGGCTGGGAGTGCTGTCGGAGAGAGAGAGAGAGAGAGAGAGAGAGAGAGAGAGAGAGAGAGAGAGAGAGAGAGAGAGAAAGAGGGGGATAGCTGAGAGTGCTAGCTGGGGGGAAAATGTGTTGCTGGAACTTCAAAATGCAGAATGGTCTTTGGCAATAGAGAGACAGGGATGGGGAGTCAGAGCGACACATGCCAACACAAGGAGAACAGGACTGGGAGAGAGTGAGAGAGGGGAAGAGAGAGAGACAGCACAGTGGGGGTCCAGTGTTTGAAAATATATAAAAAAACAATGAAGCACCGCACATGATGAAAGAAAGAAACTAAATGGGGAGAGATCGCAGCAGGGGTTGTCTCCGGATACGGTCATTACTGTTTGTGAATATATAGAAACAGAAATTAGGAGACCAACCGCCGAGAAACAACACATATTGGGAGAGAGAGGAGGCAAGGAGTGAGAGAGATGTAGAGAGCGTGTGAGAGAAAAAGTAAATATTGTAGGAGAAGACAAACTTGTAACTGTGGTAAAGCACTGCATTCTGCATTCAGTAAATGTGAATACAATATTGTTTCAATTTTTGAATTGTTCAAATTGACCACTGGCCAAGAGGTATTCATATTCCACATGTCAGGAAAACAGGACTAAAGAAACTGTATGGAGTTCACAGACCCCAGTTATGATTCAGGGGAAAGCCCATCGTGAAATTGTACCTTTAATGAATGCTTTGAAATGGAGATTGCAGGTCTTATTATCCTGATGGATCTACCGTGTAGTTGAGGGTTATGAAAGAGAACAAAAGACTGATGGGAACATGGGGGGCTGTATGTAATGGGTTTGCTCATAGTAACAGTAAATACAATATGCTATATTTCTAGCACAAAATTAACCTGCCTCCTGTTTTAAGAAGGGAATTTATTCATAAATGGCGTCATTCATTGATTGTTATTAGATATTCAAATGGTGAAATAGTATTGTGCTGATAGTATTAGATAATTATCTTTATGAAATATATAATTTTATAAAGGACCTACAGGATAGGCAAATGTTTCATATTATGAAACACATGGACAGTGAAATAAGATAGCTGACTCTGCAAAATAATTTGCTGAAAATGTCAGCAGATATGTCTATTTCCGCCATGTCCTGTGCAAAAAAATTATTCACCTGGGCATATTCCTATCTAATAGGAACACTTCTAACAATAAATCACTCAGGTATTTTTCACAAAAAAATGTGCAGGGTGCTAAGAAAATGATGTCATGCAAAACTGTGTGTGCTGTAAGTTTGAGTGCCTTGCTGCACCTGCTGCTTACAACAGTGTTACAACAGTGAGTGGAGGGTCACCTGTGCCTACGGCAAGAATAATACCGGCAGGCAGCATTTCTGAGTCGAGGCACATGTGTTTATCCTGCCGAGAGAATGTGTGCCCTGCACGTGTATGAAAGAGAGTGAGGGAGAGAGAAGAAGAGGGAGAAGGAGGGAGCGAGAGAGGCTACGGGTGTGTGGTGAGGAGTGAATAAGTGCACACGTGGAAGAGGACTGTCAAGAATGCAGTCTTGCAGCTCCTCTGAGACAGCGAGGGAGAGGGGGAACGACGCGAGAGGGGGGAGTGAGAGAGGAAAGGAGGAGAGGAGAGGAGGCAAAGACGGGGATTTAGATTGAGGGAGAGAGTGAGAGAGAGGGGCTTGTTTGTTATCTAGGCTCTCCTGCCTGAATGGGACTGCTGTTTGGAGGCGCTACGGTAAGCACCCATTCATTCTTCTGATGCCACACACACACACACACACACACACACACACACACACACACACACACACACACACAGTGCTCCTTATGGGGAAAGCTCATGCTGTTGGTTACTGGACGTGCTCAACAAACCATCTTAGCTAAGGTGTTCATCTTCTGTGTGGGAGGCTGATGATTCTCGTCAATATCGGGTGTCCTCCAGTGACAGTCTTTGTCAGGTCATTTTTAATATGGATGCTGATTGTAGTGTTTAAGGCCCAATTTGTAGTGTGTGATGTAGTGAATTACTGAAATTCACTTGCACAAATATTCTAATGAGGTGCATATCATGTATGAATGTTTCCATTTCTTGGTATAATGGGCATAGTCTGTTCTCTGTAGAGTGAAGCTAATTCTTTAGCAATGATTAAGATATGATGCTACAGCACTGGCTTTCAATAACGAGACATCATATTTTTTTGGGATTTATTCACTAATTCCACACTTTCAATATTTCTTCTTTGAATAGTTGAATGTTCCCTCCCAGTTAATATATCTTATTGTAATTACCTTCTGTAGCTGCATGTATGTAAATGTGGCTTTAAAAATAACCTAAAATCCACTGGGACCGGAGAGAAGTGAAGTGTGAAATGTTGAAGTGAAATTACTCAATAATTCACCAGTTTGGACTAGCATAACAGGCTGCATCTGGCTGGTTACTGGTTGGCTGTGCAAAGACAAGGCACTCATCTGGAGCGAAGGTACCCCTCGTTCCTTTCCCCATGTGTCTGTCTTTAATAGCCCAGCCAACTCTCTGTCAAACAGAGAAGAATGGGAAGACAAAGAGGAGGAGTTTTTTGTATTATTTAATGAATGTCTGTATGCAAAGGCTAAGGAGCAATATAAATAATTGCAGCTTCAGGCTCATATCTCTTTAGTGGCAGAAGGAACTGGAGGGGAACCAAAATACCAATAAAAGGTCTAAAAACAGCCAGACTCCACCGGCGGTGATGTTAAGAGATGACAGAAGAGCGAGAGGCGAGCTCGAGGGAGGGAGGGGCGAGACATAGATTGATGGAGTGACATATGCAAAAGCCTGTGACAGACCAGTGGGAGATCCAGAGGGAGAGAACCTGAGTGAACCACTGCCTTTCATCTTTCATCTGAGAAAAATGGGGATGAAGTGAGGGGGAGGGGTGTGCGGGAAAGAGAGAGAGAGAGAGAGAGAGAGAGAGAGAGAGAGAGAAAGGAATGGGAGTGTGTGAGTGAAGGGGGGCCCTTTCTCTTAAATTGTTAATATAAGAAAAAACAGACGGTGACGCTTGGAATTTCACAGTGTGTGTACAGTGAGTTTTTTCTTCACTTATGCACACACAATGTGTGGTTTGTGGTGTCTGTTATGAAAGGGAGAGAGGGAGGAACCGGTTTAGGTGAGAACAGTATAATGATATAGAGCCTCTCCGGACAGAGGCTGTTAAGAGGAGGAGGGTCAGAGAATATATTTAAAGGATTAGTTACCTGCATGAGGCTCTTTGGTCAACTGGAACATCGCCACCTACTGTTCCCTCAGGAACCCAAACTCACTATTACCAGCAAGTCAGTTTAATATTTTTTAATTTTTTTTTAAGATGAAACAGAGAACTTGATATGTGTGGTTAGCTGGCGGTGCTCGAACAAGTAGCAGAGATTACGGGGCAACAGAGTTAAATATCAATCCGGTGAATGTGCACATCAAAGGAAGGCTTTGCTCAGTCTGAGAAGCTTTGGTAACTGAAGTTGACAGTTAGCATGTGTGTAAGTGGATGGTAGTTGTCAGCAAACTACTTCCTGAGCACCTGTTACGTAATGTTGCGCTCCTGTTTAGCAGTGATAGAGAGCGAGCAAAAACGTGAAACATTGTATGAAGTATGAAGCTGAAAGATCCAGGTTTCCCTTGAACCTTACTGAGGTTATTTTATCTGCTGTGATATTTGGGATTCGTTCTGATGAAATTAAATTGTAAAAGAACACACTGACATTTCGAGTGGCTCTTCTGGGAAGAATAACAGATTGTATGATGTCAATCTCCCTCCACCCTACAGGTTCACATTATTTTTGTAGTGGTTGGTTTTCTCTGATTTCATTCTCACAGCTTCACTAAATCCTGCAACTTTGTCTAGAGTGTTTCTATTTGAATGCATCTGGTTGCAATTCTACTCAGTTGTAGTACTGCTTGTTGAAGAGACTCTCAACAACATGTGACACCGTGGAGAAACACCTGGCCAAAACACCTCAATGCGTCTGTATCTGTTCCTCATCTCATCCTGTTAATCTTACAGCCTGTCACCTATATTGCGCTAAGAACAGTGTAATTTAAGGGGTTAATGTCTACTTTTTTAAATGTTAATAGTGTCAGATCCATGGGGAGGGATAGATACCCATTTCTGACAGAGTGAATATTTCACCTTACCCGGTTATTGCAGTATTGTACGGGGGGACCTGTTCAAACCATCCATGACATACTGATAAGCCAACTGAGGTTGCAGCAGCCGACCGAGCAGACTGTTTACTCTCCCAGTGCAAACCTGGCAGTTGCTTTTGTGGTGAATGAGGTTTTTTTTCTGCTTGGAGGAGCACATCTGATTTAAGCGAGGTTTTGTGAGGCTATGTGTTTGGTAGGCAGCACAATAATAACTCGAGTTGCTTAATGCGGTTGGGCACACAGCTTTGAGGCAGCCATCATCAGAAGTATTAGCAGGCCAAAAAGGAGGCTTTTAAAGAAGCAGTTAACCGCACTGAACTCACAAACGATCTCAAGAGACACAAACTCTGGGTGAAACCAATTAAACCTGAAATTTCAGCTTTACGTAGAGTGTATAGATGTGATTGTTACTTAACCGTTGAATAACCATCATATCAGAATTATTCGTGTCAGTACCTGCTGATAGCTTCTTGTTTGTAAACATTCTTGATTTGTTTATTCCCATATTGCATTACTTCAACATTTTATGAAATATACATTTTATAAAAACAACCACCCACTGTTTTCTTTTACCTGCCTGTTGTAAGAGACCTGCCATGAAGTTGAATGTCAATGATGTTCATGAGCAGAACCATTTGTTGGTTGGAATATACTGTATTTACCTTTCTCTATCTGGACCTTCTTGTGAAGTTGTTAAATGTAACCTATCTAAAAATTCACGTTATGAGTTAGTTACCAGTGTAATACCTTAGTGTTTAAAATAGCTCCCTTAAACAATTAACTTCCCTCTAACATTATTTTAATTAATTGAATGAATGAATGATGTTTTGTAACCAAAGTTCGGGAGGAGCCCATAGGTATTGTTGACAGCCTTTGACTCACCCAACTTCCACATTCTAGAAAATGTATACCTTCCCTACCTGTCCACCGCGTCAAAGGCTTCGGCAAAGCTGAGTATCCCACCTCCTCCCCATTCTCCTCCTATTCACTAGTAGCTCACACTACCCCTTTTTCGCTATGGGCATTCCAGGACCATGGCCAGCTACCAAGCCAAACATGCTTTGTAATCATGTGCTCTAAATCAAGCATTCCAATGGGCGAACTAGTTATAGTGATAGCAGGAAGAGTAATACTTTTTTCTGTACAATTTAAAGTTGTCTGACCTAATAGATTAATCATTTATATAAAAAAACACCATGTTCAAAAGAACATTATACTGTATTTAGTTTGCTGACAAACAGAAGCTTATCAAAGGATGATGTGTTGCTGACACATCGTCCTTTCATATAGAAACTCAAACATCTATGGCCTTTGTGGTTGTGTTGTAGTATAATACTACCACTGTAAATACCACTGTAAATCAGTTTTTCCTTTGGGATAGTTCATTCTGCCACACTAACAGTGTTTTTTTTTCTGAATTTGACAATATATGCAATATCTCCAGCTTTCTACTTTGATAACTTGTGTTGTGAGAAAATTCACTCTGTAAGGAAATTAATTTGACATGGGATGGAAATAGTAGGCCTACCAATCAAAACAATGAATCTTCACCAGTACTGTATATGATGTATGTATAGCCTCTGGGCTCTGTTGCTTTCTAGGCCATTTTGTATGATGTAGATACAAAACATGCATGTTTGTATTGATGAAACCATACAACATTACAGCCTGGGCCCTCCCATCTTGCGCCAAATCCAGTAAGACAGTGTGAAGCCTTGGTCGCCACGGCAACACCACACTTGACTCCAGCAAGCAGCACCCCTCCCACATTGGTTTCACGGCAACCGTCACTAAGCAACCTCCTCCTCCCTCTACGCTCTCTCTCCCTCTCTCTTTTTACGTGTCAGTTTTTTTTTCCGTCACAGTAAGGTTGATTGATAGATTGTCAGCCAGCGACAAACAGACAGGCTTCAAACACATGGAGCAGATAGAAGGGGTTGATTCAGGAAAATTCAGAGACGGAGAGAAAAACAGATACAAAGGCAGCAGAGGAGGAAGAGAGTGGGGTGAAAGGGCCACAAGAGACAAAAAGGAAAGGATGTCAGAAGAGGTTGAGCAAATGCAACTGAGTCATAGGAGGGAGAGAAAAATGAATAAAAGAGAAATCTGATAGTGTGAGAACGAGCATAAACGTGATTATCGTCCATACTGAGGATAGACGCAAGCACAGACAGGGCTGAAGATGATGGATGATAAGGTGGATGTCGAGAGGGAAGAAGTGGGGGCAGAGGTTTAAGTGGGGAACCACTTAGGCCAAATAAGGAGGGGAAGAAATCACGAAATAAGGAGAGAATTGCTGAGGACTAAATAATACATGCAGGGAAATTGAGGCATAAACAGGGGGAAAGAGGGAGAGAGAAAAACACCTCTCTCCATTATTCATCGACTTTACTCCCATTGCTCCTTTTTTTCCTCCTCTGCTTATTTCTTAGGCATAGTTTGCTTTTCTTACACCTAACAGGAGTGGCTCTAGCCTCGGCTACCTCTGAGAAGCACAGCTGTGCTATCATGCTCACCTGTAGCTAGAGGTGCTTCTCATTGTCTGACCAGGTCACCTTTGGTATCTGCTTGGCTTCAGCAGACAATATTTCTCTAAGGTTCCGCTTTCACTTAAATTCGGACTGACCTAGATAGACAGAATGCATAATTAGGCAGGGGCTCAATAGCACTCGCTTGGACATGTAGAGCTGCTAGTAGATAATGAAATCAATTGGTGTGTGTGTGTGTGTGTGTGTGTGTGTGTGTGTGTGTGTGTGTGTGTGTGTGTGTGTGTGTGTGTGTGTGTGTGTGTGTGTGTGTGTGTGTGTGTGTGTGTGGGTGTGTGTGTGTGTGTGTGTGTGTGTGTGTGTGGGTGTGTGTGTGTGTGTGTGTGTGTGTGTGTGTGTGTGTGAGGGGGGTGTTTTGGACTTCAGGACCAGTGTATTTTTCTTCACACTCTCTTTAAGCACTAAGAAAGTGAAGGGATTCATTGTGGAATGTTTTGTGTCAATCAATCAATGAGTCAAATTTAGTAACTTTACCACTTGCCCCTCAGAAACTATAAATATTGTTTATTCTCTAGCAATGGTCAGCATCAAATAAAAATAAATAAATAAATCTGTGTCAGGGTCTCCATTTTGCCTCTCTAGCCTTGGCTAAAGGTTCAGACCCTATTATATTGATGACTCTCCAACTGGCTTTGAAAATACATTGTTTAACCTGTCCAGTATGTTTAGCTCACCATTCTTTAAGTGATATTAATATCCATTTGCATAATGAGTAATAGCATGGCTCATCGCACTCTCTTGCAGTCACATGGGAGCATCTGCAATGAGGATTTATGGATGTGTAAAGCCATGTGATATGAAGTCTCCATACAGAATACATTCTGCCTGGCACTCGGAAATGAAATATTAATATGTATTAATAACCCCCATTTGTCAGGCAGTTTGTCAGTTGAATTGCAAAATAAAAATTAAGAGCAACAAAATATTATGCTGAACATGGGAGAGAGAGAGAGCAGACAAACGCCACAGATGATGGATAGAGGGGGGTTACCATCTTTGGAATGGTAATGAATTATAGACTATTATCCTGAAGGCACACCTTAAGGCAAGGGCTAGGAACTGGTCCTTCTGTTTTTATCATAATGAAAGATGGGGGAAGGTTGGTGAGCTCTCCTCCTGGCTGTTGCCAGATATGAGTGAGGTAAAATGCCATTGAGAGGTGACAAGGACAAAACAGAAATGTGATAACGTAGTCCATGAATGTGACTCAGAGAAAAAATGTCAGAACGGAGAAACGCAAGTGCTCGAGAAGCATGTGTTTGCGTGTTTAGGGGGTGTGGCTCTGTGTGCACTTGTGTACAAGACGGATTGGTTGTTTCTCTGTGTACATTTGTGTATGGAAGAGAAAGGAGAGAGAGAGAACTCAGCACCATTGATAACGCATCAATAGTTTGTTACATATAGGCTTAATTAAACAACCAAACGTGTATGTTGATGTATTTCCAGTGAGGGTTATCTAACTGAAACTGGCGTGATTCAGAGATTCACTCGAAGGATACAAATGGATTAAGCCTGAAAATGGATAGGTTGGACGTCTTCCCTGCGTAGCCTTGAATTGTTAAAGAACACTAGCTTTCACTTGTGTTGTTACCGTGACTGCTGTGTCACGCTGGCTCGAGCAGCCGCGCAGCCTGGAGAGTTTGCCGCGTTGGAGATTCAAATGAAAGAGGGAGGAGGGTAGCGATTTGAGGTGGGAAGCGTTGAGAGAATGAGCTTGGAGGCTCGACGGTTCTCATCACCTTTGCTAAATGACAGAACATGAAATTAGAAATCATGCGTATCAAAACGAAGCCCTCTTACGCAGTCTTACGGAGGGGCTGTGAGAGCGCAAGCCAAATTGGTTATAAAAAGGAATAGCGATTACGCACCCGAACGTGGGGTAGCAACAATGTGGTGCATTAATTGCGCGTCGGATAAGACTCCAGCGATTCTCCACAACAAGCTTGTATACTGGTAAGCAACGCCTGTGTCATGCTGATTGACATTTTTTTTTAACAGTTATCAAGTGATATTTTAATGTTTTGAACATGTGTATTTGTCATGTCACATATACAGCCATTTGGATTTGTCCTAGTTTTTAATAATTAACAAATTCGTATGTTTCAATCACTGGTTTTACAAAATTCTATTCCCCTTTTTGAAAAGATGACAAGTGCCTCGCATTAAACAAGCCTGACAAGTATTTTTTTTATTATCACAGTTGGATTTCAATGAATATCAGGAGCACTGAACAAGGTTAAAATGGTGGCATATGTTTTTTCTACTTATTCATGGAAAGAATAACAGTACTTTTTGAACAAGCCCAGGTTACCTGCTGCAGAGATATGCAAGTCGTTCCCTTGTGTCTAAAACATGTCAGTCAAACAGAATATCAATTGCCTGTATTAGAGTGTTGAAAATTGATTTAATGAATGTCCACTAAAGTATCTGTCTATGAATTTTGGCCTTGCTGAAATCAACCTGTCCTAGGGCCATCTACTCACTTTGGAGTGATTAATCTGTGAATGATATATGGCTTGACTAATGCTTGGACTCAGTGGACATGCTGCACATTTCATCTACTGTAGCGCACTGTAATTACCGTAGGTCCATTAATGTTAGAAGTCTATCTGTGATGAATAATGGCCCATTGATGTAAAAGTTGAGGGTATTTTTGTTATTTCTGAATACAACCCAAATAGACATTCAGATTTTTGAGGTGCCGAAGAAGCCATGTACAGGGTGGTACTTACGTCAGCCAAGGCAGTCAGCCCATCATTTCCCTTACTTCATAACTCTAGACATACTGTATGTGTGTGCGTTTCTATGTGGGGTTGAGACATAGCAGACATCACCTTGGAGGATTAGTTGTACTCTCTTGAGATCACCTCACCTATAGATCTCTTCCAAAACAGGGTGAAGCATTTCTAGGCTGTTTTCATAGCAGTGGAGATTTATGTCCTTGTCAGCTCCAGCACTCTCTAAAGAGTCTTTTAACTCATGTGGAGCTTGCTGCTAAATTTAGATCCTTATTCAATTCTGCATTGGATTGACTTGGTCAGGGAGAGATACGTGTGTGCTTATGGTTATGTTCATTAACTAATGAACTGCCAAAATGAGAACCTAAAGATTGTTTTGAAACAGCTCCAAAAACTCCGTTGCTGATGACGTTAACTTGGCTCTGTATCATTTCCTTGATGGAGTCTGCTTGTGTGACAACCCAGGTCCCTGACATGGAGGATCTCAGTCCTAAAACATGTGCCCATCTTTTGTTTTGTTAGTTTGTTGCATAAACTCTTTACTTTGGAGCTGAACAGCTTATCTGACACGTTCTGTAAACAGCCGTTTAACTGCCATTTAAGACTGACAAAATTAGTTCATCAAAGAGGCGTTTTAATGGCCCGCCTCGACACTGAGCAGTCTCAAAAGGACGGCTGCGTTTTCAATTTCATGCTAGCATCCTTTAACTGCCATCTAAGGCTGACACAATGAGTTCATCAAAGAAGTGTTTTAATGGCCGGCCTCGATCCTGAAGAGAGTCTCAAAAGGACGGCTGCATTTTCAATTTTATGTTGGCATCCACCCCTCATGTGCCCCAGGAGAAAGATTAGAGACAGGGAACACGGGCAAGAAGGATGATGCCTGGCACACACAGTAAGTAGAGACAGGTAGACTCGCCCAACACAGGCCATATATGGGCAGAGACTAGTTATGAAAGCATTGTCTGTCCAATCTACTTGAAACTAAGCCAGCACAAGCAAAAGTACTTCAGTTTGATGGCATTGTCACTCTCTAAGGAGTCAAAGCCTTATTGTGTTTCCCCCAACTACGAAAGGACCGTGTCATGACAAATTGTTCCTATTGAGCCTATTTACCTCAGTTGCTCAGAGGTTTAACAGGAAGATGGAGACGTTGAATGGCGAAGAGTGACTGCACTCTATGGGCTTCACTGCCGTCATGGCTGTAAAAGGGGATAGTAGAGAATGGAGCCTCTCAAGGCCCTTGGCTTGCCTCATCTCCCGGTGTGGGCAGCGGGGCTCTGAATGCCCCCCTTGCATGCTGAGTAGGTCTTTGAAAAGCCACGCTCAAGCCGTCCTTTGTGGTCCGTCTCCGCCTGGTTCACCGGATGCACAATGGACTGATTCAGAATGGGGGTGACAAAGCAGGTGACATTTCAATAAATTCCACCGAATTCAGGTCCGGTGGAGTGGACCGAGTGGGAATATGAGTGTCCTTTCAATCACGTCATTCAGACGGAGCCCAGTCTCACAGCGGTGGCGGGGTATTTACTGGATGTGGGTGTAAGGTTCTTGTACTGTGTGTGTGTATGTGTTTATTGAGTGTCTGTGTTTATGTGTGTGTCAGTTTGTGTCTTCGTGTATTCTCCTTGCGGGTGAAATCTCCGACATCTTACTGCGTGCACTCTTAGGTGATTGTGCGCCGGTTTTAAAGCTGAAATCCTGCAGCCGTTCCTCTTCTCTCCTCTGGGAAGCTAGGTTCTGGCATGTGCTCCCTCATTCTCCCGCTCTCCACTCCACACTCACATCCCCTCTCTCCTTGCTCGGCACCACATGCAGCCCGCCTTCATCCTGCCCGGGCCACCTGTCCGTCCCTCTCCTCTCCTCTCTTCTCCTCTCATCTTCTCTTCTGTTCTCTTCTCTTCTGTCCTCTCCTCTCCTTTCTTCTTTACCCCTGTCCTCTTCTCCCCTCTCCTCTTCTCTCAGACATGCTGGCCATTGGCCCGACTTGTCTCTGAAATATGCTGGTAGGAGCCACCTTGCTCTGTCCTTCACCTCTCCTATCTGTGTGTCTCTCTCTCTCTCTCTTTCTTTCTCTCTCTTTCAACACACACACACACATACACACACACACACACACACACACACACACACACACACATACATACACACACACACACACACACACACACACACACACACACACACACACACACACACACACACACACACACACACACACACACACACTGTGTCTCTTCTGTGTCCTGGTGTGTTAAAGGTCACACACAGAGAGCGGTAGCCCGGTTATGTTTCTGCTTCTACCGCATTGAGGCAGCTGTTTTCTGTCATTCGCTGTGCTGCTCATCTTGGTTGTGCGATTGTGATAATTAGCAAATGTAGATGGTTAACAACAAACTAATGTGGACATGATATCTCTCTCTGAACATCTGATGGTGAACTTCTCCCCAGTACAATCTCACTGTAGAGCCTCAGTAGACCTGAACTCCTCATGACTCCATGAAACTGTGTGACACATCGCACTGTGGCTCAAAAATCTGTTTCCTCATTGGCTCACTGCTTGACAACGTGAGGCGCATCACCAGACAGTATGTCACCTTCACCATGACGAAATGGAACCTTTGTTCACACCAAGCTTGCAAATCCCTATGTGTCATCACATCCAATCCCAGGTATGAACTGCTCGTGAGAGAGAGAGAAAAAAGTGGTTAGTGTTAAGTTCTATTTTAGTGAGCATGTAAGAGGCACTAAAATAGAGGATGTATGCACACAGTATAAAAAAAAAAAAAAAAAAACGGGCACACTTCGTTTCTGAAATATCCCACTGTGAGTTCTTAACACGTAGCGTCTGACACCTTCAGATCTCACACTCACTCTAACACAGCAGACAAGAGGAGACAAATAAAGCATCCCGAGAAAACATGTGGAAAGGGGAGATGATGATTCAGAGAAAGTTATAATTCTCTTCTTACCGCACATGAAAAATCCATTCGTACCACATATGTATTTAGGAAGCAGCTATTTGTAAAGGCAAATACACATTCACTACTTCTATAGGAGTTGTTGGCACAATCAGTGCAGAATGGCATAATCAGTGCTGTGTTCCTCTGGGCATCTTTGATGCTTCTTTGTTCGGTGAGCAAAAGAGAGTAGTGGCTGTGCTGGCATACACACACACACACACACACACACAGAGCTATTTATAATAGATGCTTGGTCGTTTTTGGCCTTTCTAGGCCTCCGTGTGGTACTCTGGGATTTGAGCTACCTCTCACCACCCTTTTTGCTCTCCCTTGTTTCCTGCTGCAGCACCAAGCAGGAAGACAGGTAGGCCCCTGATCCACTCTCCCACTGGATAGCATAGCTAACACTCACCTGCTACGCTGGAGCTTAGATTGGTGCTTCATCATTAGCTGCATCATTAGCTGCGTGTGTTTCAAAAAGTGACAGTTAGATTGTCAATGTATCTTCTCTGCTCCTGCACTGGCTGGAAGATGGAGATAGCTCAGGGATATGGCTACCAGCGAGCCACCAAGTCAATACACACATGCCCGCTGGCAGTGATATAATGTTGCGAGTGGGTCAGAAGTATTGCCCCTCTCAGTATTGTGCAGAATTGATCCGCAGCTGATGATGAGTTTAGTCTGTGTTTGTGTGTGGTACTGGAGGCCTACCTGTTTTGTTGGTGTTGGTGTTTTTTCATTTTATAGTGTGAAATATATTGGTAGTAGCCTCTCTCCTTAATGAAACTGTGGTGGCTGTAGTGGTCATTGTGCGAAAACAGAAAGTAAGCTATGATGGAAGTACTGTGTGCTTGTATGTCTGGACTTGGAGTGTGTGTGTGTGTGTGTGTGTTATGTGTGTGTGGGTGAAGGCGTGTGTGTAGGTGCTCACGTGCAGAGTATGCATGGCTGATCATGTCATTGTGTCTGTTTGTGTGTTGTGGTGTCAGATGTCTCTCTCCCACATTAATTGGCTCATAGATTTACAGTGAGCTGGCAGAGGAGGGAATCTAGTAACCACAGTAAAATCAATGACTTGCTCTCCGACCCCCTCTCTTACTCTCTCTCTCTTTCACACACACACACACACACACACACACACACACACACACACACGCACACACACACACACACACACGCACACACACACAGAGTCTCACTCACTGCTGTTCTGAATGTCATCTATGTATTTAGCTCTCTCCCACACAGGCACACACACAGGCACACACAACAGATCTAATGTAACAGCAAAACAGGCTTAGCATCATGTTTACATTTGAAAGGAAAACAAAGATGCATTATACAGTAGGATCTGCGTACAGTACAAGAACATCAAATTGTGTACATCAGCAATATGGTTTCATACTTTTTAATACTTTTTAATGCACTGTATTATGTGTGTTGTATCTTTTTGTTTTTCTTTATTTCTATTTTTATTTATTTATTATAATTGTATGTCTGTTACTTTATATGGAACTTGGTGTCTGAAATAAAGAATAATATAATATAGGTATATGATCATCATCATTCTCTTCATGATCATCACCTTCACTACATCACCATCTATATCTGATTGCTATTATATTTACACTAGCCATTATCATAGCTAACCATATGTGAGCATTATTGGTAGTGCCCTCACAGATAGCAGCCATAACCTCAGCCATTGTGGAATCAGTCATCATGTGTTTCCTGTACTACAACTGGTCAAGCAAGGTACCAATCTCAACAGGTGGAGCTAAGAGCTAACAACAGCAATTCATTAGTTCTGTACCTAAGAAGCATGCAGAGTTTTGGAAAATTATCTATACTGTAAAATACATGAAAAATATGTATACTATAAATCACTTTGGATAACAGCATCTACTAAATTTGTAAATGGAAATCAGTAATGTTAGTTAAAGCAAAATGAACAAGAATCTTGTTTATGAGTCTTATATCAGTTTAGATTGAGTTCAAATAACCAGCCAGTTTGATACAGTGTGGAATGAATGATGATATGATTGTTTGTGCGATAGCAACTGCAGCTGCTGTTCTGAGCAGAAGGCATGGACAGACAAAGCATCAGCCCAAGACCTGAGGTGCTCTCTTAATTAACAGTCGTTCAATTAATCATGCTGAATTATTAATTACATCAAGCCGTGACTCTGCGTCCTTGCAGAGAGGTTAAGAGCTTCTCTGGTGTGTTAGTTCACCTCTAACCCTGTTTTGCAAACAAATAGAATGAGGCATGAGGAGGCAGATTAATCTAAGGAGTTTCAAACTGGGCATTTAAAACTTTTCTGTCCTCTCTAAGAAGCGTTGTTCTTACACTATTAATTAATTACATATATGTACACTAAGTATGAATTGATCCCATTATAATGACCACAACTGCATAGTGCTTTTTGTTGTTTCCCCAAAGATTTTTGGTCAACAACCTCATATATTTAGACCAATCTACATGAAACTTTACATGATTGTAGCCCCACATGGCTGATAAAGAATGTAAGGTTTGTGTCGCTTGGTGGGTATGTCCCTTTGTACTAGAGCCCCTAAAGTGGGGTGGGCTCAAAGTAGTTTTCGGGGCAATACCTCGACAACCATTTCACCACAAATGACGTTATTGTTATGGCAATTTGGCCCCTAGGAGTCACATGATTCTAGCTCATTAGGATTCTTTTGTGGAGTAGAGCCACCTAGTGAATAACCTTCATTGAAAAAGATCTAGCGCTTCACTAGCCAATGTCTTGTGATGTAAAGGCTTTTTTTTATTACATGAAATACCCCTGTCCTGCAGGTGCACAGGCGGTCAAATAGTGTTACTCCTTCACACCCTTTTGGTCTACTGCCGACACAATCACAAAGTATAGTTCCTTACTATTTAGTGCTGTTTCAGTAAATGACCTTTGGATATTGGAGTCAAAATGCAGCAAAGATAAGTAAATGCACATTTCAAACTGAATCATATTTGAAACTTCTATGAGGAACTAGGACCCCTTTTTGAGTTGGTGCAAAAATGTTGCCTCGTGAATAGACAACCAAAGTCTTGTTTCAAATGTCCTTATTACATTGCACTTCAGTAACTAATAAATCATTTATTCCTTACCTCAAACATAACCCTGACAACAACCTCAAGTTATTTTATCTATACTTTATAAATTTGCATTGTACTCACTAATTAAATGCTATTTCAATTATATAGCCATAACGTTATGTGTTTGAGGTGGGGCTGGTTAATTGCACATATGTGTATCTATATGTGAGCTGAAAAGATTGGACAACCTAATGGAAAGAAGACTGGAATAGGAAACACACAACCAGGACAGATTTGGCCCATTGTATGAAACACTGCAGACCTTTTCAGACATTCTGCTGATTTTAAATTGCCAGTCCATCCCCTCTTTGCTCTTTGGACAGGGGAAAAAAAACAGACTTCCCCTCCTTCCTGCCAGTCAATGTCAGGGGTCAGGGGCACTGAGGAACTCAGAGGGATACACAGGGAATACCGAAAATAGACCAACCACAGAGAGGACCTCTACAAGTCAGCCAGTGTTCCCTTGTCCTGTGTTCCGTGATGAATAATTCCGATTTATTTCGGAACAATTTTGAGAACGATGTAACTTTCAATATGAGGGCACCCGAGTGGGTCTAATCCATTATGGATGTGCTGTATTATGTGAATTATGGAAAGCACCGTCATTCCAGGCAGGGGTGATTGTTCCATATCGGTGGGGAGTGACCGCGCAGATGACGGTCCCTCGGCAGCATAATGATGTTAACTGGAGGAGAAAAAAGACGGTCCTGGAACCTCTGAGTTACTGGGGCAGATTGATTTTATGCTTGATGGAAGAGCCAGGCATTTATATGCCTCGATTTGTTCATGTGCTTTTAGTGCGACCTTAAAATAGGGAAACACACTTGACCTTTTTTGAGTCATCTGCACACTGAATCACCAAGTGCCTTGTCATACATTTGCGTGTGCAATATTAGGCTTCATATAGAATTGACACAGCTTCGAGGTGTGTGTGTGTGTGTGTGTAATTTTTTGTGCATAAGTCCATGTGAGACTGTACATGCCTGAGGCTGTTCGTTTGTTTGGGTGTTTGTTTACACATA
>NC_137914.1:14225451-14430451 GCF_963457725.1 Sprattus sprattus
GCGGCTACTTCCTGAGCAGGCGTGCGGCGCGCACCATCCAGACGGCCTTCCGCCAGTACCGCATGAACAAGAACTTCGAGCGCTTGCGCAGTTCTGCCTCAGAGAGCCGTATGACGCGCCGCATCATCCTCTCCAACATGCGCCAGCAGTACTCCTTCGACGAGCGGCAGCCGCAGATGCAGTCGCAGTCGCAGTTGCAGCAGCAGCGCTACCCTCACCCCATGGCGCTGGGGCTGGCAGGGCAGCCTGACTCGCACGACCAGGAGGGCGCCTCTTCGCCCGACTGCCAGGGAGAGAGGGAGGACTACACAAACATGGACGACTCCTTCTCCAAACAAGTGAGTGTTTGTGTTTGTGTATATATATGTACTGTATGTGTGCGTGTGTACGCAAGTGTGTGTGTACGTGTGTGTGCGTCACTACCTGCTGGGGCCAATAGAGGACGCAGTGATGCGCCGCCACTCCCTGGTGCCAAACAAATTAGCACTCTCAGTTGGACAAATCTGGTAAATGCTGCTCTTTAAGATCCTAAGCTCCCCTTTAAGTCTTTTAAAACAGTCCGGGTAAAGGTGGCACTCATTGCATATGCTGTAGCTTAGTGTGTAGAGATTAGTGTCAGCAGTCGCTTAAGTTACTGTTGCGACACCTAGAGGGCACAGTAGCTGATATAAAGGCACACTTTTCTTGTGATGTCCGTTAAGTATTGATATTTCATACCTACAATAATACAACGTAATTTATCGTGGCAATGCATGACGTATGATCCCCCTGGCTGTTTCTTACAGGTTAAATCGCTGGCGGACTCCATGGACGACACGCTCACTTGTCAGTCAGGCCGTGGCGACTCGCAGGAGGGCAGCGGGGAAGGCGTGGGTGGGGAGGAGAGTGACGACTTCGGCGAGTGTGTGTGGATCAACCCCAGCAACCCGTCATTGTCAAGGCGCCGCCTTGCCGAGCGGGAGCGCGCTGGCGGGGTCCTGAGCATGCATGAGGACAGCACGGCCACGTCCTACAGCGACGTGACGCTCTACATGGACGACGGCATGCCCTCCTCGCCGCTCTCACTCGACCGCGCCCCCAGCAGCACCGACACCGAGTTCTGGGCAGGCATTGGTGGCGGCAGCGGTGGAGGGATGATGATGGCCGGAGGCCGCGAGGACAGCCGGGACACCGAGGGCGCCGGCAGCGGCAATAGCCGGCGAAGCACGCCCTGCACCGAGTGCCGTGACTACCGGTTGCGAGGCCCACACCTGCCCGTGCTGACCATCGAGCCGCCCAGCGACAGCTCTGTGGACATGAGCGACCGCTCCGACCGCGGCTCCCTCAACAGGCAGCTGATGTACGAGCAGGAGCCCCCTGGTGGTGGGGGAGTCGGGGCAAGTGGAGGAGTCGGAGGTGGAGTTGGAGGAGGAAGTGTAGGTGTAGGGATCGGGGGCTCGCCTCAGGGAACGCTCAAGCATAGCCCCAACGCCCGCACCATGTCCTCCTGCACCGCCCAGGGTCAGACTCGCACCCCTGGCCGGCCCCTGCCCTCCCCCATCCCCACGCAGCTGCCCCACCACACCATCCTACACCACCACCACCATCACCACCACCACCCTCTGCACCATCCTGTCCACCTCCACCACCACCACCCATACCCGGACACCCCCACGTCCCCCTCCCCGCAGCAGCCGCCCCTCACCCCCCTAACCCCCCTCACCCCTCTCACCCCCCTCTCCTCCACATCCTCCATGCCCCCGATGATCCTGGGCGTGCAGGAGCAGCCCTGCTGCTCGGACGGCGACAACGACTCACTGAACTCCACCACCAACTCCAACGAGACCATCAACTGCAGCACGGGCTCGTCGTCTCGGGACAGCCTGAGGGAGCCGATGCCCCTGCTGGGGAAGCAGACCTACCAGAGGGAGAGCCGCCACAGCTGGGACTCGCCCGCTTTCAACAACGACGTGGTGCAGAGGAGGCAGTACCGCATCGGGCTCAACCTCTTCAACAAGTAAGAGAAACCTTTGGCACCTTTCCACTGCTTGCAGTGTAGGAGAGTAATACCTCTTTCTTTTAGTAAAGGAGGGTAATACCTCTTTATTACTAGGATCTATATTTGGCTCCAAACATCATCTCTATCATAGTTGGATTACCGGGTTGGGCTCTCAGGTTCTATATTGGACTGGCTGCCATCTTGTCTAGCTGATAGTGAATATTGTGTTTCTCCAAGGCTCACATCTGTTTATCTCTCAGTGTTTCTCAGGAAGCCTCCCAAGTATTGATTTTTTTTATTGATTTGTGCTGATGTTTATGCTGCTGCTCTGCTATTGCTTGCTGGTTTAATGAATGATACAATATTTATTTCTCACAACATGCTGTTGACATGCAATCTCAGCACCTGCCAGACACATTTTTATCAGCTGGGCTGCATCGATGATGTCAATGTGTGGTTGTCTCACAATGTTGTATAGCTAAGCAATGGCGAAACACTGATGTCATCATATGCTTGGTCCATCTAATCATTGTTCATTAAGGTCCAAAGCCATGTGAGCATTCCTGTCAGTCACAGGAGCCACCCCAGTGATGTCTATGAGGCAGCTGCTCCGTCAGCTCTTTAGAGGCTGTGACATGAATTCCATGGCTGACAGTCAAAGGCCTATATATGCGCTTGTGTCAAGAAAGCTGTTTTAATGCTTTGTGCTCTCATCTAAACTACCCCAGAGTGCTGCTACAAGTCTGAATTCCAAAGCATCACTGCTAGAATGTCAACGCACCAGAAAAAAGGATAATAATACACTGACTCTTCAGTACCCGCTGGCTTCCTGAATCCTTTAGAGATCATTTTAGATGATTTCTCTCTTATTTCTTTCAAATCATAATGGATTTTCCTCTCTCTACCGCACACTCTTCACTATGGTTTTGTGTGAAACCTAAAGTATTCATGGTGCATTTTTTTCTGTAGACATTCTTTTCCTTCCTTCTTTCCACGTATCATTGTGTGCCATATTGTTTTAAAATGTGGATAAATATTGTTGATAAAGAGGGAGGGAAAGGTCTACATCTTCATCCCCTTGTGTGTGTTTATTCTGTGACTGTTTGCTCTTTGATATGTTCAACTTGAGCTCTGCTTGTGGTTCACTCTCAGGAAGCCAGAGAAGGGCATTCAGTACCTGATAGAAAAGGGCTTCGTGTCGGACACCCCCGTGGGCATCGCCCGCTTCATCCTGGAGCGGAAAGGGCTCAGCCGACAGATGATTGGAGAGTTCCTGGGCAACCGGCAGAAGCAGTTCAACAAAGACGTGCTAGAGTAAGTGGAAATGGATGCTTTTGCTTCAGAGGAGGAAGCCAATGATAGAGAGAATAAGAGTTGTTTTTAAAGTTTAGGTTCTCACAGTCATCATCATTACTGGTCGCCAGTGGTGTTAATGTCTTTCTGTGCCCTGTAGTTGTGTGCTGGATGAGATGGACTTCTCAGGGATGGATCTGGATGACGCTCTGAGAAAGTTCCAGGCTCAGATCAAAGTACAGGGGGAGGCCCAGAAGGTGGAGAGGCTGATTGAGGCTTTCAGGTATTTCAGTGCCTTAGAGTCTTTGAATTATACTGTATACTTATAAGTAATTTTTCAGTCAAGTATAAGTAAGGTGATATTAAAAAACATGAACCATATCAACACGTGGTAATGTTTAACTCCACAGTAGTAAAGCATGTGTTTTTCTCCCTCAGTCAGCGATACTGCGTTTGCAACCCAGTGCTGGTCCGACAGTTCCAGAACCCTGACACTATCTTCATCCTGGCGTTTGCCATCATCCTTCTCAACACAGACATGTACAGCCCAAATGTGAAGCCTGAGAGGAAGATGAAGATGGAGGACTTCATCAAGAATCTGCGAGGTGCGGTGATATTCATGGCTTCTGTTGTGTCTTTCTATTGGTTTGTGTAATGATGGATCATACCCTTTCCCTAACTGTCAAGCTACCCTAAAAACAACATGGTATGGCTTTGTACCTGTGTTGTGAAGGTCATGGATTTAAATATTAGCTTCAACCAACTTTCTTAATTATTTAATAGTCAGTACCTGTAGTTTGATGATCAATAGATAGCACCTGTATTCTTCATCATCTAGGAATTAAAGAGCAAGAAGCTGTTAAGGTTTAGAACAAAGTGGGGGTTCTCCTCCTCCTCCTCATCACCTGTCTATATCTCACTATCCTGCTCTTTCCCAGGTGTGGACAATGGTCAGGACATTCCACGGGATCTGCTTGTTGGGATCTACCAGCGCATCCAGAAATGGGAGCTGCGGACCAACGATGACCACGTGTCTCAAGTGCAAGCTGTGGAGAGGGTTGTGGTCGGGAAAAAGCCTGTGAGTGGTGCTCTGTCAGTTATTCCCTCAAACGCTGATGCTTTGTTTTGGTTCAAACTTGACAGATTTGACAGAAGTTTTCATAGTTTGACTAGCCTTTGAAAAGGAGAAAAAAATACTTTTTTCCCCATTTTTATCGCATTGAGTGAGATACTGCAGTGTGAATACAAAATGGATATTCAAATAATTTAAAAAAGAAAAAGTGAACACACCATAAGGTCGTAGAGCCCCATGCTGTGCCTTCTGGATATTTCCAGGCACTTTCCCCCCTTTTTCTTTGCTGTGAGAGACAAGGACGCTGTGACCACAATTACGGGCTAAGTCATTTATTTGGTAAATGCCAACGGGCCGGGATGAACGCCGTGACCCTGAGTTTGGCAGCATACGGGTGCCTGAGCAACAGGGGAGCCGAGAAGCTTCTTCTTGCTAACAGATCGTTTGCATAGCCATGAAAAAACAGACAGCTTGTCAGGGGCTGTGCATAGAGAAGAGAGAAAGTCCAGACATACGGTTAGGTATTTGCCTCTTTGTTTGTTTATTTGAGATGAGGCTTACAGGCTGAAAATCAGTGACGTTTGTTGTGAACCATAGACATACATTGTGTAATCTCCAAGATCTGGCTTTGTCTGTTGTGTTACATGGTTACCAGCCAAACTGTATATTTTTGTGTCATATTTGTCTCTCTTTTGTGTTGGTTGCTTTTAGGATTATCATCTGGCATATGTTGCATTATATTGTTTGGATTGAGAGATTTTAGAACATGGTGGACAGTTGTGTGTAGGGCTTGGGAGTCTCTCATTGGTACCTCAGTGGATTGTGTCAGTATGTTCAATATGTGCTTGCATTTGAGTCTTTGGTCAAACACTACATACACTACAGGTTAACCCAAATTAACATCTTCTTTTAACCTGAACAGCGTGAACAGAGATAATGCACGTTATACATACATACAGAGCATGCAACGGTCTGGGCACCTCTGGTCAAAATGTCTGGTACTAATGTTAAAAGATGACACATTTCTTTAATATTTTCAACAATATTCCTTTTTACCCCAGCTTTTATGGTTTCAAATTAAAAAATGTCCCTAGGTAAAGGTTTGCCCACCCTGCATGGTCAGTAAGGCAAGGCAAGTTTATTTATATAGCACATTTCCAACTCAGAGGCAATTCAATGTGCTTTAGCAAAAGGAACATTAAAACTGTGAAAAGACGTGATGTACAACGTACACTAAAAACACTGCTGAAGTAGTGTATGTCTCTCTAGGACACATAATAGAGAACCATAGAGCAATAGCCCCAATAGTATCCATAGTGGCATCCGTAATATAGCCAGATAGCCGTTTTCAGATAAAGGACAGAAACAAAGCCGAGCGCTACACTAGACATTAAAATAGGCCCACCGGTCTTTTTCGGACCACCGCACAGAGAACCCGATAGCCCAATAACTGTTTTCAGAGAAATGCCCGAAATACAGGTTAGGCCAAGAATAGAGATTAAATAGAGGCCCACTTGTAGGCCTTAACCCTAAACCTGAGTTGAGTTGAGAATAGAATGAGAATAGTTGGGTCTATAGTCTAGCTTTGAAAATGGCTACAGTTAATTACTACTGTAAATAAAATCCCCATTGGCAAGTAACACAGCTTGTATATCCACAGATTTTCAATAATCTTTAGGTTAGGCCATGGCAAAACCTTCAGCTTGTGCCTTTTGAAGTCCATTGTGGTTATTTTGAGGATTAGGATCATTATCCTGTTTTAGAAGCCACCCTCTTCATCTTCAGCTTTTTTACAGATGGTGTGATGGTTGCTTCCAGAATTTGCTGGTATTTAATTAAATCCATTCTTCCCTCGACTAGTGAAATATACCCTGTGCCACTGGCTGCAACACAAGCCCAAAGCCTCATCAATCCACCCACGTGCCAAACAGTTGGAGCAGTGTTTTTTTCATGAAATTCTTCACCCTTTGTTCTCTAAAACATACCTTTGCTCATTGCAGCCAAACAGTTCTATTTTAACTTCATTGGTCCTCAGGACAAGCAACTGGCTTGCTAAGAGGTTAATTTGCAAACTTATGATGCTTAATTTTGTGGCAAGGACACGTGAAAGGTTTTCTTTTGATGACTCTTCTATAAAGGTTATGTTTATGAAGGTGTCACTGCACAAAAGAACAGTGCACCACCCCTGCTAAATCTTCCTGAAGGTCTAATGCAGTCAAACTGTGGTTTTGATTTGCCTTTCCACCAATTCTACAAGCAGATTTTCTTGTTCTTCCAGACCTAAACTTGACCCCAACCATTTCTGTTAACTGCTATTTCTTAATTACATTGCAAACTGAGGAAATGGATGTCTGAAATCTCCTTTTGTTATCTTCTTATAGCGTCCTGCTTTGTGGGCATAAATTATTTTCATTTTCAGAGAAACCAGCTTAGAGGAGCCCGTGGCTGCTGATTGTTAGGATAAGGTTTCAGGAGTCAGAGTATTTATAAATCTTTGAAATTTGAAATCACCCGACCTTTCCTTACAATGACTGTGAACAAGCCATAGCCCTTACAAGCTAATTAAGGTCTGTGATCCTGGTGAAAGTTATCTGAAGGCTCAAATCTCTTTGGGTGCCCAAACTCTTGCATGGTGCTCCTTTAATTTTTTCACTCTGAAATTACAATAACAATAACAAATCTTGTTTAAAATGTTGAAAAGGATGTTTCATCTTTAACTTAATGCCTTAGAGATCAATTCGACTTACTGAACTAATCAAAGTAAAATACATTTTGACCAGGGATGCCCAGACTTTTGGATGCCACCACTGTCATGTCATATTCCCCACTGAGGGACAGTGTATTTGAGGGCTTCCCCAAACCAGTTCTCCACTGATGCTCTGGCTATTTCTGGAATCTTAGAGAGCATCTAATAAGCAATGCTGAAGATGTGGACATGAGCCCCTTTGTAGGGAGCGATGCAATCCTTACATGCTAATTCGCCAGAGCGTCTGCAGACAGACAGAGATGGGCTGTGATGGCTGGAAGTGTTCCCTCTGATCCTCAGCACATTTGACTACTCACGCTCACAGTCACTGCCGGCCTGGGCTTGATCTGAACGAGCTGGTCAGAGGGGGGCATTACCAGAGCCTTCACTCACCGGGGCGGGGCGTGGTGTGGCAAGCGGATTCACAGAGATTGCTCTGTGGGGTGAGGCGCTTTGACCGGTTTGTTTTGGATTGCTTTCACGGTGGTTTGGAGGTGGGTTGTTTAGCAAGTTTCTCTCAGGCGTTTAGGATTAGCTTTTTAATATCCTGTCGAGGTTAGTTGTGCAGTTTTTCTTTCAGGCTAATTTTGGTTTAGCGCTGCCGTGTGTGTGTGTGTGTGTGTGTGTGTGTGTGTGTGTGTGTGTGTGTGTTATGGTGTGAGTTAATCTGATGGTTTATGGTTCTGTCACATACATGTGTGTGTTCCTGCATAAGAAGGAGGTTGATCTGCGTTGGGTGGCTAAAGTGGATTAGCCAGCTTGTAATTGTTGATAGTGTGCATGGTGATAGTGCATGCTGGGCATTTACCTAGACTGGAAATGTAACATTGAGGCTGTCTACAGCAAGGGACTGACCAGACTCTACTTTCTGAGTAAGCTTAGGTCATTCAATGTGTGCACCAAGATGTTGCATACCTTCTTCCAGTCTGTTGGCAAGTGCAGTTTTCGTTGCAGCCTACAGTTGCAGCAGGAGCATTAGAGCGAGCAATAAGGACCATAACATTAGGTCATTCCTGCCCACCACAATAAGGACCATAACATTAGGTCATTCCTGCCCACCACAATAAGGACCATTACATTAGGTTATTCCTGCCCACCACAATAGCCATCTACAAAGACTCCCCTCTATGCCGGGAGAGTAGACTCCTCTGAGTGGCAATGCACAATGCATATTTAACATTACATTTACATCTTGCCTTAAAGTTGATGTCTTATATGCGTTTTTGAAGCATTTGCATTTTACCAGCAAAACCAAACCTTTTAACACATTGTTGTGCCTACAGCGATATATCTATCATGATTGTTATTTCGCCCAGGCCTACATGTGCCCAGTCCTTTTAACATGTCTATATATGACATTTGCCTCTATGTGTGTGCAGGTAGTGTGTGCCTATGTGTATCGTGGATTTTAACACGTCTGTACTTGTGTGTAGTTGGCTAATGGCAGATGCGTGTGCTGTGTGTGTTTGTGCAGGTGCTGTCCCTGCCTCATCGCAGGCTGGTGTGTTGTTGTCAGCTGTATGAGGTTCCTGACCCCAATCGACCCCAGAGGACGGGAGTTCACCAGAGGGAGGTCTTCCTCTTCAACGACCTGCTCGTGGTAAGAAACTCAGTCCCCTATAGCCAGCCTCGCTCCTGACTACGCACTGAACATGAGATATGAAAGGAACGAATGAATGGATCAGTTAGCTTCCATGAAATGGTGTGATCAGGTATAATATAAATACATAAATGCCTGAACATAAATCAGTTAACACATTATTCACACACCCTTTGGTTGATGAATGATTCCATTTTTTTGCTTAGTTTGAAGTCCGTTTGTCATAGTGTCATTTGAAAAAAAGAAAAGCAGTTCTCAGCATGAGGAAACCCTGAGCAGAATGCATGAGCGTCAGCATGTAAATCTCAGTGTCGAGCTGTAGCCACCTCCTCATCCCAGCAGCAGCAGCATCATCAGCAGCACTAGGGCACTGGTAGATTTACAAGCCTTCAGCATTTCATCCTCGTAGCTCTCTTGCAGCACCCTCATTATCGTGGCCTCATTCCGGGGAGCCCCTACTCCTCCCTACCAGCCCACCCCGCCTAGTCCCGTCCCCAACCCATTCCCATTCCACCCACCCCCCACCCCAACCCCCAATCTCCCACTGCTGATGCAGTAAATTTAAATGCGCTTTACTCCTCTTTGCAGGTGACTAAGATCTTTCAGAAGAAGAAGACCTTGGTGACGTACAGCTTCAGACAGTCCTTTCCCCTGGTGGAAATGCAGGTTCACATGTTCCAGAACTCCTGTAAGTGCTTGTCTCTCCATCTGGTCTCTCCATCTGTTTCTCCTGCTTTATTTATACACACACACACACACACACACACACACACACACACACACACACACACACACACACATACTCTCCCTCAAACATACCATCCCCTCTCTCTCTCTTTTCTCTCTCACTCTTGCTTTTTCTCTCTCACTCACTTTCTCTCTTGCTTTCTGTCTCTCCCTCTGCATCTCTCTTGTTTCTGCTTTCTCTCTCTCTCTGATCTTCTTTGACGTGAAGCTCTCAGTGTCACTGGTATTTCGCCAAATCTCCACACTCCCTTGTATTTATGTGGTCATCTGCTGCCCACAGACATGATGAAAATGATACTTAGCCCACGTCTAAACACTCACTCATCTCAGTGTTTGTACACACACCATAAAACCCTAACACTTTGATGTCCTGCTATAAGTTCTTCAACTGCCAGACTATAAATCTCCTAAGAGTCTCCTTGCTGTAGATATATGTGTACTGTATTAAAATTAGTTTTGACATTCTAGGAAAATGCCAGAGTGTTGCATCGATGGCTATTGCATCCTTTAGAGTGAGAACTTTAGCTTTGAGCTTTGAGAACTGTAGTGATTGAGTATTATTAATATAGTAGATACAACTTTATTTGTCTGGTCAACTAAAAGGATCCAAAGGGATGTAGCCTTTATCTGCTAGATGGCAAATTTGGTCCCCAGCTCTGCTGTTTGTGTTTTCTAACGATTCCGTTTGTGGTAACAGCTAGCTAGCTCCCTAACTCTGAATACCGGCTCAATTAGCTTTGTATTTAAAAGGAAGGAGTGGTGATTCCTGAATGACTTCTTGTTTTCCAAGTAGACAGATGTTTAAAAAATGCAGCCTCTACAACATAATAAATGAATGTATAAATATGCAATAAACGTATCTGATGTTTAATGAGGTAGGGAATAGCTTCTACAATGTGTATTACTCCTATGTTATCATAGTGTAGTAAAGCATACTTCACTTGTACCATACTGCATCTAAATTGCATACTGCTCATGCTACACTGTGAAGGTCTTATCTTGTTATGCTCCGCATATTTCTCTGTGTCATGACATGTCCATGCTACCTTGCATCTATGTTATGTTACACTGAAGTTGTTCTATACTGTGTATACTGTACCCTTGCCATGTTGTGTCTGTATGTTATTACCGTGCCCCTGTACCACTCTGAGCTGTGTTTGCCCTCCTCCAGACTACCCTCATGGGATCCGTCTAACGTCGGCCATCCCGGGGGACGAGAGGAAGGTTCTGATCGTGTTCACGGCTCCGAGCCAGCAGGACCGATCGCGCTTCGTGAGCGACCTGAGGGAGAGCATCGCCGAGGTGCAGGAGATGGAGAAGTACCGTGTGGAGTGTGAGTGAAACTGCAGCGCAGTGCACCACGGCTGGGGGTGTGGGTGGGGGCGGGGGGGTGCTGTAACCTGCTACATTGTAGCTGTGATTGGTGGAACAGTGTCTGCTGCTCAGAGTTCATCTTTCATTTTCTCCTCCTTCACTGTTCATCTCCCTTGTGCTTTCTCGATTCCCCTGCCTTATCTCTCTCTCTCTCTCTCTCTCTCTCTCTCTCTCTGTCTCTTTCTCTCTCTCTCCCTCTCTCTCTCTCTGTCTCTCTATCTCTTTCTCTCTCTTTCCCTCTCTGTGGGCATCTCGCTTTCACTCATTCTCCCACACTCTGTCTCTGTATATTTCTTTTCTCCCTCTCTGCCTCCGTCTTTTTTTCTCTTTTCTCTCTCTACTTCTGCCTCTTTTTCTTTCAGTGATATTTCACTCTCGGTCTGCCTCCTGCTAATTGAATTTCTCTCATTTCATTCTTCTCTCGCTCTTCTCTGTCTCTGTCTCTCTCTGTCAAATCCTCCGCAGCCGAGCTGGAGAAGCAGAAAGGTGTGATGCGGCCTGGCCTTCTGAACGAAGGGGGCGGTGGTGGCGTGGGAGGCGGCGGTGTGGGGATGAAGAGCGAGGCGGTGAACGGCACCCTGGGAAGGCCGAGCCTGGATGACACATATGCCAACACCGACGGGCTCAAGCGCACGGCTCTCAGCTCTTCCTTGCGAGATCTCTCAGAGACAGGTACAAGTGGAACTGCACCCTTAAATGCACCCTGAATTCAGTTCAATTCAATTCAATTCAATTCAATAACATTGTCTCAGGGTGATATACAGAGCCCAGAAATGATATGACTGTACTGTGATGAATCAGTGCTGGTGCTACTGTAATATTAGCATGGGTTGTGAATGGCTCAACACCCATCTACTGTTTAAAATCAGCCTGAACCTTGCAAAGCTGATGATGACGTAAGGTCAACAGTTTGGGACTAGTTTACGTCATGTAATGGGCGGCCCACCTCCCCCAGCACCCACCTGTTGTGTGAGTGTGAGATCAGGACTCATCATTCACAGGAGCTTTACACCTCCCCTCCCCCAGCCTCACCAGCTGTACACTCCACCCCCCTCTCAGCCCCTTGCCCACTTTTTTAGATTTAAAAAAAATAATAATAATTGTCCGGAGCAGGGAGTTATGCTCACAGCTGGGGGTGAAGTTTCACTTCAAGACACTGGGCATTCTGTAATGTCTGAAAAAAACCTGGAGGTAGAGATGAGCTGTGCTCTTTCCCAGTCCCGCTTATACACCACACTCACAGGTTGCTGAAGCAGGGGAAAGGGATGCAGAGGCCTGTCATGATCACTCCGTGTCAAAACACACAGTGCACACAGATATAGCAGAACCACCGTTTGACTCACTGATGTGACTCAGATGCCCTGTAGCCTGTTAGAGCCTGACCCTATGGGCTGCTGCCAGAGGGGGAGTGAATTAATCAACCTTAGTTATTTTTCTGACATCGCAAGTGAGTGGAGTTCAATTGTAGTTCAATTGAGACATGCTTGGGATGCACATCTTTCAAATGTGACAAATGAAGGCTGCACTGTGGTATTCCGCTACGGGTTGATGCACCATCACCTGTTAGGTGTAGACGGAGATGGTTCTGTCTCCGTCTCGTGTGCGGAGGAGCTTAGTTCTGTAAGGAAGAGCTGCCAGGCCGTGTGACTACCCACTGACACCGGGCACGCTAACGCTGTGTCACTGTGTCACTGTGTCTTCTGCCCAAATTAGAGGATGCTGCTCAATCACAAAATGGAGAGAGGGAAAGAGAGAGAGAGAGAGAGCTGTGCATATAAGATGTAATAGTGCCCTCTAGTGGGTCATTAAAACTCTGCTACGTTGCAAGAGTCTTTGTTTTGCATCAAGACTGAGGATAAAATAATATCTTATTAACGCTCAGATTCATAGATATTTAGGTTTTGAAATTAATACACTTTAAAGGTTTTTTCATGTATAAATACATGTGTCTTTTAAGACAATCGCTGCATCACTGCCTGGTAATTATCTGTAGCTCTTTCTTTGATTCTATCTGAAAAGAGATCTAATATTACCACATTTGATAAAAGCAGCCAAACATTAAATACTCTTACTGATCATTTCCCAGTAATTACAATGATTAGACTACCCATCAAAATTCAGTTTCTGAAAAGAATAGTACATGTACAGGTAATCAAATGTTGGCCATTTTGTATGATGTTGGCCTTCCCACGACCAATTAGTGACTAGCAAGGGATTGATTTTCACCCCCCTCACCCCCCTTCCCCCCCGACCCCCAAAGGTTTCATTAGACTGCTTTTCCTGCAGTGATCTCACTCTTCAAACAGCTTAAGATAAATAACTATCACGACGGCTGCCATGCTCCTGTGGCCTCCTTTAAGCATATAATATTCAATAGCAAATCAATTCCTCCGCACTCAGCGTTATTTTGTGTCAGAGGCTCACAGCGGCTCTGCAGACATTAAGACTGCAGTATTCAAATGAATCTCCATTCATCTCTATTTAGAGGAGAGTGCTGAGCTGCTCCAAATGCAGATTCTGAATCCTGACGTCTCGGTTTGAAAGCCTCACAGCAAGTGAAGAATGCCTTTGAAATGTACTCTGGAGGGAATTTTACCAGGGAAAAGTTAGAAACGCATGCGAGGAGAACAATATATTCCTCTTATTTTTATAAATTATTATTATCATTATATTTATTTGAGAATGAAATCAGGGCATGACGAGAGGAATGAGACATGGGGATTTAATGGTGATGTTGTACATGGCAATGGAGTGCTCTTTGTTAAGGTGTTCAGAGAAGCTTGAATCCCTTTAGCAAATCGTATTGTGTGCAGGCAAAACCCATATCAAGGGAATGTGTTTTTTATCCCAGTAATACTCTATGTGGGGAAAACAATTGGCAGAGCATGGGAGGGTTCAGTGTAAGGTGCTCCTCGGGGAGGCTAGGTTTATAGCAGTGCTGTTACCCAGTGTGTGTGTGTGTGTGTGTGTGTGTGTGAGTTTGTGTGTGTGTGTGTGGAGGGAGGGGGGTGGGCTGTGGTTGGCTGGGCTCCAGTGGGGATGTTGTCCTCCTGACCTTGCTCTGCTTGGTTGGGCTGCAGGGAAACGAGGTCGCAGAAACAGCGCCGGCTCCTTGGATAGTACCATGGAAGTAAGTCTGAAGGGGTGTGAAGAGCGCTGCTCCCATTCTCACTCCTAAAAATCAAACCACCACCCCACCCACCCGCTCACCAACATGGACTGATCCTCTGCACCTGTGCATGACCATCCTTCTTGTGCACCGTGCATGTTCTATCGATCACCACCATGTGCGTGTGTGTGTGTGTGTGTGTGTGTGTGTGTGTGTGTGTGTGTGTGTGTTTGAGCATCTTGCGTGCATGTGTGTGCATGAAACAGTGAGCAATCTCCCTCACTGCCACTCTCTCACATTGTGTGGTGTACGCAACCATGTGGCTTTACTAATTACACCTCCTATCGCTGATGCTTGTTCACGGAGACTTGAAGTCTGTGTTGTGTTGTGTTGTGTTTGTGTGATTTGAGCTGTGCCATCAATGTTTGTGGCTGTTCTAATGAGCCGATGTTGAATGGATGATTGGAGAAGCCCTGCTTGATAGCAGCTGCTAATGAACTAAATCAAGACATCATTATGATCATTTCTGCACGCTGAGAATGAGAAAATATTCACAGAAATGCAGATGTATGTTGATAAGACATAAGATTAAAGACGTTTCATTTTACTGCAAAATGTAATAAAGTACATTATGTAGTAAGTAACAAGGCCTGTTTCTGATCTGTCTACGTTGTCCAGTCTGATTCCTTATTAAATCTTTCCTCTTAGTGTTTGTATGTGTGCTTGCATCTGTTTGTGTGTGTGTGTGTGTGTGTGTGTTGCTCTGTGTGAAAACAGTTTTTGTGTGAATGTGTATTCCTGGGTGTGTGTGTGTGTCCATTCATCCATGTGTATCTATTTATATTAATGACGTGTTTGTTGTTGTCTGTGACAGGGGTCCATCATCAGTAGCCCACGGCCCCACCAGCGAATGCCCATGTCCGCTTGCTATGGCTTAGACGACTACCGGCCTCACCGCCCCATCCTGAGCCCCGGAGTAGGGGTGGGGGGTGGGCCGGGGCAACAGCAACACACCATGGGTGGCAACAACATCGGAGGCATGGGCTGCGCCAGTGGTCTATCCAGCAGCGGCGAGCGCGGGGTCGCTGGGGGGGGGACTGGGAGTGGCTCGGGGGGCAGCAGCTCGGGTTCCTTCCTGGGCTCCCTGTTTGGCAGCAAGCGCGCCAAGCCACCCGCCCCCCTAATCCCTCCTGGGCCGCACTACCCGGCACCCGTGCCACCGCCCACCAGTGGGGGTCCGCCCCCGCTCTCGCCGTCCTCCCTCACCGACCCCGGTGGGCCGTCCAAGCTTCAGGCGCTGCATGCGCAGTATTGCCACAACAACAGCGTGGGCCAGCCGCCACCCCCCTATCACCACCACCACCGCTACCACGTGCAGGCCGTGCCCATGGTCAGCGGCCCCTCTTGCTCTGCACCGGGCATGCACCACACCATCCAGCGCGGTTCCTTGCCCAGGCGCCCGCAGCCTATGCCAAGCCACGCCCAGTTGCAGCAGTACAGCCAGCAGCAGGTCCAGATCTCCCAGCATGCTATGCTTCAACAGCAGCAGCAAGGACGCTACATCAGTATGGGCATGGGCATGACCTGCACGCCTCCTCCGCTTTCTCCACACTCCCCTCTCTCCCCCGTGTCTCCGTTCCCAATGTACCACACGCACGCACTCTCGCAGGCGCATACTCACATGCCGCTGCATCCCACACACTCGGTGCGCGGCCCCGGCCCCACGCCCAAGATGCCGCTCATGCTGTCCCACTCGCAACCGCACCCGCACGCCCACTCGCACGTCGCCCACTCTCACGGCCACGGCCACTTAGGCGGTGGCGGTGGACTCACCCACAGCCCCCTCCCCTCGCACCAGCAGCACTTTGTCTTTGCTGTACCACCCCAGGCGCCGCCCACCGCCATCACTGCGCGCTATGTGCCCCAGTTCCCGCACCCCTCCACCATTCCGCCTCCACCCCCTCACTCACCCCTGCCTCCACCCTCGCCTCATGCACCTCTTACGCCTCTTACTCCTCTTACGCCTCTCTCCCCCCACCCACCCCAGTCGCTGGCACAGGGAGGGGGCCCGGGTGGGGGGGGGCCCGGTGGCAGCGGGGGAGGGGGTGGCAGCAACAGCGGCACGGTGGGCAGCTCCAAGTCCAAGTCTATCAACCGCATCAGCACAGTGGTGTGAGGGGACCAACGGGAGGGGGCCATGGAGCCCCAGGGCCAATTGTGAGAGCCAGGGTCCAGTTTAGGGACGGTGCTGGAGCCCTGCAGCAGCGTAGAGGCAGTGGCGGCAGAGTAAGAGGAGAGACGGGCGAGAGGAAGAGGAGGAAGAAGAGGAAGCACAGTCTGATGAGACTTTGCTACATTCACGTCGGCTGCCCTAGCGTGTAGAACCTTGAGCCCTGTTCGTCTCGCGACCAGATTGAGCTGCATAAGCATGCCTCATCCAGCTCGTTTATTTGTTTGTTTGTTCGTTTGTCCGTTTAGTTTCGGCTAGCGCTTGGGTTTCAGTTGCAAATAAGGACAAGATGCAGACGCGCATGCCGCCAAACAAACGCAAAGCAAAATCCGCCCAAGACGCTTCTACCCACTTCACATTCAGGCTGAGGACAAACGTGTGAGGGGTGCCGAGGACGATCAGTCCTGCCAATCACAGTTCAGGACACGTAAACAGAGACACACTAGCACATTAGAGAGAGTGGCAGCTACCAAAAAGGAGCAGATTATGACAGGAGGTAGCCAGAGCAGAGGAGAGTGGCTTTAGAGGTGAGCTTTCACTCCGGCTCAGCCAAGATTCCAGTCTGGCATTAACACACATGACCCCAGAATGACCTTCTGTGTGGTGTGCGTATGTCTGTGTCAGGTCCCCGTTATTTAGATCAGTCATGATTGGAGTATACAGGTTCTTTCAGTGGTCATGAAGGACGCTTACATACAGTCACACACATTCAAAGACAACAGCAGTCAGAACACGGAGGAGATGGTGCGTGGCTGTTGCCATTTTGATTCACAGGATTCGAGACTGCTGTGATGTTGATCATCATATGACAATCATTTCATTACCAACACAAAGGACACGGATGGTGGATTAAGCTTGCAGTGCAGAGCCTTGAGTATTTTGTCAGGGCTAATCACTACAGCCAATGTTGTTTTTCTATTCTGATTTGCTTTGTCATAAGACATTTGGTGAACATTTGATTCTCTAAGATGGAGGACACATTTTATTTTAATGGACCTACTTCAAAGACTGGTCCTTATCATTATCCGAAAAAAGGTCTATTCCAGTCCTGCTATTTTGAAGTCTGGAATCCAGTGTATATGGTGGAGAGTTTATTGAAGTATTGCTCAAATTCACTTTCCTCAAATGCAATAAGCAAGCCATACTAACATGACATTCTGAGAGTTTGGTCAGAGAATATTTCATGTTAAAGTTTTATATCGGTGTTTGGTTGTGACATGGCTGAGTGGTGGTAATTACCCATTTTTTTTTTTTTATGTTTCACAAACAGGAAGTGACCAGTTTTTTAAAACTGGATTGGATTGTGTTGGTTTATCAGTGATGCTACATTTTAATTTGCTATCATTGCCTAAGGAGAGGCACCCCTTCATAACAAGTTCCCACACCTTGGTGAAGTGAGTTAGGAATTAGCTACTGTGTGTATTGCATACTGTGCAGGCCCTATAACTAAAATGTAAAACCTACAGATAAATGCCATTTTACTCTTTGTCATTGTACATAGCCTTAGTGCCTATATGTTGGGATAGAAACATTACTTAATGGGCAAAATTGCACCACTTTGTACAATGCCATTGGGAGAGATTACAGGAGAAGTTGTGATGGAAGATTTCATTCCTATACAAATGAAAGTGTCAAAGTGTGATTATGGTTGATATGTTATTGTAAAAATGTTTTTTAAATGTGAATGGGAGAGTACCATTGTTAATATAAATATAATATGGACATTGTAAATTAGAGCGAAATGCATTGTGTGGGAGGAATTTTTGTTTTGTTTTGACTGCAACTGTAAAGGTAACTATTGCAGATATTAATATTGATATTATCGGTGTAATAGCTATCACTAATATGAGCAGTTATTGTTCCAGCAAAATACTGTAATGTTCAATTTTTGATTTGACTTTATGTTATAAACTGTGCTTTGTTGTATGCAGGCAGCATAACTTCTAATATTACTGGATGTAATGTGATTGTGTACTGTAAACTTTGCCTAGGCCTTCATTAGTTTTATGACATCTAAATGACTACCCCGCTTCCTTAAGTGACACACCTTTTCAGCTGTGTGTCAAATTATTTTTTTAAACCTCTGTAACTAATAACAGATCCATAATATCCATCAGGGAGGTGGTGTGAAGTACAGGTCTGGGCCTCTGCACACACACACTGATGTATGCCAGCACACACGCGCACGCACGGACACACGGACACACGCACAAACACACGGACACACAGACACACACACATGCACACACAAACACATGGACACACACACACACACAGACACACACACACACACACGTACACACACGTACACACACGTACACACATTAGGTTACATACAGGAATTCACTTTTGCTCTCGCTTACACAGACACTCAGTTATGCACAGGAAATCACTTTAGCTTTCTGTCTCTCTCTCTCTCCCTCTCTCTCACACACACACACACACATACTATAAAAACACTGCTCCTGGAGCCTTTACCCCGTACAGACATGCTGCTGTAGTTGTAGTTGTCTGGGATTTTGTTGGCATAGAGGCCTCAGGCTGTTCATGCTTCAGATGTACAGTAGTTAGCATAGTTCCCCCCCCCCCCCCCCCCCCCTCTGCTCACAAACCTGCGCTCTCCCATTCAGGGATTCACATACACATTTAGTCCTCTGAATGCTGGAGATGGACTTCAAACATTGAACAGTAACAATGTTTTATAAATTCACTGATCCCAGGAGAGACGAGGTTCAGAGAATTTGTTGGAACGTTCCTAGAAAACCTGACTAGGCACAGCAGTTCCCATTCCCACCATACCCCTCTAACCTTTGTGTTTGTATCTAATGCTCAAATATTTTTATTTAACCCGTTTGGAGGGGGCAAAGTATGAAATTATGTTTCTGTATGTCCACAAGGCATTAGGGAGAGGACACTTTGAAATGTGGGCATTGGCTGTCGTTGTCTCCGATGGGAAATGCCAGTGTTTTGCCCCTTGTGACCCCCCCCCCCCCCGTTGCATGTAAACCTGCACTTCAATGAATGAACGCTGTATAAAAGCTGAATGTACAGAATAATCTCTCGACATACAGTATAAATACTCAATATGTACTCGGGAATGAACTGTACCTAAATATGTCTCTTTAAACTTGCCATGGGGGCTGGGCTGTCAGTCTGATCATATTTAACACAGAGACCTGGGGCTTTGGAGAATGACCTGTAATTGTAAACTTGTACCAGTATTTGTGTGCATCACCAGAAGAGTTATTATTTTGAGACAACAAATATGTATTGAATTTAATATGTATATATGTATGAGGTTTCAATGAAAATGATTCAGAGAAATTATACGTGATTATTTATTGCTCTTATAAAACATGTTCTTGCTGTTGGGATTGTTGCTGAGTGTTTCTTTGATTCAAAACCCATAGTCTTTCATGTTTGAGTTTCATTCCTTATAGAACTGATATTTATATTTATTATAGACAAATTCATTATATAGTATATCTGAATGAACGAATGCCATTCAGTTACTGTGGGCAAATTCACATCCTTCCACGTACACATTGTGGACCAAAGACACCAGGAGGATAGGTGCATGGTAGGTCATGAGTGTTAAACTGTCATACAGCTGTTTCATTCAAAATGGAATGATATTGTATAGCAACATGTGCAGCTTTTACATATGACCTAAATATTTAGTTAGCCTTTAGTCAGCCTATAACTTGGCTCTCTCTGACTTTGGAAAAGTCGTTTAAAAGATGCTCGCACATCTACTCCATTTTTGTGTCAATATGGTTGAGCAAGCTTAACCTTCTGTTAGGATTTTGAGAAAGTAGAGAAACTTGCCAAGTTGGTGGTACCTCATAAATGTGAAACAAAGTGGGCATTTAAATGTAATGCTCATAAAGGAAATAAGTTAATGATATAGTGTCACTAACCATAGGTCCGGGTCCATTGGATTTTATTGTACGGACAGTAGATATAGCAATCAGCAGTTTAACATTGAACATACAAAATGACTTTTTCTAAAATGGCCCCTTATGGAGAGCCTTAAACAACACAACAGAAGGACAGTTCATTTAAGGAGTACACAGAATAGATCTACATCATAAATGGCACTTTTTAATACAATTTAATAACAGAAATAGGAAAGCACTTTAACAATAGTTTCAAAACTTCAGCCACGTACGGTGTATACCTAATGAAAGTAAGGATTCTATGATATTTGTCATTTTAAAGATAATTTCATCGAGCATTTCTATGGTATCTCTGTACAATTACCGGTTACTGAGACCATGCGCGTGGAAGGATCTTAATTTTTCTACTCGTCTGTCATGGAACCTGTCTCACCAGTGTTGAAGCTGTTTAGTCTCAAAAAAGAAGCTCTTAAAATGATTTATTTATAAACTCTATAGTATGGAGTTGTGCTGTCTGTCTCTTCCTAGGCTGGCTAGTGTTTGATTATGTGGATTATTGTGCTTGATTTGATTCTTTTCTGGAAACTTCCTTTCATAAATAAGTAGATTTAAGTTCCTGTCTCTTGTTAGCGGTGACAAAACTGACCTCGCCGATCAGGCTAGTGTTTGTCTTGTCCTCGAGCAGCAGAACACGTCCGTCTCTTTTTCTGTATGTATCCACATTGGGCTTTTAGTTATTGTTCCTTCACCTCTTTGACATTCAAGAATGAGAGTACATCTTTTGCAAAGACTTTTGATAAAAAAAGGAGAGTGAAAAAAGCTCATGCTTTCTGTGATTGCATTAAGCACAACAACAGCACACGATAGCCCTGATATACAGCTCTCCGGATGTTCATCTAGCAGAGCAAAAGCAAGAATGTCAGGCTGGCTTGAATGACTTTGAACAGTTTAAAAAATGGTATCTGTGTGTCAGTAAGGGTTGGTGAAAGTTTCTCCTCTGTTTACTCCCTCCCTGTGGTCCCTCATGTCTCAGACGGTGGTGACTGAGAGCAGCGGGTTATAGACCTTTTTCCCGTCGCTTGAGCGGCTGCCGTGGGTCAGCAGCTCCTGGATGGTGATCCAGTTGTCCAGGATCCGGCGGTTGCGCTTCTTCATGCTCTTCCGCTGGCTGAGCTCTATGATGTAGGAGGTGGACCGTGCCGGCGAGTCCTGCTGCCCCGCGGCCGACGGCTCCCTTTCGTGGCCGCTACCGTCGCGCTCACGCAGGTAGTCCAGCCGGCTCTGCATCATGAACTCGCGGCGGCGTCGGTGCTCGCGGGCACGCAGCAGCTGCTGCTTGCGCTCCTCCTTGCTCCAGTAGCGTCCCATCTTCATCTCGCTGACGGCGTCATCGTCCGTGGTCATGCCGCTGCGTTCCTCGCGGATCTGCATTGCGCGCGCCTTCAGCAGGCGGTCGCGCACGGGGCGCTTGGCCACGTAGCGTGTCCCGTCGCTGCGGATTTTTACCTTCCACTCCATGCGTGGAGAGGAGGCCGGGGACATCGGCAGTGGCAGGTTCAGGCTCAGCTTGGCTGGGCTGGGGGGCAGGTCAGCGCCCGGGACTGAAGTCAGGGCCCCCTTGTTGGTGCCGCTATCCGGGCTGCTGCTGCCAACAGCGGCCTCACTCTCCCCCTCCACCATTCTCTCCAGCGCCGCTCCGCTGTCGGGGGTGGAGCCTAACTGCATGCAGCTCTGGTAGTGCTCCAGGGGCTTGTTGCTATGGTGACGGCGGGCAAAGTAGGGGCTAGACTCTGCGCTCCGCCCGCCCATCCTGTCGGGTACTTTTGGGGCTCTTCGGGACGGGGTGCCCCACTCAGCGGGCGCTCGTCTGGATGGCGAGTCCAAGCACAGGGACCGGTACTTCTGGTTGGAGTTGCCATTGCTGATCGTCGAGGCCTGCCACTTCCTGTAGCTGGTAGGGGAGTAGGAGCAGTTGAGGTTGGGCCGGCCGCGGTCCCTGTGCTTGTGCATGCTCAGAGGGCTGAGGGGGGGCTCGGAGAACGGGGGTGAGAGGTGCTCGCTCACCAGCGGGGTGCTGCGGCAGCTCTCCCCGCCCGTGTTGTAGGCGCTGGTGCTCTCCTTGTCGGAGCGCTCTCTCTCCGGGAGCTCATTGATATCGGAGAGCTGTGCCTCGGCAGGGCCCGGCGGGGGCGGGGGTGGTGACCCGCGCCCCGACACCTCCTCCTCCATCAGCCAGGCCTTCAAGCAGCGCTCCCTCAGCTGCTGCATTTTCTGCGCGCGCAGAATGTTCCGGCACTTGAATTCCAGGTGACGCAGCTCCTCCTCCAGGAGGGCCATCTCGTGCTCGGACAGATTCAGGTTCTCGTTGCAGTTCACGTCCACCAACGAGACCCCTTTACCCTTCCCCTCTCCTTCGCCCTCCTTTCCAACTTCCTCTCCACCTTTTTCACCTCCTACTTCGTCCCCTTCTCTCGTCTGGGTGTTTGAGTTGCTCTTGTTTCTATCATACTGGCACTTGATCTGCAGGAGCTGCTTGTACCTCTCGCACTCTTCCTCAGTCAGCCCCGGCATCATCATCATCACTGGGCTCATCATGTACCCCCCACCGCCCACTACACCTACCCCACCACACTCATACCCTGGCAGAGGGTCAGAGCTGAGCTGGAGCTCACGGAGGAACAGAGGGGATGGGAGTTCTCCCCGGGCGTGGACCGAGCCGAGACCAGCGGGCCGGAACTTGCGCAGGCTGGCGGGGGTGGTGGTGGCGTTGGTGTTGCAGGCGCTGGTGTGGTCGTCGGCCAGCAGGTCGTGCTCGGACGACTCCTCGTAGCGGGTGCTCTCGTCGGTGCGCCCCACGCCGCTGTCCAGCTCCTGGCTTGTGCTGAGCCCCGCCAGGTGCGAGGTGGGTGTCCGTCTCTCTGCGTCGGCAACCCCGTGAAGAGGCGTGACGGCAGCCGTGCTCACCCCCATCTGCCGCAGTCGGTAGATGCCCGACAGGGGAGATGTGGTCAGGCTGTCCACCTCCATCCCCACAGGCAGCTCCAGCTCCAGCTCCTCTGGGTTATCAGACTAGAAAAAACACATTAGGAATTGTTTTCATTCACACATGCACAGAAGAAATACTGAACACGTTTCACTTAGAGGTATACTTTTCCTCACTATCTGTACTCCATGGGGAGTTAGCGGATGACATTGGCATTATGAATGTCTTGCTCCCTCAGCTGAACAGAAGAGGCAGAAGACACACGCATCTGAGTGGAAAGTTTTCATAATTATTCCGCACCAGCTGCTCAGAGCCCAGATGGACATTTAGCGTGAAAATGAGCTGTATAGATTATTTTTAACACAGTTTAAAAACTGACTGTTGATTGGTGGCCACAGTATCAGCTGGGGATAGTAGAAAAATATATAATCCATATATGGAAGAAAAATATTGCCATGATTCAGCCAGTCAGCATTTAAACACTAGATGGCGATGTGATAGTGCCAAAAAAGAGCACAGTTCTCCATTTTTCATCTCTGACTTGTGAAACCGCACAGGAGCGCTCTGTCTACCTCATCAATCTATTATTGAATGGGTGCTATTGCCATGCAAGCTTCCACTATTAGACCTGTGAATATTTAACCCTTTCTGGTCTTCACCAGACATCAATAAGCCTAGGGATCGATAAGCTTTTGAGCAGTATTTGATTTAATGAGATGTATAATTCTGGTTTGAAGGGCATCAATAGACTCTTCCTATGTGGGGTTATTAGGGCCTTGATCAATCCCAGTTTCATTTGTATTGTTCTCGCCGTGCCGTATGCAGGGAAAGCTCAATTGATTGTGCTCTTTGTGTGAGCCTGACTCACAACAAAGCCCCCTCTCCCACTCTCTTAATGCCTCCCAATGATTCAGTAAGCCCTTGATCTCTACCTCTCTCTCTATCTCTCTCTCTCTCTGTCTCTGCCTCACATTCCTCTCAAGCTTTCTTTCTCCTCTCTCAACCCCTCTTCCATTAATCTTTCTCTCTTTGTTTCAAGAAAGGTGAGCCCAGAGCAAACTGCTGAAGGTGTGAAAATGCAGTTTGTTTTGAGAAGCACATACCGTATTTACCGTAAATCAGTGCTCCACTGATTTACCACCATGTGCCTTACAAGTGAACTGCAGTTATTTCTGTATGAGTCATTCGAGTCAATCAAAAGCTTGCTTGTTTTGTTTTGATCTGATCGTGATGCATGTTTACTGTGAGAATATGCTGTGCAACTCTGCTGTGTTCAAGAGATAGAGTCTGCACCAGGTGATTGGTAGCACCCTATCCTCCTTGCGGTGTAACTGGGCAAGTCAATATGTCAGTCTGCTTCTTCGCTAAATTGAATGTGTCCATATATCAGGGGGTGTTCAGTCTAAATGTCAATCTAACACACAAAAAAACTGGTCCCGTTTCAATTTGTAGCCTCCTCTAACTGTAGCCGGAGGACTCTCTTGGTGTCTAACCACATCTCTACACGAGAGCCTTACAAATGCTTTTTATTTCTGCGCGGGTGGATATTTTCTGTTTGGATCTAGAAAAATGTCCTCAAGAGGGCCCTCGAGCGACGACAGACTGAGAGTAATTTTCCTTCCTCTATTTTATTTCTTTTCATCCCTCTTGCACCTTCCCCTCTCATCCTCTCAACCGGCCTCTCTCCATCATTCTTTCCACCCCCTTCAACCCTCCCCCTGCTTTCCATCTCCATGTCTTTTTCGGCGTGAATTAATGGTATTCAACTTCAGAACTGTAAACCTGCTTCTCGTCTTTTCTTTTCCACATGGGATACTTGCTAATGGAAGTGCCACTGAAAGCCCTGTCAGCCCTCAGCCACAGTCAGCATATGATTGCCATGGTGACTGATATGCACGCCATGTTTCACTTCGGTCAGCAAAACACGCCATTCATTTTGGGATGTGTAGCCAGTTGGAAAAAAGACAGATTGGATTGGAGGTGTATTTATGTATGTATGTATGTATGTGAAGTGTGTGTGTGTGTGTGTGTGTGTGTGTGTGTGTGTGTGTGTGTGTGTGTGTGTGTGTGTGTGTGTGTGTGTGTGTGTGTGTGTGTGTGTGTGTGTGTGTGTGTGTGTGTGTGTGTGTGTTCATTTGTGAGTGCAATATGCCTCCAGCATGACTGTCTGAGTTAATTGGTATTTATGTGCAGAAGGTTCACGTCTGACTAAGTTAATAGAGGGGATCTTGGCCTGTTGAGTGTGTGTTTTTCGTTGTGCGTGTGTGTGTCCAGTTGTGTGTATGTCTCTTTATTATGACAGTGGTTTGTGATATTCACCTCTCTTTCAGGTCGAGCCAAGAGCAAAGAAATATTGGTGCTGTCCTCTCGGGTCAGAACGGCCACCGCCTCCTCCCTGTCCTGAACATCCACTCCATTTATCTGAGAGAGAGAGAGAGAGAGAGAGAGAGAGAGAAAGAGGGAGATAGACAACACACGGCTGAATCAGGACCCAAGTGTCACAGTAGAAAATGAAATAAACCACCCATAAATATGGGTGGTGGTGGCAACGTTAATGAATTTGGCACACTGTGCAAAAGTGTAATATGCTCCCCAGACAGTGGTACTGAAGGTGCATTTTCATGCTCTTTAGTTACGCCGGGAGAAAGAGCCACCAGCATCTGGAGCGGGGCCCGTAACCATGGTTACATGAAAAGCGCACTTGATTATATTCCCTATATTCCCTCTTTTTTTTTTTGTTGTCGCCGGGTAAAAACCGGTACTGTCTGGCTTGTCTATTTTTACACACGTGTTTCTGGGGGCCTGAGACTTCTCAGCAGGAGGATGTGGTGCACTTCCTAATGCAGATGGCTGACATTTTAACAAGGCAGTTGAATCACAGTGGTAGAGTGCGCATTATGAGCATACCTGTAAGATTCTGTCACCCTGTCTGATCCTCCCATCTTTTGCTGCGATGCTGTCGGGATTTACCTGCACATATCAAAGGAACCATTTTTGTCTTAACAGTCCCAAAGATTCCTATTCCACTACTTTACAAGTCTTGAACACCAAATAAGTTGACTAATGATGAAAGAGTACAATCTAGAATATTTCAAGATTCTCCACCACTAGATTCTTATACATGGGTTCTCCATTTTACCTCCTCTAAAGTTGCAATTAAAGGTTCTTAAACGTTTTTGCCAAAAATGTGTGTTTTGAATTGTACATATTCCATGTAGCCTTGTGGTTTGCAAAGAACCCATGAAAGAGCTTTTTGATTATACCGCATTGATGAAGATGTAGGTGCTGATGACAGCTGTAGTGCCTTACCTCTCCCACATAAATGCCTTGGTCTTCTTCATCATCTGTGCGGTAACACACGGTCAAGCCCAGCTTGTCCTGCTGACTGGACTTATACAGCGCCACCTCCTGAGAAATATGAACAGTCAAGCACAGAAGCCAGTGATCTATAGCCTACCCTTGCCCTGCTGCTGGCCCTCATGAATAATGCATTTGGCTTTGATAAATGACGACTCAGACAGCTGCTCCACTCGGAGTCTCTAACAGGGCTTGCTTTGAGCCACTGGATCCCTCAGATCAGTGGGGGATCCATTTCGAAATCAGCTCTTATCTGAGAAGATTGTTGGAGAGGCCCCAAGTGTTTGTAGCCTAAAGAAAACTGTAGAAATATGCAATATGCTGTATGTCACCTGTTGTAATATTTGAACAGTAAGTGATGGAACTCAGACCTCATATTCCAGCTCGTCTTGTCTGTCTACTTCATGATGGGTGACGTCAAAGTAGTCATTGGGGTCATGGTACACATGCTCCAAAGAACAGCTGACATTGAGGAAAAGGGAGAAAGGAGATACAGGGTCAGTCCCCTGAACCATCATTTCATGTACCGCAGAAGAGACTTACACACTTCACATCAAACATTAAACAACTATTGTTTTGCACTGTGCAGAGTGATGTGTCATCAGTGCCAGTGAATATCTTTGTACAGGATATCACACAAACACAAACTTAAAGGAGATGGTCAGCCATTTTCAGGGTAAGACTTTAAAATGCAATTTTTTGTAGAGTGTGTAAAGTTCTGAAATAAAAACTCCAACACAGTAAGTAGTGTTTAAAATGTTTAGCAACTGATTCGTTAATGGTATAACTTTTTAATGAACCCAGAGCGGCCCCTCCTGGACAGAATGAAACGTCACCAACCTACACCATCAGCCGTAAACATTACAACCCTGTTTTCCTTACTTTGTGACTCTGACTGTTACCCAGGGGGTTAGGGGCTAAGGGCTCTGGGGTTTGTTCAGGACAGATTTCCGCCCAGTCCATGACATCTCATCCGCCATCAATGACTTTCAATTCACATGACTGAGAGTGGTGATCTCTGTTTGTCATAACTTTGTCATCTGTTTGTAATAACTTTGAATCAGTCCAGAGGCATCAAGGTATAGGATGGCTCTAGTTTTAGCTGATGATACCCACAATTTAAATGTAGCTTTGAGAAACCTGGATCCATTGAGTTATTGTATCACATCATCTACTGTAGGTGTGAGATGTCTTTCTCATTCATCACATGAAGTGATTGAGTATCCTCATGTCTGCACAAATGCTTACAGTTTCTGGGTATTTGGGCTTTTGAACAGGAATGATTGGAGAAACCCATGGAGTGGAACTATCAACCTTCTCATTGACACCAATGTACTCTAGATGTTGCAATTCAGCTTCACTTCAATTCCTTACATGAAATGATACGCTTCTGTGAGGTTGTGTGACGGCAGGAATATATTTTCTTATGCAACTTGACCTCAGTCATCTAATTTGCCCACGCCATGAAAGAGGTCATCATACTCAGTAAGGAGGTCATCTACTGCATTCACTTGTTTGAGGTTGTTGTGGGCTGCACTAGCTGTAGCGGAGATGTGTGAAATGCATTGGAAAATTTGATTAGCCCCAAGCAGTACTTGATTAGTTACTAGCAGTGTCGTGGCCAAGTGCACTGCTATTTCTTCCTTTTAGCAGGTGAATGGTTGCATTTGTGAACTGTGACTTGGATTCCACCAGCCAGGTGAATTTCCCACTGGCAGGCAGTGGTGTGTGTGTGTGTGTGTGAACAATAAGGAAAGATGGGAACTGTACATTTTGTGAGTGAGGGCTTGTATTTCAATTGCTGATGAGATATTTCATCAATGACATTCACAGTTATCCTTCTATCACTTTTATTACTTTTATCGCAGTCGCTGACCTTTAGCTCTGCATGTGGGAGATTTGCTTTTGGTTGGGAAACTGTGTCTCTGTGTCTCTCTGTGTTGCTTGAGATGTAATGCCACTGTTTTCACTGGCATGTACATCTTTACTTCGACCTCTGATGGCATCCTTGTGCTAGAATTTTGCAAAATGTCCTTGTTTTCCACAAGCGTTGCATATTTCGCTTATTTCGCTTATTTCGATGCCGGTCAGGGCTTTTCTTCACATTGTAGAACACTGTAAACACGGCACAAGCTGACACACTAGATACTACCAGCACAGGCTCAGTACAATATTCAGTATTGTATTGCACATTCCAGGAGGGTTACTCACAGATCATTCAGCAGGTACGGCTCCATCTGTGGTGGCAGAGGTGGGGATGGAGGTGGTGGTGGAGTCCCACTTGTTGTCACACAGGGTCCATTTCCCAGAATGCTTTGAAAGCTGATGTCCGTCTGGGTGCTGTTGTCCATGCAGTCCGAGATGGCCAGCACTCTGGCCGTGCCCCCTGCCATACCAGTCCTCCTTCTGTGCCCTTTGCGCACCACTTGAAGAAGCAAAGGATCATGGGGATGCCCATCCTGGTTGTGACCCAGGTGACATCCTCTTTTCTCCTTGAGCTTTGGTCAGACAAAAAGAGAGAGAAGAGGAAGAAAAAGAAGAAGAAACATTTAACATTGATTAAATTATTTAAAGAAACAGATCAAGAAATATTCATGACAGACAGACATTCTGTAATAAAACAAATTGCATGGATACTGAGTCAGGCAGTGGTAGAGCTAATATTATCTGATATGGAGAGCAAAAGAATAAAGGACCACGATATCAAAGGCACATTATTTAACAGGGTTGGACAGGCTTTGACATTCAATCCGAGAAGTTAGTTATAATTAATGGTGAAACTGGCACACATCCAAAAGCACTTTGTGGTCGGAGTAGACAGTAGGATCAGTGTACAACAAAAGCAGAACAATGTTCAAAGCAGTCATCAAACATGCTCATATCTGACCCTTCTCAGATCAAAGAAATACCTGCACATCATGTCTACATGCACACGCTAAGAATTTAACATTATTTAAGTAAAAGTGTGACAGGCCAACCTTAATTTCGCCATCAATAGGACGCAGTATGTTCCCTTTCTGTGAAGGAGAGAGAGAGAGAGCATTTGACAGTCACACGTCAGTTTTGAAGGGGGATGGGCAGTCATTACTGTGGCAATTATGGTGCTGCACGAAGACAATGTATTATTCATTAACGCATCTCAGTGAAACACAATTAATATTCAATAAACTCAGCTGGATAGTGCCTCATAATGTCATCAAAAGCTGCATCAAAAGCTGTCAGTTTGGAGACATACACACACAGACATACATTGCCTAGGCATAAATGCCACTTTTTATGTTTATGTTCTACTTGAAGGGTAAAGGCACAGACATTTTATAGGCACATAATATGAGAATTTAAGCCCAGTGACAGCCAACAATAACACCTGACATGTGTTAAATCCCCACAACGACCCACACGGTTTTCCCAGACCATTTTCTGAGCTTTCTCTATTCCCTCATTTAGTTGTACATTATCATCGTTTCTCTTCCCCTGGTTGCTTAGTAGATTGTCACAGGTGCTAAATGCTCTGCTGCTCTGGGATCCTAACTCTGTGTGACCTGCTGTCTGGCTGACTATGCGTCCTCCAACAGTACATGAGACACCGCCCCCTCATCCTATCGCCATCCCCGGGTCCTGTGGGGCCACTAAGACGGAGAGAGATTTATACAGTGAGGCGTGTGATCCGAAAATCAATGGCGGGTTAATTCTGTTGACGCACAAATGTGACCTCTAAGCCTTCTCATCTCCCTCATGGTATTCACTCAGGACCCCAGAAATGAACGACCCTTTGATCTCCTCTCCCTTATTTTCCTTTGCCATCTCACCCTTACATCTCCCTCTCCGCATCTTCCCACGGACTCATAGACAGAGAGAGAGAGAGGGGGAGAAATGATAAATACTTATTGTTGCTGATATTAATCCCTTTATTGCTTATTATTCTGGGCAGGACTGACTGGCCTGTGAGTAAATGTCAGGGTTCACTGCTGGCGCTCTGATGAAGCATGGCAGTGGGGATGAGAGCACGCCTCCTCCCCCCTTCCCCACCCTGTCAGGAGACATTACCAGCCTCCCCCGAGGACATCCGCCAGGGTTCGGCCATAATTTAATCGGACACATTACCTGTGGAGGTGAGCATCCAAACAGTGAATTACTTATGAAGGAGGCTCAACATGAATATGGATTCAATTATATTTCTACAGGTCCTCAATGCCCAAGTATGTTCCTGTGCATTATGTTAACTGAATAGCAATTACTTCGTAATGATTCGACAGAGAAAGGGGGGGCGGGGGGTAACGCTGTGGATGTTACTGTTATCAACATGAAGCCAGGAGACAGCAATTATGTATCTGTCTGTTGGTAGGCCCTTATTAACCTTGACCTTGAAATTTGGCCTCTTTCCTCCAATCGCCTCTTTAATTACCACCGATCTGTGGGCAGGCGGGTGCTGGCATCCTGTGCCACATCGGCCTCACTCTGCGTAACCAGTGCCCTTGTTTTTCAGGATTCAGTTCAGCTCTAATCGTTTTCCTGATGCTAAATTCCCAAGGCCTCTGGTGTTGTAATCGTCATATCAGTTGATTGCTTCCAGTTGTGAGGTATCTGAGACAAGAGCACATTTCCAGCATAGCCAGGCAATTTGTTGCATGCTGCAGATTTCCCCCGCTTGTTAGCCCGCAGCTTTTTCTTAGGAATTCTGAAATTGTGCATTCCTCATTTATCTGGGGTTCATTCATCACTCAAGGGTATGGTTCTCTTAATACCACCAATTGTGTTGTCACATGCCTCATTTTAGTAGCTCAAGTGTGCATAGACTGATGCTGAGTTAAGGAAAAGAGGATTTGCTTTTTGTGTGTGATTGTGTATGTGTGGTTCTGTATGTGTGTGTATGAGTGGGTGTAGTTGCACATCTGGCTGAACTACATTCATTCATTCTGCTTCCAAACCTCTTGCAGCCTCCTCTGTCTCCAACCCTCTTTCTGACCTTTACCCTCCCCTCACCTCTCTCCCCCTCACTGTCTGCCCTTCTCTCTTCTACCCACCCATCCCCCCACCCCCTGCCTCTCTTGTGTCTGATCCAATCTACAGTTCATCAGCTCTCCATTTCCCCCAGCTCTCTCGCCCCTAATTCCCTCTCCTGCCTCATCTCTCTCTGCAGGGAGCTCAGAGTGAACCCTCACCCCCATTGATCCTGTGTCCACTTCAACAGTAATGTCTCTCAGGTGGGCTGACATGAACTTCTACGAGGGACTAGGCAGGGGCCTGAGGTGGGCTTTAGTGTTTGGTTGTGAGATGTTAGGTGACTACTGTGGGTCAAGCGGCAGATTAAAGGGTGGGGATTGTGCTGCTGGGTGTTGAAGGATGAGAGAATTTTCTAATGCAGGTTGTGCACATAAAAAGGCGCTTGTGTGTGCGTGTGTGTCTATGTGTCACCGTGTATTCATTTTTGTCGCTGTCTGTGTGTCTGTGCTTTACTGTGAGAAAGCATATAAGTCTTGCTTAATGACCCCAGTTGCCATGGCAACGGCATCCCATAGAGACGAATTTGACAGCCCGTGCAGTGAGAGAAAGAGAGAAACAGAAGACCACCAGACACGGAGGGTGGGTCGTGGGGGGGATTAGGGAAAGAGTGCTTAGAGGAGCTCTATCGCTCTCTCTTTTTTTTTGGGGTGGGGGGGGGGGGGGGGGGGGGGGGGCTGTTCTGCACTAAATTTCCCCACCATTAATATTTATCGTTTATTTCAAAGCCAGTTCTTGACTTGGAATATCACCGGCCGTGGTTTTTTTTGTCTAAATGGCGGCCTCATCATGCGGCTTGAATACTAAATTACGGCAGTCTGCCTGCAATCCAGCACCCGGTGTCGTTAGACTTGAATTAGGCATGAGGGAAAGGTACATGAGGGAGCAGTGCCACCTCCACATCAATAATCACCTCAGTAGAGCAAGGCAGTCGAGCTTGTCTGGGACTGGTGGTTGCTATTATTATCCAGCCAACCAGAAAGCATACCGAACAGGAGCGAAACGACATCCACACGTCAGGAAATTGGGAGACAGCCTGTGCGACGTACTGTATGAGCCTGGCGAAGTGGTGCCATGAATTTTCAAGTGTGAAGTTGCCGTTTCCTTGTTAGCGTGAACACCCCCAACTTCCTCCGCAATCTAGTGATATCATTAATGATGTCATGCATGGTTTTGATTTATTCTCTGTCACAGCTGAAGAGGCTGTGTGTTATGAGAGCATGTTGAGAGGCTGAGCTGATGGTTAAAGGAAAGCCATCTGTGAATTGCCTGGGGCAGCTAAAGGGAGATCAAAATAATCTGGGGAATGAAAAAAAAAAGAAAATTGAGAGGATCAAGTGTGAGATCCCCCCCCCTTATTTTTAGAAGGGGCTGTGACCATCCTGCCATAACATAAGGGTCCCGGGAGACTTTGAATGGCTTTGTGGAAAATGCTCAGGACCAGCCACCCCGAACAGGGGCACTCGACCCACGTCAAATTGGGAGACTTTTGAAAGAATATCTCTCAAGTGTGCTGTATATATCATGTGTCCAAGAGACTGTGCTCAAGAAGATTTTCTTCACATTTTGCTTCCCTGTATTTTGGCTGTCACTTATAAAAGTGAGGATGGAAGAACTCATATTAGTATGGCATACATCAGAAGAGAAGACAGTTTCTTGACCTTTGCGTTTTGAAAAAGCCCACTGCAGGCCCATTATAGACAGATACTGTGACGGTGACATTTCACAACAGTCAGCGAAGAGCAAAGGTTAATGCAACGAAAGTTAATGCAATTTCAAAGAGCACAACAAACTCACAATATTTTCAGTAGCTCAGCCATTTGGTCATGGCTCGATTTGTTTTTACTTTAATTTGTCTTTCCACTTTGGTGTAATACATTTTCACCATGAGGGTCACAAACCTAAACCTCAAAACATACTAGAGTCAATCAGACCCTAGAGAATCCATAATAATGATGATTCTCTTGTTCCTCTTTCAGTCTTCTTTCTCAAGCAGTTCCATTGAACAGTCAATATCAATCATGTTACCTGATGGCGGTCCCCCTGGAACAAATACCCAGCCCTTGGGATACCTCCAGGAGTCTGTCCTCAGAGTGTATCACTCATGTATATGGATTTCACTGGGAGTTTTACAACCACTGACAAGACTCATTTCCTGTGAATGAATGTAAGTGTGTGTGCATGCTATTTCCCATTCATCCATAGAACTCTATTGTTGAGTTACATGTGTAATGCATGCAACCGTTTTCCTGATGTGTTTTTAACACAAAGGTCAGGGAGGGACATGCATTTTAACTCAATTAAACCAATGCAATCACCAATCCCCGGAAGTTAAATTACACTTCAGTTACATTACACTACAACTCTATGGCAGACAGCATCAATAGGGGAAAAGACGTCTGACTGGAGTGCTGTCACACTGCAGGTCAGAGGTCACCGCTGAGGGGGGGGGGGGAGGGGGTTCAGTAGGCTCACCTGGAACATGATCCGGTACTGCTCCTCCGGGCGCTTCACCACACACATGTTGCACCCCATCTCAAACTGGCAACAATGTCTTCTGGCACTTTCTTGATCAGGCCCTGCTGTTCTCTCTTCTTTTCCTCTAATACTACGATGTTGGACGGCTGGGCAAGTCCAATTACGCCCAAGTCCAATTACAGGAGCCTTTCAGTGAGATCAGAGGTGTGACCCTAGCAGGGAGAACACCTTTGATGTTCTCTTGGTGCCTGTGTTATGCATTCATTCAGCGCAGTGATGCTGGTGGACAGAGGCATTACAAAAAGAAAAGTGTGCTTAAATATGCAGCGGAGCCAGAGGAGATGAAAAGATGTAGCTTTTCTGCTTCAGGCAGCTCGGTCAGTGGTCCATAGGGTAGGTGCAGCAGGGCTGACGGAGCAGCATGCCGGGGAGTTTCCACTGCGATGCGATCAAAACCAGTCAATCAGTAGAGAATATGTGTGGGAGGAACGTGCCTAGGTTTTCTTTTCAAATTTTCTGAAACTTAAATGACTCCATTAATCCTAAGCCTTCCAAATGTATTCCTAACCTTCTGTGTTTCAACGTTTATGAAAAAAACAAGACAAAAAATATTTAAAGAAAAATGTTTTTTTTTTTTTTATAGTAACATCTGCTTTCATGTAGATTCATGCACAGTTAGATGCCAATGCATATGTGGTGTGTTGTTCTCCCTGATAACCACATTTAGTTCGTTATGTGCTTATTTACATAGAGTTTCTCTGCAATGCCCCTATGAGAGCACTTCAGTATTCAATTAAATAGCAGAATGCCTGATTTTATGCAAATATTTACAACCTAATCCACTGAGTGTCTCCCTGTGGGATCTCCTAGGTGCTTTTCCTTTGTACTCATACTATTTATTTGTGCTATTTTTAGACGAATGATAATAAACTGCATTTATTTACTCCCACCTTGTTAGCAGGTTCCAATATTACATTCACAGCATTTGCATAACTACACCACTCACAGATTTAAAGACTGCAAGTTGTGAGTGAATGTGGCTTACCTGTTGAGTGCTCTCATTTAAAGTTTACCATCAAATAACAGATTTACTTTTACCATCAAAAATGCATTATTTTCAACATTAAATTCTTCTTATTAAAAACTGTATTTATAAAATGTATATTTGCGTCTTCATTTTAATCTTTATCTCTCAATGCAAATTCTAGCATGTGAATTAACTGAAAGCACCATGGCATAATAGTAAGTCATCTAGATACCACTCTGAGTCTAATAGATGTCATGACAGCCGATTTTTACCTGAATTCTATTTGCATTTTGCCTTCCCTGAGTGCTGCAGATGGGTGATGTCTCTCGTTTGTCACCCACAGACAGACAGCACAGCACCCAGTCCCCTCAGCTGCCTGTGTCAGATGAGCATGCTGCGATCCTATAAGTTTCTGAGAAGTGAGTGACTGCTGCTGTCACGACACGTCTGAACTAGTGTCACCCATCCATCCTCCCCTCTTTACCTGACAGTCTTCTATCCCCCTTTTATCTCTCTCTCTCTCCCTATTTCTCTGCCTCTCCCTGGAAGCTCAGGGATGTGTTCAGATTTCTTACCTTGCCCTCACTCAGACTCATTTATCTTGGAGACAGCGACTGAGATTGGTTGAGTTGCTCTGGAAACTGTGGAGAAATGTGAAGACGAGGAAAAAAGCCGATCGCAGATAAAACGAGGAGCACCAAGAGTGAGATGCTCTGGCTCTGCAAGTGAATGGATGGGCTAGTTCTTGTCCAGCAGGGGGAAAAGGTGCCCCCCTCCCCTCTCAAAAAAACTCCAAGGTGATGTTTTTCCCAAAAAAAGAAAACACACAGCTGATGCAAGCCTTTTGCTTCTTCTACCAAGGCTTTAGAATAATCCAGTTTAGCTAAGCTCCTTTGATGAGTGAATCATCATATTGCATTGAGAGAAAAAACATGAAATAAAATGCCTTCATCCATTCAGTAAACCAGATGATCACGTCTCAGTGTGCGTCTTCAGGCCAAGCTCCCTCACTGCGTGGTCGCACACAAAGGCTGAGCCCAGCCGCGAGAAGCATGGCATTCTAAACGGCGTGGCTGACACCATTCCAAACGGCGGCAGAAATCTCTCTCTCCCTCTCTCTTTCTCGCTCAGCTGCAGCAGAAGCCAGCATCCACCAGCTACATCTCATTCCCTCTCCGGTGGGCCTGCAGTGGTTCCTCCCCTCCCCTGCTCCCTCCCACCAGGATTTTTGCCATCTTCTTATTTGCTGCTCTCCTTTTCTCCCTGCCCCCTTCCATGTACCTCTCTCATTCTGTTCCCCCCCTCCTCTCTTTCTCTATGCCTTTCCCTGTTACCTGAGCAACAGCTTAGCATCCCCGCCAAGTAACACACATATTGTGCTTTTGTTATGCTGATTATTTTCAGTGGGAAATATATATATAAGCCCTTTGCTAAGCTGATGTGCTTATAGGGTTCCTTATAATCAAAAACACGGCATCTTCAGGCACTAATGAGTTTTGTGCAAATCTAACATTTGATTACAAATTTGAATCCATTGATATAAGGCGACAGCAGAAGGTGGTTGTAAGGAGAGAATATATGCCGTGCTTACTGGCAATGAGGAAAAGGTCACGAGAGCTAATGTCAGATAATACTGTAATCCCAGCCTGAGTTATTGGTCTCCCATATCTTTATGAATAGGACGCTACCTGTCTGACTATTACAGACGGTCATGGCAGAACAGTAAATTACATTTGATAGTTCCCTCCCTGCGTTCTACAGATAATCCTTAGCTTCTCTCACAGCGGCTTCACTCCCTCGCCACCACACAGCCTCTGTATACCCCCCCCCCCCCCCCCCCCCCCAAAAAAAAAGAGGACTGTTTTTTCGGTTTTGTTTTCTTATCAGGGTATTTATGGCCACTGCTGCAACAGATTGGTTGTTGAGGACCAGGATTATCCCAATACACCAGCGTACAATACCCTCAGATCATCTGTTGACCCCTTCCTGTCGTCTTTGCTCCCTTAATACGTCCATCTAAACCACACGGTCTGCGCTGGAATACATTTGGGCTCTAATCTTTCTTTCCCTATCCCGGGCTGCAGACACAGAGGGATTTTGTCTGCGTTATTATTTGGGGTAGGACGGCGTGTGGTACAGAGCAAAGAGCCCTGTGTGGGTGTTATGGGTGTTATGGGAGAGAGTGTGTAAGTCTTCGTCCCCTCTTGCCTTTCTGCCCAGCCACTCGCCCATCAGCGCCCGGTGAGTGCTGTTAATCACCAGGAGAGCAATTGCCCTGAGTCACCTCTCTGTCATGCATCACTCCCCGCTGCATCATAAACACTCTCAGACACACACACACACACACACACACACACACACACACACACACACACACACACCCACACACACTCACACTCACACTCACACTCACACTCACACACACACACACACACACACACACACACACACACACACACACACACACACACACACACACACACTCACACACACATATGTACTTCTATTTAATCCAATTATATTGGGATTAAATATATTGGGATATTATATTGGGATTAAATATATTGGGATATTATATTGGAATTATAAGGACATTATCTTTTTTGCTTCAACTCTGTGGATAGACAGGAACACAGAAATGTATTACATTCTTTGAGCTGCCATCCATTCACCAGGAAAAATCTTTGACAGGATGCTGTTGCAGTTGGAGTCGACTCACTGACCCAGTGAGCTTATACACAAATGTGTCCTCTCTCTGTCAGATGTGGATACAGTACATCTGTCAAGTTCTCATTGCCAAGCTTGTTGTCTATATAGCTGTACATAAAGCCTTAACCTTTCCCCTTTCAGGGATGACACTGTTTCCTATCTTGTTGAGGTGACAGACAGAACACAGGGGAAATGGCACAGAGAAGGTAAAAGGAAGAGTGTGTGAGGAGTATGGGGGGGGGGGGAGAGAGAGAGAGAGAGATAGAGAGAGAAAGAGAGAGAGAGAGAGAGGGAGAGTAGTATAATGACACAAAGAGCAATGATTAGAAAACTTGCAGGAAAATTCATTTACTATTTCCTCTGTGTGAATTATCTATGTGAATAGTTTTTTTGCTTGCTGAGAAAATAATAGAAAAGAGGTTATAAAAGATAAGCTGTTGCCAAAGCCAGGATATTTTAAAGATAACACATTATTTCAATTACCCTGTGTCTGGTTTTCATGGCTTTCTCTACCTGAATAGCATGCTCTGTGATTGAGATATTTCAGTGTGACATTAGTAGGCATTCGAGCATATGGAATTAATTTGAATAGCGAGAGACAGACTGAATTTTAACCATGTGCTCATGACTAATTTACTGACTCAACTCCGAGGGACTGGTGTGTTGTAAATAATAAACATTGGAAATCCATCAGGGAAATCAACATATGTTTTCAAATCTCATTATTTCATTTCATTTCTGTTTCTGTTTCCATGTTTGTGTGCAAGTGAGTGTGCACAAGTGCGCGTCTGTTCACATTTATATTTAAACAGAGACAGTAACATTCTCAATTCAAAAGCAGTTTTATCTTTCAGCTACAAAGCTGCAAGGAACCCACTATCGACTCAGTTTCGTTGTAGGCTCATCATTTATTTGCATTACATGTGCATGTATTCCTTTAGCGGTGATTTCCTGTCCATGGCAAAGGCCCCCATTAAAACACTTAACTCTGTACAGTTACATGCAACAGAAGCCCCTCTCCTGCCGCCCACACACAGCCAGAGTAGGCGACATTTCATCTCAGCCCAGTGCTATTTCCCTCTCTGCTTATCTCATATCAAGAGCAGAATGGGTTTTCGGTGCATGTTATATCCTGATCCATTACTGCGCAGAGGGTCTGAGCAAAACATCCAGAATGGGACAGGAGGGGAGCTTTAACGTGAAGGTCACGAGTAAACAACACACTCCTACCAGAACACACAACACACCCACATCTCCACACACACCCACATCTACACACACACATATCTCCACACACACACACACACACACACACACCATCCCAGCTCATCCTGAACAACATGCCACGGGATTTCAGATAGCGAGGGATTTGACAAGCAATTATGGAGGTATCTGTAATGTACTCGCCCAGGCAGGGCAGAAGAACAGACAGGGAAGAGAGACAGGGAGAGGGCAGGGAGGGGGACCGTGATGAGAGGGGCAGTGTTGGCTGTCACCAGGAGACGAGAAGGATGGCTCTCCCCCTCCCTCCGTTGAGCACAGGGTCTAGGGGGTACGAGGAGCTGGGAGATATATTTGGCTGTACATCAGCTGGGTGTAGAGGAAAATGCTTTATGGGATCTGATAAGATTTACAAATTGGAATGTGGAAATTGGATGAACGTTTTAAAGCGTTAAGAGATGGTAAAATACTGGAAACTATTTTCATGAAGATTCTGTCAGCTTCATATTCTCGATATGCGTTAAATTAAAGATAGATACCGCTGCATTCACAGTGTCTCTAATTGAGACAATACTTGAGCTATTGCTCACCAAATAGAGGACACATTTGCCAAGGAAAATGTATTATTCTGTGTCCTATTGTATTATACTGTCAGCAGTTTTGTAATGTGTGCGTGTGTGTTTACAACTGGATAACTTTGGAGCAGAAAATTAAATGTAAAAATATATAATAGAAAATACTGCAGATTGTACAGCCACTTAGTTTGAAATGAATTGCAATAGCAATGGAAAAATACATATCATATTAACCTCTGAATCAATAGTCTCATATATTCTCTTTTCACTCGGCATGAAATCACACTATTGATGCTGAACACCCATATCTTGACCAATACATTGACACTGAATATACTGTAAATATAAATGCATACTGTATGTAACCATACATATATAGTTTCATACATACGTTTCATACATACATTTCTTAGATATGCAGCGTCCCATGCTTAGCTCATGCCTTTCCTCTGTCCATGTATTGCAAAGCAGGACACTAAATAGCGAAGACTAGTGAGGGCGATAATTTGACACGCTAAATAACCCTAATTACAACCCCACCTTAATAACACTGTTAAAGGCAATAGGGAAGATAGATAAAGGCAGAGAAAGAGAGAGAGGTCAAGCAGAGGGGACTGGAACCGTAGTGTAGGAAAACCCTGCATGGACCAACGCAGGAAACACAGCTCAGGAGAGTGATTGGAGGATAAAGACAGAGCTGATTAGACAGAGAGAGATAATAGATTTCCTCTGATGTCCAGGATGATCCATGGGCCTTGTCTTCCATGGCTTAATGAATGGGAGAGACATTACGGATACAGAGGAAGCAGAGTAACGATGGTATCTGGGGACATTTAAGAGGAGGAAAAATGATTGCAGTTGAACAGAAGCATTTGGGGAATATATATGTGAGAACATATTGAGAAAACATTGATGTGATGTCAGATTTTTACAGTGGCAAGGTCGCGTCTTGTTCTTTGCTCTCTGCCTGTTAGGCAACCAGCCAATGAATAAGCTGGTACCCTTAAAGTGATACTTGAAATGTAGTATTATAGAGTGATTATAATCAAATGAAGAGACACGCCATAGATTTTTAATCAGTACATATACTTTCACAATTTCTTAGAACTATTGGAACTAATGAGCCTTGTTATAATCAATCATTCACTGACGGCGCCATTCTCTTGCGTAGTAGACATCCTTTGTTTTCGCCTAAGCAATGCAATTGACAGACCCAGAGGAATGTAGTCAAACACTTGTACCAGGGAAAACGTCCACATCACTTGGGGGATGGGGGACGAAAGAACCAGGCAATATAAGGGGGAGACAAAATAGCCTGAGTTTCTATGGCAAAGAGGAGAGAGAGAAGAATAAAGGAAGCAAAGGCGATGGGGGAAGGGTAGGTAGTAACAGTGACGTGAATGTGTAACTGTATTGTAGAGCATCACGCCCTCACCCTCCAGGTGATGGTACTTGCAAAAGGATTTAATCTTCATAGCACATTCTCTCCCTCAGTGTGTTTCAACACGTGTGGTGCTTATCAGAGCAGTGCATTAAACTGCCCCACAGGTCCTGCCATCTTTTCCATATGTGTCTCTTGCATGGAAGCAATTTTATTGTTTGCCGACTCTCAGTACACATAAACTGCATAGTTTCATCCTTTGATATACAACGTTGTGCATCTCTGTGCAGCAGTATTACGTAAAGGGTTTTATTTTTTATGTTAGAGCCTTGTGTTCTGTCTACCTTGGTCCAATAATATTGACCCACTGGGCCAGTAAATAAGGCTGCACACTACTTCCCTTGCAGCCATTTTAAGTGAAGCAATAAGGCAGAGATTGTTCAGTCTCTGTGGGCCATCCCCCCAAAGGCTGGTGTTTCACTCGATCTGCCCTACCCAGCCCTGCTACTCCAGTTGCCTCTACTCTTCTCTATTCTCTACTCACCTTCACACATATTTCGTTTGTTAATTAGTTTATGCAGATTACGTGCTGACTTTCAAACCCATACTTTACAACAAACTGTCAATGCGGGTGCCAGCGCAGATGACTCAGAGACCCTCGACATAATGGCAGAGTGGCATGTTGCAGGTGGAGAGAGCAGGGGACAGAGAGAGAGAGAGAGAGGGAGGGAGAGAGAATGACAGAGGGAGAGAAAGAGAGAGAGAAGGAGAGGCCATATTTCAAGGCCTAATTCATCAAGTCCCATGTCTGTTCCATGTGGGTCAGCAGCACAGGGGAGCTATGGGGGAGGGAAGCCAGGGGCTGGTTCTGAGAACGAGCATGAGACGGGGCGAGCTGCGGCTCAAACCCCCAGGTGTATAAATAGGCTGCTGCTGGGGGTGGTGATGAATTAGAGACAGATAATAATTTAGCCCTGAAGGACTTTGGTTAAGCAGACAAGAGCGACACCATGCCAGCTGCTGTTAGTACTGCAGCCTGCCTGTAGACCTACCATCATGAAAGGAACTATGACAATAGTGCCCGTCTGCTGAAATCAGTCTAATAAGGAAATAGAAATGACGTTAGTAAAAAAAACTAAGTTAGGCTTGTCCTTTTTTTTTTTTTCATTCTTAAACTGAAGGATATATTATGTGGTTTCATTCAACAGTTTGTCCGGCTAATAACCTACATCATGGAATATTTGTAATGGTGTGTGTCCGGTAAATATTCCATTGCGAATCTCTCTCATCTCTCTCTCATACACACACACACACACTCAAACAATCAAACAGCATCACACAAAATCACCACACGACAATAGAGGCCTTAGGCTACGTTATAAGAGTTATAGCGTCACGTATTTTCAGCAATGGCCATTGGCGTAGCCCTCTACTCGTAGTTTGGTTGATTAGCCAAAAATATCAGTCTTGGTTTTAATATATAGGGTACTGTCATCCGTTATATGCCGCGTTTCTGAAAACATCTGGATACCCTTCTGTGATGTCCCTGAATCTGTGCTCTCGTATCGAGATTTGTAGGATACTTCCGGAATCCACGTTTTCAACGCAGTGAGCTTTGGCTGAGGTAAGGCAGGAATTTTTAAGTACATCGCAGAATTGCACTCAGGGGACACTGAAAACATTTTAACATCGAACAGAGAACAGTGTTTAATAACCTAGGAAGGCTTTGTGGTCGCAATCTGTAGATTAATACATTTGCATTATGCGCAAGGATTTCTTGGGCTCGGCGAACATTCCTCAACTTGTTTTAGTTTCAGTAAATAAAACGCATTTATGCGTGGTGGCTACCGATAAGTCGCCTTGGTTGTTTGCAAACCTACACCAACAGAATCATATTCTTAGTTGCTCAGCTGTCGGTTCTCTTTTGAGTCGGTCGAAAGATCAAACGCTCAGGCTGGACAAAGCTGAGTTACATTTCATTGTTAGCAAGAAAAGCATGGTTAAAGATAGCTGCAGCATTATTAACCAGAGCTAGGTCAACAACACCCTCTGCAGGCATACACGGATTAATCAAATGCATCTGCCCACAGATAGAGTTTTGGTGGTAGCTAGTGTTGTTAGCCTTACTGCATTTTTTTAAATAAAGGATACACGGCTGTTTGAAGACCGGATAGACGTTTCTGTAAAAATCGGTTACATTGTTGCAGTGCTCATGGAAAAGCACGGTTACTTTTAGAGCACTTTCACAGCAAGTTAGTTGAAGTTTCGCTCAGAAGTCAAAACAGCTATCGCAAGGTGCCGTTTGTGTGTGTAGGTAAGCCTACTTTGTTCTCTCCAGGGTACTTCAGGAGATGCCATGGCAACATATAGTAGGTGGGAGCTGTTCCAGGAGTTGGCAGTGGGCTGTGTGCTCCCCGCTGCTCAGCAGGGCTTTGATCAAGTATGGCAACTCCTTTTTGTATGCCTGCTGTGTCGCTTTCTCTTCAGGACAGGTGAGAATGTCTGCTACTGTTTCTCTGTTTAGAAATACAAGCCTCATGAAGGCACACTACAGAGCCGACTCATATTCACATTGTACTGTAGCCTATTAAACAAAGGCAACATTCAAATGCTTGGATCTGCCATTATGCCCAGTTTGTTATAAACTTTTGCCACACTGTCATTATGTCTAGTTTGTTATAAACGTTTGCCACACAACCATGTCTAAGTTATAGTTAAACCTTACCAAATTGTCATTTTGGCCATATCTTAGAAGTGCCATTAGATACACTGATGTTTTCCCTAACCTTTTTTTAAAATGTGAAAATGAAATACACTCTTGCCCACGTCATTAGCTGCCCTCTCTCTGTGGTTGATCCCCCTGCAGGTCTGCCACCCAGTGTGAAACATCTGTGCTCATTGGCTGCGGGGCTCTATGTCCTGTACCAGTTCTTTGAGCTGCACATGGTTTGGGTGCTGCTGCTGAGTGTCCTGTGCTACCTCACCCTTTTCCTGGTCTGTTACTCCAACAGCCGTGGTACCTTCCTCTCCCTCGCCATCCTTATCTATCTTCTCGTGGGGTAATGATGATGATGATCATCATCTTAGCCATTTCCTGATTTTTATCTGATCTAATATGACTGCTGACTGATTGGTTTTGAAATTCTTGTCACTTCTCTCATGATGAATTTTGGGCTACCCACGGCATGGTGATGAGTTTGATTTCTTGAGACTATTGTTTATCCATAAGCGCTAGCTGCGTGTTGAATGAAAGTCACTGAAGTCACACTGGTATTTGGCTCTAAATTATTAAGTATTATGTCACTGCTGTTTTTGTTTTCAAGGGAGCTGCACTTGGTGGATGCCACAACCTGGCTTAAAATAAGAGGTAAATGAAATATTGTCATGCCACATTTCTATTGTCTACTATTCCAATCTAGTCTGTGTCATTCCATCACAGCCTTAGACAGAAGTGATTTCAACACACCAGCATGTGTGCAGTGAATTACAGTGTAACCGACACTTGTTTTTTACTGCCTCTCCAGGTTCTCAGATGGTGGTGGCGATGAAGGCTATCTCCCTGGCCTTTGATTTAGATAGAGGGGTCATTTCTGCTTTTCCTTCGCCTCTGGAATTCATGGGCTACGTCTTGTTTGTGGGCACTGTCATTTTTGGTCCCTGGGTCAGCTTCACCAGTTACAAAGATGCGCTCGATAGCCGCAAGTTGGTGAGTAATATCATCTGTTTGTCTTTCAGACTGCTTTAAACCAGGCATAGGTTAAAATCCTGTTCCTTTGGTCAACCGAAGAATTAGTGTCCTGTATGCTATTCAAAAGCTGGCAGATATGTAGAGACGCTTACTGTGTTCTGTATCAGGCAATAACTATAAACCTTCATACTCTACAGAAATTTTCTTGGTTTGCAAAGATCTCTGGGAGCTGGGTGAAGTGTCAGCTCTGCTTGGTAGTGTCCACTTGCATTGCACCATACCTCTTCCCATACCTGATCCCAGTCGATGGAGAGGAATCTCTGAATAGGTAATTGAGGACCAAGTCACTGTTTAGTGTCACACACTTCAACAACTGCTTTAATCATGCATTATCATAAACTATCTTATCATAAATGAGAGTGACCATGATTGGGGGAGGGTTGGTTGAATTTTCATGACCTTCAAACCAGTGTTGTTTATGTGACGTGTTATATAAGTCAGTGTGTTTTATCCATAGGTGGCTCGATGCCTATGAGAATGCAGTGTCCTTTCACTATAGTCACTACTTTGTGAGCTTCCTGAGTGAAACCACCACCACCCTGGCTGGAGCTGGCTTCACCGATCACAAGGACAATGTTAAATGGTGAGAGGTCAAATGGTCTATTTACACCTAAGTCAACAAAATGTTGCCTTTCCATGCGGTTAGTCAACTTAAACAAAAAGTGTCAGTAACTTAAGAAAATGAAATGTTTTTGTATGGAAGTGAACTGAATCATTGATAATTGGGCTTGTCTTCCTGTAGGGACATGACTGTGGCCAACCCTGTTAATGTAGAACTACCCAGATCCATGGTAGAGGTTGTGACATCCTGGAATGTGCCCATGTCTCGTTGGTTGAATACATGTAAGTACACGTCGGTGCTCATTAGTATTTTCTTAGGATCAAAAACTTTCCAAAGTTACAAGTCACTTGCAAGATACTAATGTTAATGGAAACTCTCTGTTGTTTTCAATTAAACATTTTTGGGGAAAATCACTTTGGGCTTCAAGTTTAACTTAACATAGAAATGTACGTAGTGTTAGCATTTGTTAGGTTAACACATTTCTGATATCCTGCTGATTTCAAATTTATGTCAGAATACTGAGCACTCAATTACAAATACAATTACAGTACAAATTTAGTAAGGGCACAATTGATATAACAGAAATATTAACAAAATCCATATTTTTGCTTCTTTACATTTTTTTATTTGTTTCTACAGATGTCTTCAAAAGTGCACTTAAACTGGGAACATTTCCTGCCATTTTGGTGACCTACACAGCCAGTGCCTTACTGCATGTGAGTCTGAATTTCTGTTCATATTTTGTTTAAACCAGTCTTGATGGTGTCGAAATCAGTCATGTCTTTGATGGAATTTTAAAGATTTAAAAGCTGTAGTTTTTAAAGTAAGTTTCGAAGTCCCAGCCTTTTAGTGTATGGACGTGCTTGGGTTTCAGGTTTATAACACATTATGCATTCTGTTTGAAGTGAAGCCTTTGACAGATCAGTCTATAGACAGACTCTTCTCTATAGGCTAAGGGTGCTGCAAATGCCTCATAGATCAAATGTATCTATTTCTTCAATAAAAGGGCAGAATCATTTTGCAGGCTTGTGCTTCATAAGTGAGGATTTGTTGTGTGTTTGTCTCTTCAGGGTCTCAGTTTCCACCTTGGCGCAGTCCTGTTATCGCTTGGGTTCATCACCTATGTAGAACACGGTACTTCGCTACACTTTTTACTGTTAAAAACGAACCAGGTTGACTGATGCAAGTTTACTCAGACTATTTCTGAAAGAACACTATTCAAGCAGACCCTTGTTCAGAAATCACTTAGTTATCTTTATTTCAACGTCTTATGATATGCTGGGAAGCTCTACTGGAAAATGCCCAGAAGATGGCATCATAGGTTCATTAGTTGTTGAGTGATAAGCCCTCAAGTCAAGTGATAATGCTGTGGTAGGAAATTCAATTCAATATTAAATATTTAAGGTAAGTGTCTTTATATTCTGATGGCTGTTTTTAAACTCACTGCTCTGAGACAAAAGTCTGAAAGACTCTCTAATCATCAACTGAAAATTATGTATGAACGTATGAAGAATTTCTAAAGAGATGGACACCAATACTACTAGTTGGAATTTGCATATGCAGTGTGGACTGGAAGGAATTACCATCAGTGGTAGCTGAGGATAGTAAGACCCCCTTCAGTATGTTGCATCAGCTTTCTGTCTGATGATGATGATGATGATGATGATGTATCACTTTTTAGTTGTCTTAAATGTCTGATTTCAGTTCTTAGAAAGCGCTTGGCTGCCATCTTCAGTGCCTGCATCCTGTCAAAGAGTTGTCCACCTGATTGCAATCATCAAAACAAGAAGGTATGTAGTAGTGTTAGCTGCTTTGGTTTGAAAGTTGAATTGGCTGACTAGTAGGGCATTAAAAGGTTGAGAGTTCCATGTATTGTAGAGTTACAAAAAAGACTACTGTGTCACTTTTTCATATATTTTAATGTGTCTAGGAATTTATTTTCCTAAAAATGTTAACATAAATCACAAGATGGATCTTTTTACACTGAATAATCCAGTGCAATCCAATAATCCATGTACCTTTTGTAATTTAATATTTTATTGTGTTGAAAGTAAAGAAGAGGAATTCTCATTGATCACGCGTTCCTTCTTGCAGGCTCTGTGGGTGTATGGCATCAATATAATCTTTAGTACTTTGGCCATTGTCCACCTGACCTATCTGGGCTCAATGTTTGACACTGATATGGACAACATGGATCCGGGAGAGGTAAGGCCCTATTGGTACTGACATGCATTAGACATGTAAAAATTAAGTTTAAGATTTTAGGTAAATATTCTTGGATTCTCATAATTAAGTCTGAATAAATAATTTGATTTATACATCAACCCCTTCTTTTCACTGCAGGGTTACCTGGCCAATCACACCATCCAAAAATGGTCGGAACTGAGCTGGTTGAGCCACAAGGTTATGTTTGGCTGTTTTGTGTTCTACTGGCTCATATGAACATCATCAGTCGACTTCCTACGAACACACTCCCTACCGAGAATGGCAGGAGCTTGTGACTCATTGGCTGACTTTCTACTCAGTGGAGATTGAGTCAGCCAGTGTCACAAATCAGTCATGTAAATCATGTCTGAGTCTCTCTTTCAAAAGTGTAGGTCAAATGAATGTACCTGAAAGTATGCAGTCATATGACTGGGATAATGGGTCACTAATGATACTCTGTTACAGTATACACAATTAGATTCACAGATTATTGGAAAAATCTGGAATGGATCTAATTTGTATTTCTTAAAACTTTAAACCGTATGTACCATTTTCATTAGAACTATTTATTTTTCTATTAAATGCTCGTTTCTATCCCTTTGTTGTTGTTTTTTTCTTTTCTTGGTCATTACTCTGCATAACATTTACACTTAAATTGCAGACACTAAAAATCACCAGTTAAGATACAGTTTCCAGTATTATTAGAGACTTTAACATGTTTTTAAAATACCATACAAGTAGTCAATTAAGTAAAAAACATATGTTATGTTTTTAATTTGCTATTACCATATATACCAAAAACAACATGAATTGTTAAACTGTATGCACCTAAGATAGTGTTAGATTACAGAGGATATCTCACAGAATGGACTTAGCCCCCATACCCGTGAATATACCTGTGTGTAGGAAATCATTAACCATGCTGATCAGGAAGGTATCATTCAGACAAAAGGACACCACCAAGCCACAACGCAGACGGCACCTTTTGGCTAATAGTTATTTCTCATCTCTTGGATCTCTTCCTATCTCTTTGGTGAGTCAGAGCATTACATTTGACATAGCAGGTTATGGTTGTCTGGGAGTATATTGTCAACGAACTAAGAAGTTCTCAATTCCTATTTTTAATATTTTCAGGCCACCAAAATGGAATATGTCATGTTAACTTGGGGCTAAAATAGTGTAGTCCCCCACTCCAAAACAATAGGATGCTGGGGGTAAGAGGCAACTGCACCTGGGTAGGGGCAGAGATCCCTCTGTCATCTGAATTCTTCAGAGGTGAATATCCTTTACTGTATACCGTGGCTCAGTGTTCTCACAGCGCTAGTTAGCAAGCTAGCGTTTGATTGTTATGTGTTTGCATGTGCTCAACAGTGATAAAGAATGAGATCTGGCTCTTCCTCATCCCCGCTGGCCTGGCGTTTCTCCTGCTGGCCCTGTTCCTGGAGGAGCTTGGGTTCTTCCTCAGGCGTGTTCCCTCTTCCAGGCGGAGGCGGCTCTACCTGTGGATTCTGGGAATGTACCCGGTATCTTTTTTTTTTTCTTCTTCATGCTTTCATCCCACTGTCCTTGCACATTATTGGCTCTAGGTACTCTTAAAAATTGAACCTCCTTATTTGTGCAATACAAGCATCTGACTCTGACCTCTTTCTTTTCTCTGTCATAGATATTTGGCCTGACCTCTATCATTGCTCTTTATATTCCACGGTCGTCTTCACTTTGCAATTTTATTGCAGCCCTGTAAGATAAAGAGCATCTCCTTACATATGTCAATGTCAATAGGAACGTTTGTAATATAATAATTTAATTTAGCTGTGTACATAGAAACAGTACATGATTTTAAAACGGTAGTTTCAACACAAACCAGTTAGTCAATGTCCACTATTCTGTGAAAACAATGTATGATATTGTTACCATGTTATCTGAACACATAGCATGTCAATGACAAGATATATTTAACTTTAACTGCCCTGTAACCAAATAGTGATATAGTATATACATATACTGTATATATATATATATATATCTTCTCAGGTACCATTCCATCACTTTGTGGAAGTTCATGGGTCTTATAACGGACTTCTTTGGGGGCAAAAGCAAGATGCTGGAGGTGTTGGCTGAAGAGAAGGTCTCCCCTAATCCATTCCCATGTTGTTTCTGCTGCTGCCTTCCAATGATCGCCATAAGCAGGTATCATTGCTTTTCAACGCAACACAATGCATGCAGATGAATACTGACAATCATACAGCTTGGTCAAAGGATGCATTTGAAGGCACTTGAAGACTCTGATCATGTTTGGTAGAGCAGTTTTTAAAAGACAATCTGCACTCAAATGCCCTCTGTGGAAATGCCAGAATGCCCTTGGATGTATTGAAAGTAGCCAGCTAGCACCCTTATGCCCGATGTGAATAATTACAACTTTGCCATTGCAACAGATTGTATTTCATTACAAGTTCAGGGCAGTGTATCTCCCCTTGCAACTCTCATTTTCCCCCCAGTCTCCATTTGGATATGTATTGCTAAGAAATAGGTGTAAAACCTCCCATCTGGCCTAAGTAGGGCAGGTGCTGCTGTTTTATTAGAAGCCTACATCTCTGTTTTCCATGTCCCATTTCTACTCATGGTGTAATCAAATTATGTCCCGTGGTGCAATGTTCTGAACGTTAGGACAAGCCTGGGCTGGATGACGGCTGCAGTCCTTCAGCTGTCAGTCGTGCGGACTATCCTGTTCTTCTTAACCCTGGTCCTCTGGACAGATGAGCAGTATGACTACGGGGATGTATGTAGTGACACTGGTTTGCCACTTGATATAATTTAAATGAGCAGTTGCCTTATTTTTGACATTTAAACCAGATTTATACAATGTTAATTTACAGTTTGTCTGTCTAGGGAAAACAGCTTTCTTCAATGATGTCTTATAACAAGCACATGTACAGCATGTAATACAATATGTAGAAGTATTGGAATTATTTTTGGCAAATCCCACATACTGTGGGGAGTGTTGAAATATTCAGTGCAATTCTTTTTTATTGTTCACAGGTGGACTCTGTAAATCCTAACATGTACGTGAATGCCATCATAGGTGTGTCGACCTTCTTGTCTTTTTATGGATATCTACTGTTTTACAAAGCAACCAAAAGTGCCCTGCATGGCTATGGTCTCAGGGCCAAATTTGTTTGCATGGTTGTGGTCCTGGTGTTGTGCGGACTGCAAAGTGGGATCCTGGAGACCATGGGAGCCCTGAATTTAGTCCCCTGCACCCCACCATTCTCAGCACTCATGCGGTCTCAGTGTAAGTTGCCTAACTAGAGATGACAGAACTGATGGTCAATTGTAGCTCATGAGCTCAACTTAGCTTGTCTCTCTTGCATACATTATTGCAATGCATTATTGAATGAGGTTAGGAGTTGTTTTCCTGTGACTGCTGTAAAATGTTTGTACTCATGGTAGAATGTTGCACTTTTTTACTGGCTTATGAGTAACTCCTGCCATATTGTATGTTTTGCCAGTGATTTACCACTACGCTGTCATTGTGGAGATGTTTTGCATCTGCCTATTCGCCCGCAACACGTTCCGCAAAGTGGAGCCCAGCCCCGAGCAGGGGGAGAGAAGTGACGACTGTTTCCTCCGTGGGCAGCAGGACAAGGCCGTCCAGACGGAGGAGGAGCTGTCCCTCAGTGTGCAGCTCAGTGCCCCGGCGGAGGCGCAGTGGTCGGGCTGGTGTGGAGGCGGCGGTAGCGGTGGTGGCGCCTCTAACCCGGGCTATAACAGCGACAGCGAGGACAGCCTTTGCCGCATAGAGCACGCTCCGCTGGACCGTTTCCCTTTCCCTCTGCATCCAAGACGTCAGGAAGACGCGAGTGAAGACAAGGCCAACTCTGAGTCCACAGGGGACTATCCTGCCCTGGAGCTGTCCAAAGTGACAGTCACTGCTGAAATCAACTATGATGAAAAACCAGATGTCACCGTTGTTTAGCGAACAGTAACTCAAAGGTTGTAGCACTTATTAACATTTATTTCAGTATATTAAATCATTGGTATAGTTTAGTGCTACTGCAGTATTACAAATAAAACATAATCATGATGAAAATAATTCTATTTGGCGATATAATTATAAACGGTGGTTGTTGGTCAAGTCATATATAGGCTACACATTTTAAAAGCAGGTAGGGGCGACTATGTGGACCTCCAGTTGTCACGCTTTTTTAGTAGCCTTCTTTTTGTCTTGTTGCAAAAAATCGGCATAAGTGACACCTTTCATTTTAACATAATTTTAAAGTCTTAACATGAAGAAATCCGTTTTCTCTAGACATGCAAACAAATAATAAACATTTGTAAAATAAACCAGATTTGTACAATGTAAAAGATGAGGCAACTACTTCACTATTTCAAGCACATTTCCCCTAATTTACTTGCTTGCTGGTTGCAACCAATTGTATAGTCGGTATCTGATAAGACAACTGGAAAATGACATCCAATGTGCAGTCAAAACCTTGCGCACAACTAGTGTCGAGATCAGAATCACTGGTCCAGTCCTGCTTTCCTGTCAAAACATATCAATTGTGCAGTTGAAATCATTTGCAAACTAGCTGCCGCTATGAACGTAGCATGCTGATGTCATCACACGTCTGTACATTTCATCCCATTACATTATGACACAAGCTGAGAAGTGAACGGTCTCCGTCTTAAGGAAATAAACTTCTTTCCCGCTTATATATTTGAATGTGCATGGTTGTGTTTTAAGTTGGCCCAATAGCTTAGTGTCTATCCATCTGTATAAAAAGAGGTACTTTGAACAACTCCTGTCGGTGTAAAACATCAGTTAAAGGGCTCCCTTAGCGTGGGTGTTTTGGGCTGAGCCTCAGATGTTGCATTCGTCACATTTGTACACTTAATTATGTGCAGGGGATATACAACTGAATGACAAAAATAAAACAATCCATTTTAAACTTGCAAATATGTTTGTGCTGCCTCTGAAATTTTGTGCACTCTCCCTTTGGCGAATATAGATACAAATTACCGTCGAAACACAACAAACCCATTCAATCAGTACAGTCCAGACATCGAAATTTGATAGCGTATTCTTCTAAGCTATCAAATTCATTTTAATGTAACGTTGCATGGTACTTTTCCAGCCTTTGGGTAGCGCACGTTCAAGCTTGTCATTGCAAATGTGCCCACATTAATTTAAGAGCGGACCAATGGGGAGCTCGTTATTTCACCCACAGTAACATTCTCACCAATCACTAACCTGCAATCAGTACTTCCTTGTCGCCGTCAAAATATGGTCTATATTGGCACTGGAGGTTAACATGGCGCAACATTTGAAAGGTTTGTACCCTGAACTGTTGCATGTTGATTTACCTCAGATTTGCAGAAAAGTTTGTTTGTAACAAGGGACATTCTAAGATTTACAACAGTTCAAGGAATGCCTGTCGGCGGGTGCTTGCACACAACTCTATTGTGATACGTGGTAGCAAGGATAAAAATGTAGCCTCCCTGTGGATGGTCAACAAAATTCCTTGGTTAAAATACTTTCCGTCAAGATTGGCAGTTCGTCAGAAGACACAAATTAAAGACTGTTAAGAGATACCACTAAGGCATGCCTTGGACTCAAGTTGAGTCACTCAACCTGACCACTGTAAACAACGAATTTAGTTATTTAGTTGTACTGTAAATCTAACAATGAAAGTGGTTGTCTTCGCACCCTGCTTTGTTGCTTGCAAAGTTTCATGGACTGATTTACAAGCAATGTGTCGTCGGGCGAGGGTAGAGTGTATCGAGCTTGAGGTGAGCAAAAGTAGCTTCAATGAATATGAAGTGGAATATGTCGCCGACTACATAAAGCAAAATGTAAGTAAGTAATTTTCACTCGCCGCACCACTGAAATCAACCCGAGTCATTTGACATGTTTGTTTCTTGTGTAAGCCTTTTGCGTTGTAAACGCTACTTGTAACAGGAGCATAAGGGGGGAACCCCACAGCCCTGTGTAAGTAGCCAACTACGCCACCCTGGGAATTACACCCAGAGAATATCTAATCTAAATGTTCTTAGACACCTCAGCCCTCGAGAACAGGTTCGATACACACAGCACACAAGAGTCGTGAGTTCCAGAATATATTTATTATAAAGAATAGCAATTTCGATGTAGATGTGGGGAGATGGACCTAGACAAACTGAGAGGTTAGTCAGGGTAGAAAAGTATTTATTTAATCAGCAATAAAAAGGCTCAAACAGTCATGACTAGGGCTGGCAAACACACTAGGTAAGGAAACTAAAACAGGCAGAGACTTACCTTAGAGGGGCGGCGGGCTAACTGGGAAGTGTGCTCAGGATTCACACCACCCTGGTGAAGGCAAACACGGCACAGCACAGCACACGGAAAGTGACCAAAGTGACACAGCAACCACACAGCAACCAATGATCACACGTGAGCATGCAATAACGGGACTCCACCACCAGGTGACTAGCCCCCCCTCCAGGATAGCACAATGCCTGCTCAGACACACAAAAGGGGATACAAGAAACTATTAAGCACCAGTCGATCCCAGTTAAGACAACACATAAACACAAACACTAAAGGGCAGGATCGTCTCCCCTCTCACAGGATACCTGAACTACCCATAAACAATACACATGCAGACAATACAAAACAAAACACAAGAATAAACTATGCTTTACGCCACTATGCCCATACACGGACATAAAACACGAACCAAAATAACGAAACGAAAGCAACAGAACAACAAGTGAAGCACGCCAAAACAAAGCAATTAAACTAGGTGAGACGAGACAAAAGCAAGCACGTGAACAAATGACAGACACGCCGTTTAGGTTACACGGCAGAGTATAGGGAAAGGCTGACGCCAAATCCCCAAACAAACTCGGGAAAACCAAATCAAAAGAAAAACAAGACAAGACAGCAGCTCGTGGCTCCAGCCCTCCACCAGGCTGGGTTGCGTGTTACTCGAGGACACTGGCTGCCGCGGGAACGTGGGTCCTCACTGGACCTAGTGGGCCACCGTTCTCGAGGTCAGCGAAGGAGGAGAGGATCACAACACCAGGCACGGGAGAAATAGGACACCACTCTGCACAGGATGTAGCAATTCGCCATCTACAATTAGTGCAAACTTCTAGGCTTTTATAGCCACACCCAAGCAATGGCCACTTATTGAACAGGTGTGCTAAATGAGTGCAGTGACGCGAGTGCAGGTGAATTCATCTCACTACAATCCTGTAAGCATTTAAATGTTCATAAGGTGTAGGCTGAGCATCAGTGGCATGCATGTGTTGCGTTGCTGTTTGTTCAGGGAAAGGAGTACTTCTTAATAAAATGGAAGGGCTATTCGGAGACCGAGAATACCTGGGAGCCGCGCAAGAACCTGAAATGTCCAAATCTGCTGAAAGTATTCATGTCCGACCTGGACGCAGCACTTCGCCCAAAGAAAAGGTGGAGGTCCGAGGACTCTAAAGAACTGGACCAGAAGGCTGTCGGTTACCTGATCCAGAAAGCCAAGCAGCGCCAGATACTCAAGTGCTGGGATACTCGGATAAACAAGAGCAGCCGTCACAAAGGTCGTATCTACGTACAAAACGATGTGGACCTGGAAGGAATGCCCCGAGACTTCACCTACATCGACGACTACAGGGTGGGTGAAGGCGTGGAGATAACACCGACGGCTGTGGGCTGTGAATGCAAGGACTGTTTCAGGCACCCCGTGGCTGGCTGTTGCCCTGGCCTCGCGCATAATCGACTTGCCTACACTGACAAAGGAGTGGTGCGCGTGCGACCCGGTGAGCCCATCTACGAGTGCAATTCGCGCTGCAGATGTGGTCCTGACTGCATCAACCGGGTAGTGCAAAGGGGGATTCAGTATGACCTGTGCATCTTTAGGACGGCCAATGGTCGCGGCTGGGGAGTGCGCACTTTGGACCGAATCCTGAAGAACGCATTCGTCATGGAGTATCTGGGGGAGGTAGGTTCTGTTTCAACATTATAGGATGTTGTACTCATGGGCGTCAGTATGGAATGAAAAGTGCTTGGGGACATAGATGGGATTTTACCTACCAGCAGTCAGTGTCCTATTGACCGCTGCTATAACATGAATACAAGAGCTCGAATACAAATGCAAATTTTTTTTTAAAAAAACTTACTTGGATTCTGTAGTGCTCTACAACTGAAATGTTAAAATGGGCTAAAAACAACTATGTGTCTCTGTCAGTTAGTGGTCAGCAGATACATAACTCAGCAATTTCCATGACCAGTCCGGGATTATTACTCTTAAACCTCCCTCAACTCTATCTATCTATCTATCAATCTAACTAACTATTTATCTCTCAAACTCTTCTTTCTCACACTCTGTTTTCTCTTCTGTTTTCCATCTTCACGTTTATTCCATCTATTTGCTGTATCATCTCTTTCTCCAGCTCTTCTTTTATCTCCAATATATGAAGCCAGGTATTTCACTCCCTCTCTCTCACTCTCTGTATTCCTCTTTCTCTCCATTATCTATCCTGAATCACCTGCTCTTTTGCACACTCCCCATCTGTGTGTCCCCTTTTCTTTCAACTATTTTTTTTTAAATGACATACAGTAACATAGGAAAGTAAACTAGACGATGAAAAAGAGAAGCATTTGATTTCAATGTACTCCTTGAGTAACAATGCATGGTCCTCATTCAGGTATACATGAAATGCTTTGAGGATGCACTCTCTTTGCATGTCTTTGCTGTTGTTCTGGTGAAAAAAGGCACAAAAACCTAAAATGATTAAACACCATTTACAACAAATGCACACATTTTACATTATGGATAACCAAGTGCAACACACTTCACTGTGCCCTTTACAAACTGACCAATATTAGAAATATACATCCAAATGTCTTGATCGCATCTGTTTTGCAAAGTATTTCCAAATAAATTGAAGAGAGTGCTGAAAGTGCCAGGAGGGAGATTGCTTAGTACCCAATAAACTTCAGAGTTTTCGCTTTTTTTTATGAGGCTCCAAGCGGGTAGAACATATCAAAGTTGTGTACTGTATATACAGAGTTAAAGAGATGCTTCACTCATCTTGAGACCAAAAATCACACTGACTGTAAGGGATGACCCTTAGAAGAACAACTTGTTACAGAGATCTTCTGGGCTTTTATTCCCAACCACCTGAACAAAAATGTGTTCCTTGCTCAATAGCTTCGGTAAAGACTGTAACCTTGGAATATATTAAAAAGTTCTGTTCTTATTAGAGTCCAAATTAAACTCTACTGGCTCAATCACCCAGAAATCTTTTTTTGTAGCTGTTGCTGGCAGCCCATCCTTTCCAAAACACTCTGCTACAAGATTTGATACACACATAGCACAAGCAAGCCCTTTCATCACAGTCTCATCAGCTGGCTAACTTTTATTTCCCAAAACATAGCCTGTATAACTGGTACAGAAGTGGAATTGAACCAAAGCAGTATCCAAATATATCTCACGTCTACTATGTATGGTCACAACAAAGTTTTTAACTCACGTGGATTGTTTTTTTCTATTCTACAAGTCTGACCATTTCTAAGATATGACTATGAATGTGAATATGAACAAAATAATCTTTCTCTGAGAAAAGCTCAGCACAATCACACAACTGAATGTCACTTATTCTGGCGATGTCTGTTATGGTAATATATGGTTGGAAAACGTTGGTTTCTACCATAATGACCGTGGCATAATGTTTTAGCAATTTGTACCTGGTAGATTAATGCTCCACATTCTTTGGAAGGCCTCATTCAAACTAATAGAATTAAGTGAATTAAGACATTTTCTGTTCCAAGAAAAGTGTGTTATCTTGAATGAATACATTTCTGGTAACAATAATTATACTATTAGTTTGTTGATATGGCGGCTGTACACTGATGGGTTGTGTTACATTCTGAGGTTTTGAGACCTGTCTAGTGAAAATGAGGATCAGTGTGACCAGTTGTGCGTTGTTGTTGTATCCTGCTGCTCAGGATCTATGGTTGGGCAGTTGATATATTGGTTAGGTTAGGTGGTTGGATATGAGTACTTGCATGTGACAGTGAGAGGATTGGTCCCCAACCAATAGCAGAAAGAATTTAGCATCTTTTTTTCTTTTTTCTCAGGTGAATGCAAAAGTCGGCAACCCCTTACTTTGAATTGACAAAAGGTTTTAAACAAAGACATTTATTTACATCAACACAATCTGTAATGGATGTTCACGTTTTACAAATGTTCCATCAACATCAAAAATGATCAGAGTGGATTAAACGAAAGTGATAAACCTCTAGGTATTCAATATGTAAAATGGTGTCTGATGCTTAAAAAGACATTGTCCGCAAGTGATTCTTAATGAGTGGAACCAGGTGTGATAAATTAGGTTCACAATTGATATTTGCAAGTGGGTAGCTCTCCAGAAGCAGTCTCAAGCAGCTGGCTGAGAGCAAAGAAAACAAGGGGATCAGGGAAACGGTTGTCAGAAGACGTCTAGATTAAATTGGTTAACTTTCATAACGTTGGAGAGGAATATAATATATAAATATGCAAATATTTCAAAGCGTTTAGGGATACCAGTACCATCTGTGAAGACAATATTCCAGAAATGGAAGAGACATGGGCATACTAAGACCAAGGCGTGGAAGACGAAGAATAATGTCTGAAACAGCTGCTATAGGAAACTTGCTAGAGAACCACGCAAGAGTCCAAAACAAACAACAGGGCACCTGATGAGACCAAAGTTGAATTATTTGGTCATAATTCACACAGGCTCATGTGGCGAGAAAAAAAAAACCTGCCTTTGAGCAGAGAAACACCATCAACTCCCTCAGTCAAACATTGTGGAGGCTCGTTGATGTTTTGGCGGTGTATGTGTGCATCAGGCACTGGAGCTCTGCATAAAGTGGGAGGCAGAAAGTCATGATCAATAGATATCCATACATAGTTGATGCATATCTAGTTGATGATAAAATTGCATAGGGAGTAAAACATTTCAAACCTAACGCCTTTGCATTCTTTTCCAAGTTTATGTCCACTGATAGTGGATGTCCTGCGCACTCTACGGCTGAGACAGCTCACAATGTTAGCCACAGACAGACATATATGCACCTAGCAATAAAATAACAATATAAACAACAAACCTAACTAACTAGCAATGCACACATTGCCAGTTACTGACCAAACACGGCAAGCAATGATAATATCCATCTTACCTTTTTATATAGTCCACAAAATGTTATACATGTATCATTTCATGAAGTATAATGTAAGCTATGCTCGACCTTATGAACTAGTAGATAGTTAGAGATAAGCCTGGCCAGCTTTAAAAAAAAAAAAAAAAAACATTTGAGTGCAGCAACACTTTATTTGTATTGCACTTGGAATACAGATATGTCCCCAGCCTCTTCAGCATTACTGACGCCTATGATTGAACTAAACAGTGAAACAGGCCACAAAACCGTATGTGTTCGAGTTGTAAGAGAAATATAGACATCCATGTATGCATGTATGCGCACAACTGCGAAAGAAGGCAGATTTATGCTCATGCGCAGCCTAAACCTGAATTACTGCGTTGCGAGTAGATTCACTCTGGTTTTTGCTTAATTTCTCTCAGATCATCACAACGGAAGAGGCGGAGAGGAGAGGGGAAGCCTATGACAGCCAGGGCGCCACTTACCTGTTTGATCTCGACTATGTGGAGGATGTGTTCACTGTTGATGCAGCCAATTACGGCAATGTATCCCATTTTGTCAACCACAGTGTAAGTGAGTCTCAGATGGACAGGTGTGAGGACCTCAAACGCCCATAACGCCCACACTGTAGGCGTATAGGTCCAGGACAACACATTTGAAGCAAATCTCTGAATGCCAGGGTTACGTTATTGTGGTATCTGACAAGATCATATAATAAATGTGAATATCACCTGATATATTCTATGCAAGCTCTTAAGAAGTGACAACAAAAGCGTCCATACCAACCCTGTAAGAGGACATTGGTGTTACGCAAGTGTGACGGACAAGGGGATTTTTATTCAGCTAAACTGAATCTTATCAGTGGTTCTTAGGTCTCCCTCAATTAATTACTTACATAGGCCCTGATTAATCTAATCTAGATAAGAGACCTGCAGAGCACAGAGTAAGTTCAGGAATTTAACACATTTGTCTTATGTAAAGCTAGTATTGCAGTGCATCAACCTGTTTCTCAAAGCATCACGTGCGTAAGCATTGGTTGTCTCCTTGAATGTTTTGAACTTAGTGCAGTACTGGTGCTAGAGGGATGAATGTTGTGACGGAGAATGAATCAGCCTATTGAGTGTTATTCTTCCAGGGCCAAGAGTCCCACGCCGCAGCCCTGCTGTGGAAGAGGAATACTTTATTAAATATAAGTATGAGGAACTGTATAAACTTGTACATAGATATGTCAAAAAATATCAATGACTGAGAGAGGGGAGGCAGAGAGGAAAGATGAAGGCAAGCAGTGACCAGGAGATACGCAAGGGTACGCAAGGAGCAATTGTGAGAAGGGTGTGGTTAAATACAAAAATAGTATCTTTGCTTTATGCAGTAAAAATTCTGCCCTATATAAGCTAACATGCAGGTCATTGCTAGCACACACAAAAAATTAAACATTTCATCTCTATGTACGCTTAACAATTGAAAGTATTAAAATTGTTATGATGGGTAGGACAGACAATAGCAATGACTAACGATGACTAAGTATTCTATGCATGTCTTTCTCGTTCAGGCATATCTGCTCTGTCATATCTCACCTAGAGGGAGTTTTTCCAGAAAATGTTTTCTGGGATTTCAATTTCTTAAGTGTGAAGGTGAAATGAGAGTGCATCAATATCATTATTTACATTACATTGTTGTTGATGCATTTTTCCCCCCATCTCCCAGTGTGAACCCAACCTGCAGGTATATAATGTTTTCATCGATAACCTTGATGAGAGACTACCCAGGATCGCGTTCTTTGCCACCCGCTCCATCAAGGCTGGGGAGGAGCTGACGTTCGACTATAAAATGCAAAGTAAGTGAGCTCTGTTCTTGGGGTATGAGTTGCACTTCAATAACATCATAAATATGTACACTTAGTTCACATACACAACAAAACCAGTGTGTCACGCAAGGGCATTGGCTGTCAGAAGTGAAGATATTAACCTATAGATTCCGTCCGTAAATAGTATTCAATCTTCTTGGTATGTAGTGCTTAGCTAATGGTAATAATCAGCTCGCTAAGAAATGCAGTAGGACTTCAGCAGACTGGTCGTGGCAGCAAAATTAAATGCAACCTGAGAAATAATCTCTTGACACAACTCAAAATGATATTTAGTCACAGCCTGTCGTATTGAATGGCCACAGTTTCTGAAATCTCACTTCTCCCATCCGTCAGCCGTGTCGCACTTGGCAACCAGGAATCACAGAAGGTGACTAATTGCATGATGCCCTCGTGATTTTTCACAGCGTCAGTGGATCACTGCTGTGGCACTGTCTACAGCAGGGGCAAGAATGGGAACAGAGAAAGCATCATTTCAAGTCGCTTGTATTTGAAACCTCTCTTGAAATGTAGTGGTTTGTAGCTGAAGGCAAAAAAGAACATATATTTTGACACAATCTTTTATATTATGAAAATGTGTATAAAAAAAACAAATAGACTGGTGAAATTGAATACTTGGGGCCTGTAACACATGAAGGTCTGTTCATTGGACCTTCAGTTTTAGTCAGATTACAGAGCTGCCTTTTCAAAGCAGACACAAGAGGAGGTAACAAACAGGTTAATTGTTGGCTCAGTTATTTGAGTCAAGAATGTGAGAAGGGGCTTGATTACTGCTATTTTGAAGGAGAGCGATACATGTTCAACATCAAAGAATCATTGATTAGCTTTAGTGGTGGTCCATTGATTGGGGTTGAGAACACTTTGTAGGTTTTGTGAGAACAAGAACCCATTATGACAATTAAGATGGGGAGAGGAACAAAGTAATCTCACTGGGGAAAGTACAGGTTAATGGAGAAAAGGGATTCTCATTGTATACCTGGTATCCATAGAGCCGCTTGAACATGTACCTTGAGAAACGGCACCAGTTTTAATTGTTTTTTTGTTGTTGCTTTGCTTGCAGTCAAGAATTAACTGGTTTGGCAGATGGAGGTTTTCAGTGTTTCTAGTGTTTCCTGTTCTTAGATATTTCGTATTTTTCTATTTGAATGTATTATGTGTTTGCTAGGTATGCTTTAACCATACTGTTGTGTGTTATGTGGTTGTACTTGCGCTCATCAGTTCAGTCTTTACCACAGTTGACCCAGTTGATGCAGAGAGCTCAAAGATGGACTTCAGCTTGGCCACTGTGGAAGGGCCCTCCAGGAAACGCATGCGTGTGGAGTGCAAGTGTGGTGTGGAGTCCTGTCGCAAATACTTATTTTAACAGGAGCAGAAGAAGAGGACAGGGTCTTGAGGCCCTGAGAAGGGTGAAGTGTGAACTGATCCATCATAGCTAAATGTTTTATAGTTCGGTAGCTAGGTTTTAATGTTGAATCCATATTTTTTTTAAAGATATGTGTAATTATTTGTTCTGTGCATGGTTTTTATATGTGTATTGTTTTATTGTGTATTTAATAGATGTTCTTTTTTTATTGCCCCTTTTCACAGATTTGAAAAATAAGATATGCTAGAAATCACCAGAATTCAAACAGATATAATAAAACTTTTTCAGCATTTTCAGCTAAATGGCCAGCGTAAACATACTGTCTGTTTCTAATTTGCATTTCTCTCAACATGGCAAAAGAATTGGTGGCTTCAGACCATTCTTGGTCTTTTATTTAAGAAACGACTTTAATGGCTCATCTTAAATGTATCCTTTAATGATTTTCTATAAAATAAAAGTATTATTGTTCTTTTATCATGGTGTGGATTATTATTTGTAGTTTTTTTACCACCGATACTTTGTTTTGCATTAGATGCATGAAAAACCTTTACATGTTGCAGTTCCGCTGGTCTCCACTAAGTGGCGCAGTTGTCTTTTATTTCCATCTCTCAGCCTCCTAAAAACCCATGCTGTCACAAACAGACTGCTGTAAGTCATTTATATTTTCCTTTACTCACTTCTTAAAAAAAGGACTACTTGTCCTTTCTGATTACTTCTCTTGTGTATCCCCACTGTACCTCTCCCAGTCACCCAACTCTGAATAATTTAAACAACATATGTTAGCCAGGGTCATCCTGGCTCTACCTCAACAGGCTCCTGCCTTGTTTCTGTGAGTGTGAGGATAGCAGAAGCCCCGCTCCCCTCCTCTTCCCCGTAGCGCTGCGTGACTACACTGGCTCTGATGAGCCCACTCAGTCCTCCTCACTGTCTGTCCTTGTCCCTTCAGCGCTAGCTCTTCTCACCTCCTCCCACTCTTGCAGATTAAGCACGGCCCCCGCGGCTATAAGCAGTGGATGGTACACGCTCGGGCTGTGTGACACTGGGAGTCTCGCACAAACCCCTCTCCTCCGCCTTGTTTGTTATTTAAAAACAAAACAAGGCCTCACTCGTGAGTTGCCACTAATCAATTATCTGTGAATGCTGCGTACCTGTTTGCTTCATGCCTGTCATGCTGCATGTCACTTCTGAACCAGCTCCTCAGTGTGGATGTTGAGTATTTAAGACACAGTCTGCCCCGAAGTATCTCAAAAAAATGTTTTGTGTGGGTGGGTGCTGCTGTGTGTTTGCATCTCTGGTAAATATGTATGCCGTTCTGCTCTCAGTCTGGGAATTGTAGCAGTAGGCTTATACAATAGCTAGTGCTTCAACTTGAAAGAAATGAGAGCCTCAGTGTTTTGGTTATAGCTGGAACTGCAAACTTTCTGGAGATATGGAGTGGATATGGAGGCCTACATTACAGGCGACTTATGGGAAGAGAAGACAGTTATCAGGGGAAGCAGAAGAAGGAAAAGTCTAGGCTTTGCTATCTATGTTATCTATTTATGCAAGTCCATGCTTGTGTTGCTTAATAGAACACCACTGACCCATCAACTCAATGTACATAATATATCATATATAGAATTTAAAAATAGAATCATTAAAAAAATGTCCCCTTAATAAACATTCTCGAAGTCACAGGTGAGCTGAGGTGAGGTACCTGCCCTGATTCTGTTCAGTGGGTCGCGGCAAGGAATTGGCATTAGCCTTAGCATGAACTGGTTAGTCAGGAGTTTGAACACTCCGACCACCCTTCCCCCCAGCCAGGCACCACCTCACCACGCAGTACGAGCAAACCGCAGAGCGGATGCAGTTATGCTGTGTTGCTGAATGCGCGTGTGGAAAGGCCTCTCTGAGCCCTTATTGGATTGGAGTGGATTTATTGTGGATCAGACCTCCTAAGCACACAGCCATAGAGAGAGGGGTGGGGTGGGGTGGTGTTGGTGGGGGGTGGGTGGGGTAGCAGAGCAGGGCGACTGGCCCAGTAAATTGAGCACAACCCCACACAGATGGCTCGTGCTTCAAACAGACTCAAGTCAGCCTACCACTTCCAGTCTGGATGGTGAAGTGGAGCGCTGTTGCTGTTGGTTTTCACTGGATGGTTCATCGGATTATTTTAGGAGTGTTAATGGTTGCTTGCTACCGCCATATTTTATTTTGTGCTTTGTTAAATTTGTAAAGCTCATTACAACAATTTTATTTAGTGAAATCGGCATCCACAGCACATGAAAGCTTTTCACCTAATTGGTCTTTTAGTAAAAAAAAAGCATCCCCCCCATTACGCCCATGTTAGTATAACCCACTATACTTTTCTAAGAGCTATCTCTTTTTTTATTCACTTGCTTTATCTGTCCATCAGCCCATTAGTGGATATGTGAGATTTAACCATCGGCTACAATAGTTTCATTACAAGAGATATCACAAATCCAAGGAGGACAATGCATTAGCCAGTAGGGTCAGCTTCAGCATTGAGCTTTGCTGGCCATTCCTGCAGACTCATCATCGCCTTTTGCTCCTGATTAGCCATCTAACGCAGATTAAGGCCAGTGGTTGGGTTAATCCTTTGCCCCATGAACCCCGGGTGTCACTTGTAACATGGCAGCCAGCAGTGGGTAGAGATAAAAAATAAAAAGAAACTAGATAGTGAATGAAGAGCAGTGAGAAAGAAAATCCCTGACATCACAGGTCCTACATGTATAGGCTGCTACGAGGAAGCAGCCGCAGGCGCAGATTTAACTGTGACTGAACCTTCGCTCGACTTCTGGCGCCTTCTGAAGGATGCTGTAGATGAGGGGACTTCAGAGAGAAGCTTCATCGCATAAGCGATGCAGCTTGAGTGGTTCCTTTGGGAAGAATGTGAATAGTCTTAATCAGTCTTAACCAGTAGGCAGCAGAGAATAAAAGTAAAAAAAGTTTTTGAGTGAGGTATAGGCTGAGCAGGATAGGAGGGGATAAAAACAATGTCACATTTTAAACAAAATATACACCACATTAACAGTCAAAAAACGCAACAAAAGTAAACCTTTATTGTCATGTTTGGAAAAAAATCCCCAGTTTTAATTTACAGAACAGTTTCTTAAACTCATGTGAACTGGTTGCCCTCTCTCCTGTTGACTTACACAATGCACTCATGAAAAATGTGACTCCTGGTGGGTAAGAAAAACTGATTGCTTGCATCCTTTCAGAACCTGACCTGTTGTATTGTTTGTTAGCCTGGCTGGTTTGCTGTTTTAGTGTTTTGACTGGACATACATGTATATTATTGTCATAGATGCCTGTATGTTGCACCATTACAGACTAATTAACTAAGCATAGCTTTGGTGGAGAGTTGCCTGTGGTGTAACTTGCATCATTGTTAATCGTTTTAAATAACAGGCACTTCTTCAGAAAAATGGTGGTGTTTTAAAACGTCTTGTTTGGGGACGTGCAGGGCAGATACCTGTGTCTTCGTTTCCACTGCAATGTCAATGGTACAGCAACGAGGTTCTGAGAGATAAACAGTGTAAAATGAGGTTAGGTTTCAAGTTAGTAACCCACCTCAAGCTGAGTGACTCACTCGAGACTCGTGAATCACAAGTCCTCCTCCACACCAACACTTACAAAATGTGGGTGAAGTCATGAACCTTGTGAGGCAGAAAGCCCAAAATATGGACTGCTGCTCTGAGTAACTCACTTTTGCCACAGACTTTGGCAAGGCATTGGCAGACTTTTGGTTCATTGTCGATACTGAATGTAGCGTGAAGTCTGTAAACAGAAAGGGGACACCAGAATCGGCTGTGATCTCGGTAGAAGACACCAGAATCGTCTGTCATCTCAGTTAGAACACAGCTGTGATCTCGGGAGAAGATATTTGCATTGCAGATCCACATGTTGGAACTGACCAGCTCCGTTTTGGGCCTGTTATTGGTTTATAATGCACTATACAGTTGTAGATGTTTGCACTGTATTCTTCCATGTTAATGTTATTGTTTTTCCTAATTTATATTTAAATTGAAATAAACATTGTACTATATCTCAACATACGATGAAACAATGGCCATACTTATTTAAAAAAAAATTGTATACTGTAAGTGTAATAAAGAAGTACTTCACCTAATGAACTAGTATGATCCAGATTTCATTAATGAAAGCTACTGTTACATCACATGCTTAAATGGCCTTCAAGTACAACTAGCATCTGAAAGTGTAAGGGAGCTAAACCTTTAAGACTCTTAAAGCACCAACTAATTGATTCTTCATTTTTTTATACTGGTTTCAAAACACATTGGACCATTTAATTCACAGTCACTTGAAAAAGAGAGTGACCTCCCATGTAGTGACTGTAGAGTCTAAGGGGTTTCTGCTCAGAATACTGCTGCGTATGCTATATTTCAGCTGTCTGGCTGGACAGCTGAGCTAAGCATCAACATTCATTTATGCTGTTTCACCATCTATATCTTCATTTGCGTTCCCATTGTTCAGTTATGTCGTTGACTATAGCCTAACTGTGGCGAGGCTGGTAAAGAATTAGACAACTGTATTACAATCTAATTAAAACCACTCATCCTCCAGCTATTCCATAGTGTAAAAGAGTTTTGTGTTATATGATATGTATGTCACTTTACATACGATACATTTCAACGCACCTCGTTTTTAATCTTTGAGCGTAATCTGTCCAGATTGGATGACCTCAGTTTTTTAATGTTTCCAGAAATGTGTATGCAAAGCAGATGCAAATACTAAACGGGGAAAGGAGTCAAGTGTTTGATGTGACAGGAGTGACATTTTTCAAATGTGCCATGTTTGTGGCCTCAAGTCTCCCACAGACTTTCTGTGGTTCATCGGGTCCAACCCTCCCTGCCACGTACCTACATTCATACTAATGTCAACACACACACACATGCGTGGTAAAAATATGATGATCAAGAGTCACCCACATCCCAACTGTTTTTGAAGTAAGTCCATTGTATAATACACATTAAATAATACAGAGGTCACAGTTAATTTACAAAAGATAGTATGCCTGAAGCAACTAAAAAAAGTTCTAACAGGCATTTTTGCTCGTTACAAAATCACTCCCTGTCCCCCAAGCCAACCCACCCACCCAAAGCACCTTCCCCAACACCAACCCAAAGTTTTCATCTTTTTCCAATCCTGGTTTCCATGGTCTAAAATGAACAATACCCAGCTGTCCTCCCTCCAACGCACCCAATGATAAGAGAGAGAAAAATGAAAAACAAAAAAAAGTTTCAAAATAATCCACAAGAATCCAGGAAGTCTTCTTTTCATTCCATGGGAAATAAGTTTGTAGTCAAGTCCTTCGCTATTTGCTCTGCAAAATTGGACACTTATGTCACAATTTGGCAACATTTTTTTTGTTTCTTTTTTGTAAAGTTTCTTTGATCCTTTTGACGCTTGATCTTTTTTTTTGTACCTCCAGTTTGTGTGGGGGGATAGAGACGTGTCCTCAATTAGGCAACAAATACACAGTGTTGTGTTTCCCCAGTTTCAGATTTTATGCCGTTTCTGGATGTAAATTACATCAAATATAGGCATAAAGCTGTCTGATCTCTTGCTTCGTGATGGAGTAAGGCCATTAATGTAGAATACTGAAAAAAATAATCTACTTTTCCTGTTGCATGTTAAACATTTTTGCTTTTTTTTTTTCGTTATCTTGAAATTGTTCTTTTGCAACAATGGGTGCATTGGTACTGAAAAGAATGGACTTACACCTTTCCAAACCCAAAGTCTAGCCTAGGTAATTAACAGATTTCATGTTTCATCCCCATAGGCTGTCTGTAACATTCACTTAAATATTACAATCTCTTTGTCCCAGTCTACACATTAGCAGAATTCCATTTCAAGTCAATAAAATGCCAGATAAAATACTAAATTGATCAACAATTCTTCAAGCTGTGTGCAAATTCATCATTATCAGGCATCTCCTGTCACCTTCCCCCATTTCCTCATGTCAGCTCAGCTAATTGAGACTAAAGATGAATAAGTTCTAGAACAATCCAAACATTCCTCAGAAGTCCGAGCGAGTCTTCCTTGACTATTATAATGACTTGTTTGTGTCCTTAAGGATGGTAATACTGAAAATCACGCTCTAGTTTCTACTTTTGGATCAGATCACAATGTGACACACATCAACGTCTTGGATGAATGCATCAACTAAGAGTCTCCTTTTCAGCATGGACTGCACCCAGTTTTGCTTGCATTTATCTGGACTGCCTGGTCTTAACTTTGTCCCTGCAATTCTATTGCAGAGTGCTGCTCACTGTCTTATTCACAGATAACATGAGTAAAACTGATGTTTTGTTCCTCAAGAGTTACATATACAGTGTGTAAACATTAACATAAGTTTCAGAAATCAAGTAAGAGAAATGGGTCTAGGTATAGCTCCTTCATGATAACTCACTTTTTATCATTTTACAGTAGACTTCCACAACATAACCACACCAACATTTTGAATGGTCAATTGGCCAGTTGTGCACTCAAAACAGATTCAAGTAATTCAAACACCTCTCCCAGATCCAGGTGTATTTGATGGGGAATTTCAGTGAGAGGGTTAAGGGAGTTCTTTCTCAGAATCTCACTCAAACTAACTAATACATTCGCTCTAATAAGATGATGCTATGCTCAGTCTGTTGTGGTCTATCAATCGGGCCAACAATCTATTCAGTCAAATCATCTGCATCGTTCGACAGGCCCCACATGAACTAGATAGCTGCATGCTGAACACCAGCACCACCAGCTGAATCCAGAACAAGCTTCATCACACAAATTCGTTCCTGACATGAGGATTGTAAGAGGGTTGTGCAATGCGACGAAAAATACAAAACATCTTCTTTCCTTAGATTACATGAATGATTAAATCATTATAAGACAAAGGTAAAGGCTTAAGGATACGTAGCCTATATGACACGGTAAAAGAAACTGTAGCAAACTGTAGCAAATTCACTCAGACTATTAGACTGCAAATTATATATGCTGTCTTTTTTCCTCCTTTCAACTTGGCCATGTTCCTGATGCCTTTGATTCAAGCAGATGAGAAATGATTAGTCATGATCACTTCTTTCTCTTTCTGTGTACATTGTATTCTCTGAGGACCATCTGGCACCGGGCATGAGAACACAAGGGACTGACTTCTCCATCAGGGTCATTCTCTCATTCTGAATAAATATTTAGTCCCCTAAAAGTTCACTCTTTTCACTTCTAAAATCTGCCTTTTAATAGTCCATCTGTACTTGGTAATGGTACTATTATTATTATCAGTTTCATTTCTTTTCCATTTCAAAGGTATTGTTACATACATGCACTGCGGCTGTTCTTAATAATCATGTTTACAGAGCATACTGCCCCACTAGAAGACCCTTTCTGGTCTTTTTAAGATATGGGCATAGAAAGCTCTTAAATTACTGTATTTCAGTAAACATATTTTGCCAGATTTAACAGCCAAATGTAACAATTATGCATTTTTCTTACCATCATCTTTATCGTGTAGTCATACATTCAATAAAGAGGTTTTGGATCTTCAGTTAGTGTTTTTTCAGTGCTTTCAAAAAGCAATACCACTGTCATGCTTCGGATAAAATTCTTTAAATCTACATTAAATTTTGAACATAGCATCGTGCCAAAACCCAGACTCTTCCCTAAAGGAGCAGACACTGGAAAAATTAGCATCGAGGTGAATTCAGACTCTCCTTTTAGCAGTTTTTTTTATGAAAAACAAAAAAAAACATCTTGCAATGAATCAAAGGCCACAACAACTCAAATGGTTCCTCATGCCCTTCACATCTCCTCTACTACCTCTTATGAACCCCAAACTTTTCACCCATCCCCCACCCTCCACCAAAAAACAGAAAAGAACGAAAGCAAACGAAACAAAACAAACAAACATTCTCTTCACATGACGCAGTAAGGCTCGCGGGGCAGTTGAGGTTTAGTCCTACAACAAGGAGGCAGGTGAGCCTTAAGTCCCTTCTTCAGGTCCTTGTTCAGGAGAAAGCAGATGATGGGGTTCACTCCGGCCTGGGCGAAGCTCATCCACACCGTGGTTGACAGGTACCGGTGGGGTATAGTGCATGCCTTGACAAAGACCCGCCAGTAGCAGGCCACAATGTAGGGGGACCAAAGCACTAGGAAAAAGAGAGTGATCACATAGAACATCCTGCCAAGCTGTTTCTCGGCCTTGAACTCCTCCATGCCCAGCAAGCGACGGTTCTGGTTGTGCAAGTTCTGCCGGATGCCCAGCAGGGTGGGGGGCATGGGACCGCGTCCGAATCCCGCAATCCAATTGGCTGCTGCCTGGCCCGTAGCGCCGGGCCCGTGGAAGGTCCAGTTCTGGCTGATGGCGGGCACCATCTGGACGGGCTTCATCTTGCGGTGCTTGTACTCAAAGAGCAGGAGCTTCATGTAGACCACGTGAGTGGCCAGGATCAGTACGGCCAGCATGAGCATGAAGCCCAGCGTGTCGTTGGCCTTGAAGTAGCGGTGCTCGAAGATGCACTGGTCCTCCTCGCGGATGAACTTGTACGTGCCCACGTCGAAGACAGGCGGGAAGGCCATGGCTACGGACAGCGTCCACACCATGCACACTACCGCCACACAGGTCCAGAAGGTCATGCGCTTGGAGTAGAAGCGGTGGTGGGCGATGGCCATGTAGCGCGTGACGCTGATGCAGAAGAGCATGAAGGCGGCATGGAAGCAGAAGAGCACGGCCATGAAGGCCACAACCTTGCAGCTCAGCACGCTGTAGGTCCACGCCGAGCCATTCTTGATGGACACCAGGACAAAGGGGAAACAGACAGCCGAGCGGATTGTGTCGGCCAGGCAGAGGTCCAGCAGGAAGTAGTACGGTGCCTTGTGCAGGGCCCTGTCCCGTAACACCATCAGGGACACCACCAGGTTGCCCACCAGGCTGAGGCAGATGATCAGGCCTAGGAGGACCAGCTTGACGTAGGTGGACACAGTCGAAGACGCCCCCCCGCCCACCATGCCCCCGGTGGTCGCCACCACGGCTGCCAGGGGGTTGGCCTGGCCTTCGCTGCTTTCGTTGCCGTTGGCCATTGCTCTATCTGCTTCCTCACGCCCTCTTTTCCAGGGGAACTGGTGGTTCTCTTATTCTTTCCTCTTCCTCGACCTCTTGCACCACCCCCTCCTCCTCTTTCCCCTCTTCCTCCTCCTCCTCCTCCTCCTCCAACGGCTGACCTTTCGTTCGTCCTCGTGGTTGCCTCTATTTGGAGTCTCACATGTAGGCAGAGAGCTTCATTCTGCATTGCCCCATTTTGCAAAGAGCCTCTCGCACACTTCGCCTGTACCTTCACTTTTCCCCTTTTCCTGTTTTCCCAGCCACAGCACCTAGAAACAAAGAAAATAATCATCAAGGTGACTTTTGACAGGCCACAAACCTACTCACCACAGGGCATGGGACCTGAGACACAGCTGCTGTGGCACCAGGCTGGGTGTTTGACACACTTATGCACTAAATGTGAGAATGTTTGACATACAGGTTCATAAGAAATATTTTGTATCCAAATCTATGAGGTACACAGTACTATATACTATATAAGGAACTGACTTTTGTTGTTTTAGGTGCTATTTTGGCAAATTATTTGGCCAGTATGTTTGCATTGATACATTTACTGAAACATTCTGTATAATCAGCTAATATTGATTAATTGCATGGTGTTCACATTTTTTTGACAGTTCATTTAGCTCTTCATTTTTAATTTAGCTTAATTTTGGGTTAGTTTATCATGATGAAGCTCTCCAAATCATTTAGGGGCAGTATTAGTAGATATATAGCAATAATGTTACAGTAGTTACTATCTCGTATTCCAGAAATTCTTTGATTGCTCACATTCTCAATCCATGATGTGGTAAAGTGGGAGCCATGCAAAAAATACTTCAGGCAGATATATCAGACATTTCAATTCAAAGAGGTTAACTCGGGTAGAAAATATTAGAAAATATAAGAATGCATAGAAAACATGTCTGTGTTTAGTAAAACTGAGAGTAAGAATGTAAGTAAAATGGAGAGTAAAATGTGGTATTTTTACTACAAAAGCTAACTGTCCCTGTATGTGCAGGTCATGCAACAGTGGACTCAGACTATATCTAAGTCATGTTTGCCTTGTTTGTGTAATCTGCTATTATATCTTTTGTATTTTTTCAAAGATGATTCAAATGGTCTTATATTATAATGACACAAACAAATGACCAAAAATGATCACACAGAATAGCAAAGTATTCCTTTAAATTCCAACTTTACACATGCATAAACATAAACATTCAACATAATCTGTGGAATTATAGCCTATTATTTATTCCTTTGTTGCATGGTGTCCACATGCGCTGACAATTGATTAACTTAAAAAAACAACATTACTTTTTATTAAACATTTAATGGATTTCACAATAAAACAATATTTAAAAATCTTGATCATTTTTGTCTTAATTCATGCATGAAAAGGTTAAAAGTGTGTATGAAGTAAGTAAGTGTAAGGATACATGTATACGGAATTACATGCAGTGCTATTTCATAATAATAATATAACATTTATACAAAAAAAATATAACATTTATACAAAAAAAATATAACATTTATACAAAAAAAATGTAACAGAAATGGGCCATATAGCCTTCAATACTAACTGAACTTGCATTCATAAGATATACACGTCTTCATCACTGTGGACCAGGTACAGTAACAAATACTGTTTTAGCCTACAGAGCTTCTTTGGGTTTCACCAAGAGAAAAAAATAATGCTTTAGCGTGTTCACGGATCTTATAGGCAATCTAATGCATAAAGAGTCATATTGTAGATACAGTACAGTATAAATTCAAGTAACAGTTCACAGTAAATGGCCTTTAGTAAACCTTGCTCATACTGTGCAACACTGGCATGTTGACATCCTCATTGTAAAAGTCATACCAGGACAGTAAGATCTGTTAAGGAAGACCCACATTAATTATACAGTAGTCAACAAGCTCATGATGCACCACCTATTGTTTTATGAAAACTTGAGCAGAAGACTGCCACAAGCCTCCAGTGCAGCTAGGTTACACAGACTACCGTTACCATGATAATGATCTGATTTCTTTAGAAAAACCATACACAGTTGGAATATCCCACTGCTACACACCACTGACCTTTTAAAAAAATATTTTTTTGTATCATATTTCATAATTTATCTTGAGTCATTATTACTTCTCTGAGCCACAAGGTTTCTGGCTTAGTTTCCTAGCTCAGACTGATTCTACATTTTAAAAGTGCACAGTCACTGATACGACAAGTATCTGTGGAAAAAAGTGCTTTTAATCTTCCACCTTCAAATGCATCAATCAATTGTTTCCTGAATAGAGGACACACGACACCCCTTAGCATCTGCTGTAGCATGCTGTGGAACATCTTCTCCGACCCCCTCAGCGTGTATCTGATCAGCTGTTTTCTCCACACGCTACATGGCATGCCAGCAACTAGTCTTTCACGGTAATTACCTCGCCTGTTGCTAGGCTACAACACCTAACATCCATTTTTGTGTGTGTGTGTGTGTGTGTGTATGAGAGAGAAAGGGATTCAGAGAGTTGGTATCTGTGTATGCAAGGGTGTGTGTGTCAGTGTGTGTGTGGGCGTGTGTGTATGAGAGAGAAAGAGAGAGAGATCGAGAGTGGGTATCTGTGTATGCAAGTGTGTGTGTGTTGTGCAAGTGTGTGTGTGTGTGAGTGTGTGTGTCTGGAAAGAAGGAGCAATAGGGAGAAGAATGCAGATGGAAAACGGATCACTTGCGATCTGAGGTGATGTTCAAACCTCATATTTGTGTGCGTGGTTTGGATAACATTTTCACTAACTAAACATTTATCTGCAAGCGTTCCAGCGAGAACAAAAACGAATCCTAAACCTTAAAGAGCGACAGTCTGGGTATGTCACGGAGATTGTCATCTGACTGCCAATATGACTGTTTTAATAGTCTTCCGAGACATTTGGTACCCTCAGAAAAGATACAGGTCACCACAAAGTGTATCTAAGTACAAGATGGGAGGAAAAAAACGTGAAGGCCCATTGTTTCAGAGTAGGCATACTAATGTATTTCTGTCACAGTAATTACAACAGCTTGTTGCTAAGCTACAAGACTCTATGCCTTGTACTGTGGATGTGTATGAAAAAATTGCATGTACTGAAATGTATGTTTGTGTGGAGGTGGAGGAGGGTGAGTATTTAAGGAGATAACAAGCCACTGAAGAGGATCACACAAGCATGTGAATGCAAGGTTTCAGAATTCTATCCATGACTGATTTAAAGAGACATGTAAGGTATCTTTCCTTATGGGAGTCAAGGACCACTTTCTCATACCCAAGCCCAAAGATGAAATCAACACTTTTTAGAATTTTTGAATCATTAGTGGGAATCATAATTAGTGTTAGATAATCATAGTTTAAAAACTTTAATAGCTCAGAATGGAGACTGTGATGTTATTGAGGTTAGATGTGGATGTGTTAGGCATAAATGTACATTCTTATCTAATCCTTGGTTTACCTTTTCCACTTTTTCTTTCAGACATTTTAAGTGACTGCAATTCCAAGTAAGGATCCCTTTCCAAAATCCTGTTGTGCCCTCAGGATTCCCAAATATGTAAAGAGGTCCCTATGAAAGCAATGCCTAATATATAGTCTGTTCCTTCATTCATTCATTCATTCATTCTGGCCTTTCTGAAACTCTTGAATCAACATGGTAACACTTTCATTGTCATGGAGGATATCTTATGGATTGCAAGCAATGCCCTCATGAGGTTGCCAATAGTTACTTATAAAATGATGGGGGAAACCACCAGCCTGCAGGCAGACATATAGGCTACTGTATATCATTGGTGAGAGCAGAGAAAGCATCTGTTGAAAAACAAAGTACTGAAAATTATTTGATCACCACCTGATGGTATGAATTCTGGAATAACTTTCATCACTGAGATTTTTTATTAAATCAGTGACTGTGTATTATGGCTGGCAATAATGACACTGTGTCGTAGGTATTGTGTGCTGCCACTCCAAGTTAAAAGTCTCGGGTTTAAGTCTCATACTAATATCGAGGAGATCGGGATAATGAAGGGAGGAGCCTGAAGAGATGGGAGTTGGTTGGAGGTAGGGGGTTGTGCTATACTGAAGAACTGGATAGCAACAGCAGAGAGTAGGCTACCGCTACCGTGGTCTCGGTGGGAGGAGGCGACGCGGAATTCACCAACCAAACAGAGCCTGAATCATTCCGGCTGATGAACACACCTAACGCGCTGATGAAATTATAAACAAAGAAATTCTGTAAATTAATCTGTTAGAGTCATATAGATGAAGTTATTGACTGATCACAAGGCCGATGTGACATTCTGATACACTGATCTGCACACAGAAGGGTGGCTAGTTATTTGCACGGCCCAACCTGCGCCCAATCGACCCTGGTTGAATACATGAAAAAGGCTGTTGAGGTGAAAATAATTTATTACGGCAAAGCTGATGACGCGTCACTGAGAGCCAATACCTATGCATCTAATACACAAAAGTGCATATGACCTGTATCAACACTGTGTATCAGCGCGTAGCCTATATGATATCACAAAGATGTCCACATACAACTCATTATGGTAAATATACCAGAGTAAACACAGAGTAACAAGTACCCTTCGTGTTAAATGTGTCCCACACGAATGCAGGAAAACATGCTCTTTTTCTTCCCCTCTCTGACACACACACACACACACACACACACAATCACACACACACATACATACACAGACACACGCACGCACGCACACACACACACACACACAAACACACACACACACACACACACACACACACACACACACACACACACACACGGGGAGAGAAAGAGTGAGGGTGAATGATAACAAGTGGATAATACAGGCCCACATTTGTAGGTAATTATGTTTGTGGTGTGTACCAATGGAGTCATACATTAATCTGTTCCGTAACACTGGCTATTGTTGGTTAACATCGATAGATTGACCATATTATGTAGCCTATACCATAACAAACAAACGCCTACAGATATAGCCCACGTATGACGAGGGACACCAAGAAAATGTCATGTAAATGTGAAAACATCTTACCTGGATTTATTATGCTTGTCCTCGAGACAATGGCACTAGCTTCGGTAGCAGGCCGCGATGAGAGCTTGTTGCAGTCAACATAAAACAAATAACACAGATAAAAAAGACAAAAATGTGTTTTCTCTAAAAGGCCCAAAAGGCTCAGCAAAATGACCATGAATTCGAAATATAATCCCAGATGGACTTGACGTCCTTTACAAATTACTGAAAACATAAAAATTAATTAATTATTACGGGGTATGGTCACGTCTGTACAAAAAAATCAACCGAATCCTGGTTTAATGTTCAGTCTATTGTCGAGCAACGTCCCTCTTGGATTATGCCAGTTGCATATATCTTAAATAAACACAGGTTTTAAAAAACAAAAAAGATCGTTTCCTCTTTTTTCGTGTGCATGTCATGTCTTCAGGTTTTCCATAAAGCTCACCCAAGGTTCAGCAATATATCCCCATCACAGTGTGACAGAATAAAATAAATAAATTGACGCCTCAAAATCCCTTTAGTATAGGTTCAATATGTCCTTAGCAAGCACCAAACGGCCGTTTTAAAATGCTATATCATTATGTTTGAGGGGTTTATCAACTGGTAAATTACGATTACCACATTAGGCTACAGAGCAAGGCGATTTCTTTGAATCTTCATTTTCGTTTTGAAACCGAGATCAAAAACTAGGACGCCTCTTTCAACCATACTGATATCCAATTTGTCCATTCAAAACGTTAAAGGTAATCCTTCGAATCTTCCATCAGTAAGTCCAGCTGTATGAGCAATCTCTCCGATCATAGAGTATAGTCATCCTATGTGAAGATATGTACACAGTGCATGTAGGCGCCCTATATTTAAAACGCATCCGCCTGCTTCGATATGGTGAACAAATGATAATAATACAAAATAGGCCTGCTCACGACGAGAAGTCCCGAATCCTTGTTCGGAAGTATTTCAGTGTCTTCGGCATCCTGAAGTCATTGCTGGATTTCAAAAGAGGAAACAAAAATGACCACTGTGAAATGGCTGTTATGCGATGGTGAATTGGACACAGCGGCTTTCGTCTTAGCGTTCGGCTTCAGTCATTGCTCGGCTAACTTCGGGAAGGGGACTCGGGATATGTCGGCAAAGGACAGTAGTGTCTCTCTCTAAATCAGAGAAAAAGATGATCGCTGTTGTCATGTAAACTCCTGTGATCATGTCTCTTCTGACGACTAAGAGACAATCTAAGCAAATCAGTTGTTGAAGCATTTTAAAACGGCTCATGATTGTACAGATAGTATTACTATGAAACCTCTACCTAACGAGAATGTGTAACACATCACAAACTTGAATGGCAATATCAACCCAATAATACAACACATTAACATGTAGGCCTATGATATGGAAAATGTTTGGTAACAAGATTTATTTGGTAAAATGTTTGTTTCCATCAACATTTGTTTCTATCTTTTTTATTTATAAAATGATCACTGGGGACTGTGAACATGGTTGTTGTAGAATGAGAAAGCGATTCATGCCCTAATGTGTTGCAGATATTATTGCGTCCTATTGGAAAGTGTGGTTTACTGTCAGACGTGCGTATTCAGTATTCAGATGCACCAAGACAGGTGCACAGCACAGATGTCGTATGTGCTCATCTCACTGGCCTTTTAAATGATTATCTTTGGCCTCACAGTCAACTTCAAACTGGAAGTTGTAAGCCAGCTCACCTGGCAAGCTCTTGGTCTGTCTGTAAATTCCTCGTAAAAAGGTGTTTTGTCTCTGCATGACACAGCGCTCTGCAGTGAGCCCCCATGCCCGTGATAACAGCTGTCCTGACCACTGGAAGCCATAGGAACAGATGGCTTCACCTGACAAAGGGAACGGCTGCGGCCGCGTTGGACGTAGGCAGCGTCACTTGAAAAAAAATGTTTCACTATCAGACATCCTCGGAATGTGATCCGATATTCATCTGAAGTTCTCCCGTCTCTCTGTCTTTCGCTCTCTTACTCTGTACGATTTACCATGATGTTTGCAAATGCATATGCATTGTGGTAGTGAGTGATAGGTGAAATACATGTAATTCAAGAGCTTGTTAGAAATCTATAGAATGGTTTTGCAGTTAACTGTGCAACTTAAAAATAAATGTTTTGCACATGATTTTGTATCTTAATCAGCATGTACTAACCGCAATGCCATGCGCGAAAAGGAAACATAGGTATGCTGATACAGTACCCTACATTATTACACAAACATGACAGAAAAAAACAACAACTCGGTGATGACGCATGTCCACAGGTTAAGTGGGACGTTGTCACGCACATTTTGACAAAAAACAAAGAGGGGAAGCACCTCCTCGCTCGTAAGATCTGAATTTAACAACAAGAAACTTGAGCTTCTAGGCTTCATTTAAAAAATGTATATCTTCATCACTATTATGGTGTCATCCTCATAGTGGCTCCATGCTGGCACAGCCATTGTAGGAGGAAGGCCTGTGCAGGAATGTGTGAGTGACACTTATCTCACTGACCCACAGTCTTGCTGACTGCGCCCTCTAGTGGGGAGTAAGTACAGAAAACACTACAAGAAGTGATAAAGTTGAAACCTAAATACTTTTAAGTTCTGTCATCCACGTAACAATCCACTACAGTTCTCTGGAGGGATTTCAGTCAAATAGAGTTTCTCAGCGATGAGGTGCCAATGCTTTTTAACAACGCTTTTTTTGACAACTTTCATCTATGCCTGTGGCTAACAAAAGGTCAGTAGCATATGATGTCTAGCGTATTCAGTGTCTCTCTGTATATAGCTTCATTATAATCCCAGAGGGCAGCTGTAAAACAGGCACTGATATGTCATGTCACAATAGATGACGGGTTAAAAGTTGAGTCAATAAAATATGACAGTAAGTGTTTCAGAACAAAATGCTAATTTCATTAAATAAATTATACACAATAAAAGTCTGGAAATAAGGAAACTAAAATCCCTCAAAACACAGTAACTTTGTCTGATGCAATAGATGGAGTGATATTTCTGTTTGCAAAAACATCACACTTTTGCCACTGCAAGGAGCCAAACAAAACTGTTTTCATGGCTTTTATTCTAGTTCTACATCAACCTGTGGAAAACCTCCACATGCGTGCTAATTTTTAATATAGTTTTAGATTTCTTCAAAAAATATCATATCCTTTGATATCCTTTGATAGTCCTTTGATAGTTCAGGTTGAAGACAAATTGGATTTTCGCCACGTGACCATAGCGCAATGTCTCGTTCTGCCTTAGATGAAAGTATATATAACAACATTATTGTGTCATAATTTACTTATGACTTATTTCCATATTTATATGCTAGCCTCATCCATGAGATAAATCACAGTGGCAAAAGGACGCATCCCTATGGTGATCCAGTGAATGACTCTGATGGATAACGATTCACAATCACCATCTGAGGTTCTACGTTGTAGAGTTCAAATATTTACCATCCTATTTCAAGGTCCCTCCTGCTATAACAAGATCAAAAACAAAATGGCAAATGAATGTATATTTTTTGGAGCATGTGGATAAATATACCAGATGACAAATCAATGAAAAAACAAGCCCTGCATAAACACATTTTAGGTGCTTAACACACCGTTCAGAGACCTCTTATAAGTAAACTGTAGCCTAATGGACCCATTAAACTCTATGATTGGCAAAAACATGAGGGCAACTGACCAAAAATAATCCTACTTGTTAATGAGACCAAGCTAGAGCATATTGGTTTCGACTGATTGCATAGCTTCTATACGGTTAGTGTTTCTCACTAGCGTCTTCAAACTTGTTTTGTTCCGTTTGTCCCATTTCATGTGAGAAATGCAAATATTGATAAATAACGATGACGAAAAAGTAGTTTCAGGTTTACGATTAGCCCACAGTATGCCAACTTTCATTTACCGGCCTACTGTTTTCTCTATTAACATCCGTCACACTCACATCAAATTCCACAGAAGTCTCTTCATTTCAATTATAACACCTTAGATCATTCAGATAAGATGTTATCGTTATCAACTCTGCACTGTCTGTGTACTTACTTTTTGATCTTATTATTGATATAACAGGAAAGGGACTAATAAAGTAGAGATACATTAAACCTTTTAATTCAATAAAATCTGTCTGAACTGTGACAGTCTCTAAAGCAATCTTGGTCATAAATTGATGTTTAAATCCAGTAGTCCAGGATAACTTGTAGAGAGCATGTTAGATGTTTAGGTTCATCAGATTGTACTTTGACTTTAACTCTACTTTCACTTTAAGTAAAATGTCTGGTCAGCAGTTTTGGTTTGGTTAGTCAGAGGTTTCTTAAAGAGCATTAAGAAATTGTGAGTCAGACCATTATTTAAATACTATGTGATGAGGTACTTTGGTCTCTTTGATCATTTGACCTTGCAAATGTCATCAGCCTTTGTGTAGGTTGTGGCAAATGTCCATCGCATGGGTCAAGTCGAAATGAAAACTGAAGAAAACGTTACAGTAAGGACTATGCCCAAAATAGCTGTACACATGTGTGTTTATGTGTGTGTGTGTGTGTGTGTGTATGTAAAAGAGAGAGAGATAATTTTGTGGATACAAATTGTGAGCATTCAATAATGACAATGAAAAAACTACAAACTGAAACTTTATTAAAGCACTTGACAGAGAGATGGACAGAATTCTTCACATCCATGCATGTTCACAACATTAATTTGTGCAATTACGCAAAATGGTTTATCCTAGATGTGTTCACGTGAGGGAACCGTTTGCGGTCACTGAGATCACTTTGATAGAAAAACAATTTTTTTCCTGTCCTGTCAGTATAAATACACCTCATTTTCTATGCAGATCTTCTCATATTAAAATCAGGCCAGAGGAAGGCACCAATGGTAAGTGACATTTCATGATGTAACTCCATTATACATACATAGAAATCATTAGTTATCCATTTTCAAGTATAAAGTTACTATAAAATCTGTGTTTGCATTTTCTTGAAAATGTTCTTACAATATTTTGATCGCAATGCAAATCATACAATCATTGCAATGGACACATTTGTGTCAGATGTAACATATAGTCTTGTGGATAGTTTAATCAAGAAACTTGAAACTTGAACATGCAGATTGTAAATTGCACCGAATAGAAACGGCAGGTCTTATTACATCTGCACTGAATACTATACGTTGCTTTTACTGTTGTCATATATGCATGCAGACAAGGGCTGTGTCTCATTAAGTACATAATACAATTGTATTGTGGGGGCTTTTAACCTCTCACTTCCAAGCAATTTGATTGCATTCCATGCAAACCCACTTCCTTTAGAGACAGTATGTACATGCTACAACCTTGCGTGCAACAATACGTCATAAACATGCCCCCCTACTCCTACTCTGCACAACAGGTAGATGTGACACTACTGTCAAAACTGAATAGTTTTCTCTGCATATAGCTGATTGCCTCTTAAAGATAATATTTTCCGTACTCCAGCGAAGAGTTGAACAACACCTTCTTTTCAGCAGGCACCTCAGTGACTGTGTGGGTAGAGGAAGTACGCAAAGGTATGTGCGGCCCACTGATTGCTCTTCTCAGCTTAAAAATTAAATGCTGTCTTTGTTTCGAACTGATCTCTTTGCTCAAATCAAGTTGATTGTTTGTGTAGTTAGTTACCTCTAAGGTCCAGAATAATCCATGATTTAAAGTGACTTGAACGTGTGGTATTACTTAATTATTATACAATGATTACTCTTGTTTATGGCAAGTGATGTTCTTGTTGTTATGTTGAGAGGTGTGGGTTGATATACAACAGCAATTCTATCCCGGATGCAGTGCAATATCTTTTTATCTTCATGCAATTGTTATTGTGTTGATTTGTTTTTATCTGCATTGTAATATGTTATATTCCAAATTACATCTTGCAGTGAGTGACTCCTTTTTCTTTATATGACTCAGAGTCCAAATAAGATTTGTTACTTTCTGTCGAGGAAGAATGGAAATGTGAAACAGTTGAATGGCGAGTCAAGCCTGAGTTCAATAACAGTGAAAGGGGTGTCATGTCTGTAGCTATCCTTATTTGTAGAGGCAATGCCTTTATCATTATGTATTTATTTATGTAATTATTCTTTTACAAACTCACATTTCTGACACATTAGTATTTTAATGTGTGTTAATATGTCTTTATTAACTCGAATAGAAAGGTATTCCTGTAATTTTGACTTGCACTGTAAAGGACCTTTAGGCCATAGGGATTATTTAAATTTGACAAATAGTTGCTACTCTATATGAATGAGATTCTGCAAAAGTAATTCTATAGCCCGGTTTATTCCAATTAGAGGAAATGTCTAGAGAGGTTCTTCGTGATTTTCCATTGTTCAAACTGAAAGCAACAGAGAAGGATATAGGTATTTCAGTTTTTTCAGAAGGATGTTTGCTCCTCAGGTTCAAAAACTAAAATGCTAAAATTAAAACTGTAATCAGCTAAAATAACAATATTCAGGATTCAGTAAGGTTGATTATATTTAGAATAATCAAAGTTACATAAAGTTGAATATACTGTAAATGTTAAATTAAGTTAAATTATTTTCTTTTGCAACTGTGTTTGGTATCATATGTGTATTGGTTGAAGTGTTTTTAAGCATTATGTCAGTCTAGATCGATGAAACTATTACATGCTATTCTTCGGTACTTCGCGCTGCAAGCATGTATAATGTAAGATGATCAATATTGTTGTTAACAAAAGTTACCGTGATAGCTGGCTCTAAGTTGGAAAATTCTCTGTTAAGATCTTTTATCTGTGAATGAAAAGGGCCCGTGTCAACCACAAAAAAACGCATTGCATTTTCTCCTCTGACTAAATACATTTGTCCTGTTTCTGTGATTTGGATGCTTTTGTGTTCTTCCTTTTGTTGCAAATGCGAAATGCGATGCAGGGTGATGATAAGCCCAGAGTTTTTTTCAGAGGGTAATATCTGCTTGTCCTTTTGTTAGACATGCTGACACAAATCATGCACATTAGTGATAAACTAACAAAGCAGAGGTGGCATGGTTTAAAAAAAAAAAAAACATGGAGCTGGTGGTTTTACAGTGCAACAGTGCAACAGCACTACCCCCGCAACCACACGCACCTGTGCATAGCCAAGAAATATCACTTGAACTTTCTAGCTCTCACAATCACAGAGCCAGAAAATGATATGGAATGTGACTGTTTTAGTTTTGTGTTTTCTTTCACACAAGGGAATTATCCTACTATTTAAGCATTTTCACTTCACATATGAATGTGCATACCACTGTTTCAGACACCTCCAGAGTTTTTGAGAATTTTTTTTTACACTGTTATTGAAACACAGACATGTATTTGTTTCATTTTAGTGGGTGAGGAAGTTGAATTGAAGTCATTTAAGGAACTTGCTCGGGGAATATTTTTACTCTTGAATGTAGAAAACGAATTAAAAAGACGTCTTAAATACAGATAGACATTCATATTAAGATAGTAGACATAGTTGACATCATGTGGTGAAATATTACTCAGAAATCCCTTTGTGTATATTTGTAATGTTGCAGCAAAGACACAAGAAAGTGAGTATGAGGTCTCGGCGTGGGAGTTTGAACTCTGGCGAATTGCAGCTCGTGTGTCAGGATGAGCCCATTGACGCGCCATGTTCTGTGCCAGTGCACAGACAAAGACACTCACTTCAGCCAACAGGCCTGGCCACATCAGTGCAGGTATCACATAACTGTTTGCAGTATACCATTGGTGGGACGGGTGGTGTGTTTCTAGCTACTGGTTGAAGTTTTATAATCAAGGATTGAGAGGCCATGTTACGTCTATACATGAACTGAGATGCTTTTTCATTTTTTTTTTTCATTTTGATTGGCCTCCAATGCCTCCAGCGATACATAAGACATAGTGAGGGAGTTTTTCTTTCAAAAATGGAAATGCTTGAGTTACAAAATTGATGTTATTCTACAAGAATTCCAGGCTTTCTGTTCAATTTGGTTGATTCTTACCATGAAAAATGCATAAAACTTATTTTGCCATTTATCACATTCATCCACCCACAGATTTCTGCCCCGCTCATGTTAAGACTGTCAAGCCCGTTGATCAGGCCAGCTCAGACATCTTTACTACTACAGCAGGTAACTATGAACAAATGTAATGCAACATACCTTAACTTTAAAATTTAACTTAAAATTTAACTCAAAATGTCCCTTAATGTAAAACTCAGAATTAAAGTTAAGCTGAAACTTAACTTGACTTAACAGTTACAACTTAGCACTTAAGTTAACTTAAAACACAACTTAAGTAACAACTTAAAACTCCACTTAATGTAACAGTCACAGCGACTAAAAAGGCATTCTTCAAATAAAAGGTTGACAATAACACAGACAGCAGAAAACTTTTTTCAACTTTCAAGAATCTCCTTATCTTCTTTTTTTGTCAATGATTCTTGGAAAGGTTGTCTTCAAGCAAGTTTCTGATATCCTGTCTCAGAATAATTTTCTGCACTTGTAGTAGTCTGGTTTTAAAAGTGGTCCTCCTTCTGAAACTACTCTTTTATCTGTGACTGAAGCATTAAGAATAGTGAAGGCCTCTGCTCAGTCATCAGTTCAGATTCTACTAGACTTGTCAGCAGCCTTTGACACAGTAAACCATGACATTCTCCTGTCTACACTGTCTGAACTGGAAATTTCGGGACAAGCACTCAGTTGTTTTGAATCGTACCTCAGTAGACGGTCATTCAGTTAATGCCCCGTCACACCATAATGTTCTGGTCAAAGTTCTCTGAACGTCCTAATCGTTCAATTTCAAGCCTTCTTCCCTCGGAAGACCAGGTACGCAGCTGTTGAGCTGGAATGCCTGGCAGTCAAGTGAGCACTTGACAGTTTAAAATATAATTTAATAGGTAGAGATTTCACCCTGGAAACAGACCAATGCGCCTTGCAGTGGCTGGGGCGCATGAAGGACTCCAATGCACGGATTATGCGTTGGTTTTTGGCACTGCAGCCATACCGCTTGACAGTGCGAAAGAAAGAGACGTTACTCTCATTGCCCCGCAGGAGCGGGATAAGGAGAGAGAGAGACTTTGCACAGACATTGCACACACGCACACACACACACACACACACACACACACACACAAGAAAGCTACTTAAAAAGCATCGGTTTGTATACCCACATACATGGCCGTTCAAATGACGCTCATTGGGCGCACCGCTCATCAATGTCACACTCGGCCCAGGGAGCCAATCAGATCAAGTAAGTGGCGGGCTTTACTACTTAACTACCTTCTTCCTGTTTTCGGCCCAGGCAGCCAATCAGATCAACCAAGAGGCGGGCTTTACTACTTGAAAACGTACTCCTGTGTTGATGCTGGTAGCGGCAAAATACAATTGACAATGGCGATGTTAAAGATTGACAAGAATTTAATCTTAGCTGTATTTGATTATGAGTAATTTAATAAGAAAAAAATCGCTATTACGCTAACATTTATAGGCGCACCATCGCCTGGTTGCGCACGCAGGCTGCTTAGTAGGCGCACCAGGCTGTTTTGGCCGCCGCACTTTGCCAAGGCGATTTTGATGCGTCTGCAGTTTTAAAAACGTTAGTTAAACATTTCACAAACGTTCTTCAACCTTTTCCAGCGTTAAATATTAAACGTTGAAGAACGCTGGTCTCCATGAGAACTTTTGTGCATGTTAAAATAAAAAAATGGACCAGCGTTCTCCAATAATCACAGACGATTACCGACGATACCAGCGTCCACATGACGGTCTTCTGGCGCTATACCAGCGACCATGGACGATTACCAATGTTTCCTCTAACGTCATAGAATGTTGACCAGAACGTTATGGTGTGAAAGGGTCTTTAGTCATGACAAGTGTCAAAATCTCACCAACCCTCCACTGGTGTACCCCAGGGATCGGTACTTGGACCCCTCCTTTTTTTATCTACGTTCGTTCCTATGGGTTCTTCTCTCCCTGTTTGCGGATCCCTCAGTGATATTTCATCTGTCTAATTAGTTAATTTGCTTGAGGCCTACTATAATAATAATAATAATAATAATAATAATAATAATAATAATAATAATTGGTACCTAATATTGTTTCTCGAATTTTTTTCATTAGGGTAGGCACACTATTGATCTTCTTAAGTTTTCCTTTTATTCTTTTTATTTTTTCTTATTCCCCACATTTTTTGGGCTGCTTCTCATCGTAGCGCTTTTGAGATATCAACACCGCTCAACTCTGACCATCCTGATCCTGAGTAGTGCTCTTGTAAAAACGGTTGCACTCCTCCCTGTTGTTTTTTCTTATTGCAGAGCACAAAGCACTGTAAAATCTCTGTATTAATAACAATCCATATCTCACCTTATGCCAGTGTAAATTCTACATATCTGGCTGGCTGGATTTTACCCAAAGCATTTCAACCACGGTTTTCCCGGACTTTTTAAACCATGCCATTAATATATTTCAACTGATGGTGTCGAACATAGTTGGTGACCTAAGCCTATCAGAGGTTTTCCCCTTCACTTAATACTTTGTGACTGAGTGGTTTACCTTAAAAACTTTAAACATAAACTTAACTTGAGTTAGCAGTTACGACTTAACACTTAAGTTACCTCTTAACTTGAAACATAAGTAACAACTTAAGTTAACATAAAACTGTGCTTAACGTAACTTTACATTTCGTGATTGCATGGCCAGCTGGGTGTGCAGCAGGTTGTAGCAGTAATTGTGTGGTTTATCTTTCTGATAGATGTATATAGGTATGAGGGTTTGACCAGTTGATGGCACATGTTATTGTTTTTAACAGTGCGCCAGCGAGGAGGTGGGCAAACAGTTTGTGCAGCTGACATCCATGACCCCCAGAATCATTCAGAGTAGACCTTCAGTCCTCAGACGACCTCCGCATCCTCTGCAACAAGGTATGTGCCAGATACAATTATTTTCATTATTGCTTTTATTATTTTGCAAGCCTGAGAAGGTGGTTTAAGTTTGTTTTAGTATGCATTGTAGTTACTACTCACCCTTGACATGGTTTTAATGGACCCAGCTCTCCAAGACTTCTCCATGATCACATAACATTTTGATTATTTTTCTTTGCTTCTCAGGCTTAACACTCTTTCCCCTTTTTTTTCCAAAACTCTTCATCCCACACATAATCACTTTACTACTTAAAGCCATTGATTCCCAGAGTTATTTTTGCTACAGCACTTGAACATATGTAAGGGTTTTTTAGTCAATACCTGCACCCATATGTTATCTATTTATTATAAAGCATTATTAATAACAAGCTTCACTTTTTCAGATCCGCCAAGATGGTCAAACCCCTTTTCAGATGAAGGCTTTCACGTGATCAGACGTTACCTCACAGCGTCAGTGGGACATCCATCTAGATGCACCACTGAAACAGCCCAGTCCTGGAAACTCAGCCAGCACAGGAGATCTAGGGGGCACACACATCATGAGTAAGGAAATCATTTTTCAGAGTCAAAATCGGATTCACATTTTTTAGTCAAATTAGGTCTTGTGGTTCCGCGATAACATAATTGTATTTGTGAGAGATGCGCTTAAATGGGGAACATCCTGTTTGTATGCAACAGCAGGCAGAGGCAGACAATGATGAATTTCTCCTTCTTAACTCTTAAATCCTCTCTTGCACAGGCCTTCTCAGTCGTCAGAAAACCAAAGCCCACTTTACGTTAACGGACTCTGTCGATGGCCAGGATGTGAAGCAAGATTTGAGGACTATGCAGATTTCCAAAAGTAAGTCAAACGGTAATGCAGGGCTTCCCATAAAGTAACAATAAAGCAAGCAGTTGCAGTTGTATTGTCGAGAATTGCATAGAGGTGAAACGTTTAATATGTCAACAAGTTGCCACGAGCAGAACTGTGCCATTCTCACTTAAATTCACCAGGCATCTTTTCAGTGACCACACTTTCGATGTCAACGGCAGTGCGCAGTGGAAAATACAGCGAGATCTGGTGCAACGCATGGAGAACCAGGTTATGTTATGAGTGTGGCTCCTGGCCTGTATTATCATAAAGAAGTCATGAGTCAACGCATTTCACTGTGTTGGAGAATCTCAGACAGGACAAGAACAAGGTCCTAAAAGTAGGGCTGTCCGTGTGGTTGCTGTGGTTGTACGGGTTTTACTGTTGTGTAAAAGCGTTGGTGCTGTGACTGATTTAAATTGATTTGTGTGACCTGCGTCACAGCTGGTACTGGAGAAAAAGAAACTCCAAGCCATTGAGTGTCACCTCAACCTATCTGACCAGAGATCAACAACCTCAGTGAGTATCATGATCAGCTTGCCTAATTTACACCACAACAACAGACTTACATGTCATCTGTGGCTATCATCTAGTTCTTTCCAAATGTTGTTGTGCTCATTCATGTAGATGGGCATCTATGAATCAGTATTTGCATTACTCCTTTAAACTTGTCAAGCATTTTAGCATTGCAGACAGAATAAAGTTTTAATGTAAGGCAGCAGGTACCCCTCACAGTCAAATAGTAAACAAGCATTAAAGCCTTTTTGTTTGCATGACACGACTGACTGAATGACCTGTTTTATGAAAGCCTTTGCAGAAAGCCAGCTCCTCCCTGCCTGCTAGCCTGGAAGAGAGAGAGGCCCGATCAGAGGGAGCATATGGTGCCTCAGAGTTTGCCAACGAGGAACCAGTGGAGCGGGGGCTTCCAAAATTATGGCAAGCTCCCCTCCCACACCTGCTGCCAGGTACCACCCACTGCCCTGCCCAGATAAATGACCAGACACAGGAATGGATCTTATGTCCACCTGGTGTTTCCCTAACTCGCCAACAGTGTGTGATCACTCATTTTATGGCTTGAAGAGAGCCATGCATGCTGCATTTGTTAATCCACTGACAATTATGCATTTTTTTCAGATATGACTGCCAGCTTTGATGTTTACAAATATACCAATATTAGACCTCCATACACCTACGCTTGCCTAATACGATGGGTTAGTATCTATTACAATGGTGATTAGGCATTGTCATTGACTTATACGTGTTTCATTCAGGAAGGTGTTAATATTATCATCTCCTGAGTTTCGTGTGTTTTTACAGTCAATACTGGAGGCCCCAGACAAGCAGCGGACTCTCAATGAAATCTATAGCTGGTTCATGCAAATGTTTGTCTACTTTAGAGACAACAATACCGCATGGAAGGTATAACTGACACTCAGTGACTACATATGTGATTTAAACTCACATTAATGATGGGTTATTTATTTATTAATAATTAAATCATTAATTCATTAATAATGAAGAATTGAGGTATTAATGTGACTCTGTGAATTTGTTATTTGTTATTATTTTTGAATAATAATGGATTTTTTCAAAATGTAGACACTGTTTGTGGCATCTATATCACATAGTTGATCTAACGTCTGCACACTGCTTCAATAGAATGCGGTACGTCACAACCTGAGCTTGCACAAGTGCTTTGTGCGTGTGGAGGGAGGAAAAGGAGCCGTGTGGACAGTGGATGAGACTGAGTTTCAGAAGAGAAAAAAACAGAAATTCAACAGGTGAGTTATAAGTTCATGCTCATTCAGGTTTATCTTAACACATATAAATGTATCTCATGACACAGAGGATAAATATAGTTGAAATAATCTAGATGAATGGGGTTTTACAGGGACTACATGTTGAGATGGCTCACACCCTACTAGAGTCTTCCCTCAAAGCCGTCTCACTGAAGTGGAGACATGACACCTTTTTCTGCAGTGACTATATCAATTCAACGTGAGGCTCATCCAGACCTCGATGCTGCCCTGGAAAAAGGTGTATAATAACTATATAATAATAATAATAATGATAATTATAATAAATATGAAATTCAAATTTAAGCCATTAGTACAAATTGCTTCTGTTTTTAAACGGTTTGCTGTGTAGATATTTTGAGCAATGGATTTTGTCTTTGATAGCTAATTGGTATAAAACTTTGTGAAATAAATGCCCATTTAGAGCTAAAATTCCCTTTTCATGTTTATATTTATTGAGGTATGTGAAATGTTTCTTGCATTGGTGTCTGATGTGTTGTGTTAAAATGTAAGGTCAAGGGCGAGTGTCCAGGGAATATCACATCTGTAGTTTTCTAAAGTATAATAAAAATAAATAAAATAGGGTGTTATTTGAGCATGTAACCAGAAGAGGGCCATAGAACATAGGACAGTCTGACTATGGGTGTGGTTGACATTACTCCTATTAAAACAATGGATGGCATAGTATAATTCAGAATTTTGTTCTTTTCGTTTTGTTTTTAATAAAGAACCTTATTCATCAGCAATTCTATTGATCGTGACAATGATATGGGATACATGGCAACATGGCAAGGTAATGGCAACATGTTTACTTGTGAAGAATATTCAAGTCGGTTGAAATGGTCTCACAATGTAATCTGCCTATCAAGGATAATATGCTCTTTAACTTTGAATTTCCAATGTCAACATTTACTTTAGTTTGTATGCTGAAATCAAAAGGATGTTGTCTTTGTTTAAGGGCTGTATCCATCTTTTGGAGAATACTTTTGTCAGCATATGACTGTTTTGTCAAAAACCTCTGAAACTGAGAAACCTACTACCAGCTTCCTGAATCTGTGTATCACCGTATATCATGATGAAAACTGAAACTGTGCCCAACTTCTCTCTCTCGCTCTCACTCTCTCTCTCTCTCGCTCTCACTCTCTCTCTCTCTCTCTCTCTCTCTCTCTCTCTCTCTCTCTCTCTCACCATCTCTCTCTCTCTCTCTCTCTCTCTCTCTCTCTCTCTGTCTCTCTCTCTCATGTCATTTTGGGATACTGCACACTGTCCTTCACATTATAGAACAAAATCTTAAAACATGGTAATATATAGCTCCAACCTACCAATGTCCTCAGATATAATTCCCTATTTGCACTTAGTTATAAAGCTACTTAGAAGTGGCATGCATCCGTTTTGAAAATGACACTGATCATTTCTGACGTCAGATAAGGACACATATTTGGTGGCCAAGTAGTGAAGCACATGCATTGTGTCTCTACCTTTTCTTCTTATTTGTCTGACTAGGGAGTCTTTGGCAGCCCCTGTAGCCACATGGGTAACAGATTGGAAATAAGGGCACACTGATTGGGGACAGGCCCATGATTCTTTGAAGTTTGATGTCGGCATGTGGAATGCTGTAGCACCACCGACGAATTAAAGTTGGAGGTGCATTTATGCCCGTAGCAACTGAACTGTATGCTCGATTTTCAAAAACACAATTGGTTTCCTTGGATCAAGCCAAGTTCATGAACCTCAAGTTCCACTATATTGGATTTCTTAAAAAAATACATTTTTACAGTCCAGTCTTCACAAAATTGGGCACAGACGATCAGACAGCCTCACAAAAGTTATTGGTTGGCTTCTGGAAACTGGAAAACATTACACCCATTACAATCAATAAAAATCAGTGGCAAAGCCACCAAACAGGAAGTGAGGTTGTGTCCCAGCAACGCTTTGATGTAGCAAAACCAAACCTGTCACCACTAGGGGGCGGTTGCAATAAGTAATAATGTGTTTCGACTAATAATAGTTGAGGTTAATTGTTGTTATATAATCCTGTGAAACTGCAAACAAATATTTTGACTGTTTGGCTTCGTCCTCCATATTAGATTTTATGAAAAGGTAAAAAAAAACTCTCTGACCACAAATGTTTTATTTTCTAATGACAGTCCAATGAAATCTGTAGCAAAGTGGTGCTATCTCGATCAATCTTTGTCTGGTCAATCTGGTCACTAGTCATAAAACCTGCTGTTAGTGGCTACAGTCACCACCTCACATGATGAAATCAAGTTTTCACGGCAATAATGTTCTGATGGACTGCTTGGCCCCCTTAATGCTGCTTGCAGTTATATTATGACATTGTTTTTGTCCATGTGTTCTTGTACCTGTCACTACCCAAATAATCACTCTGCCTTGACTTCCTGGGGAGTAGCCAGTACTTAAAATTACCCCCCAGCCCCTGACCGCCCCTTTACCCTACACTTCTCCCCACCACCACTCCCCCAAAATCCAGAAGCCTGTGCCTCATTCTGGCAGGTACTTATTACGACCTCTTCCTGCTTCCAGCCACCAAACAGGTGTCTCTGCCAATGGCCATGCAAGTTTTATGTGTTCTGTGTTTTCATTAGATCAACTCAGGGTGGAAACATGTAGGGGGAAATCGGCCAGGTATTCCCTCCAGGGCTTTCTCTCCCCCTTAACCGGCAGGGAAAGCATACCCTATTAATGGACAGTTTGTCTGTGAAGTGAAGACAGTCGGACCATAATCACAGTCCTTTTGGCTCTCATCTGTTTTCTAAAAAAAATTGTGAACGCAGAAAACGGATCCCTCTCTTTGACAGTGTTTACCCCCTTTTAGATAGTGGTCTATATACACAGCCTGTAATTTTTGTCACATTTGGTCTGATTCATGCAACAGCTATTACATGTAGTGATAACGTGCATAGGAGGGGGCCCGGGGGGTGGGAGGTGGTAGTTGGTTACGCCCAAGCCCTTGGCTCTTTTGTCTTCGAATTCACTGCTCCAAAGGCTTCAAATGCAGCATTGCAAGACATGGCAACCCCCTCCGGGACAGGACAGGCAATACTAACTGAGCATTATGGGCTCAGCACAGGAGGAGAAACGGATTTAGCTATACATTTATATCATATACTGTATGTCTCTGAACAGCAACTAGCAAATCAACCATCTAGCAGTCTACTGTAGCCTTTATAAATAGCTTATACTGAAAGTATTTTCATGACCACAATGATATTGATAATGCAGACTGTTTCATTTTCACCTATTTTAATAACCCTCCTTTAGACTCATCTTGCCCCCTGCCCTTATCAAAGTCTGCACTCATTGCTTATTACACATGCTAAACAGTTTCAGTTCAGGCAGCCAAAGACAACCTACACCTAGATAGGATTACACACAATATTATATGGTTTTACTGGGATCCACGTATGTTAAGTGATATTTTGAACCCAATTACACAGAGGTGACTTTGACAACTGCAAAAGATGATAAATGAAGGCATGAAATTGACCCTAACCCTCAAAATGTAACCTGCTTTGTGTAATGCACTTGTCAAGCCAAGAGAGTATGTTTTTCATCAGAGAGTTATTTCATGTAAGGCTGTCTTTTACTCACTACTGATTATATCTCTTAGCCCCATGAATACATGGGGAGAAGCCATGTGCGTATGGCTCAGACTAAACCCAGATATCCATTAAAACCCAGAAAAAAGGTGCTTCTTATTTTCATTCTGACGTTCGCACACCGGCCAGACGCGCCAGTTCTCAGAACATAGCTGGAGGCGTGGGATTTTTTGACAGGTCTAGGCAGAGATAAGGTTGGGGTAAAATGACACTTCAGAATTATGATTCTACATCACTGGCAGAACCATAAATCATGCCTAGAAAAGACCCATCCATAAATACGTTACTACCGCTCAGGCAAAAAGGCAAAGATTTTTTTTCTCAACATCGCTGAGAAGTAGGCAGCTTGCATGTCAAAATACTCCTGCTTAGCATGAACATTGACTAAATCTTTAACAAGGATTTCAAATATTTTTCTCAACTTATCCCCTGAGAAGATCCTTATTACTGCAAGTTGATTCCTGCTGCTGAACAGGAGAGCCTCGGAAGGCTTGAGATCATCATTCAGTCATTTGAATTAAACATGATATTTGTTTGTTGTTCAGCTGTGCATGTCAGATCACTTAGGGAAAATGATTTGAAATTAATTTGTGGGTGGTGTGTACATAAGATCTCCTTTGTTTATTTAGGGAAACTGCTCGGTTGTGTTGCCTCCATGTATTCCTCTTCTGTCAGTAGCAATGTAGCTCTTCACATTCATCATATCAACTCAACCTGACTGGTTACTCGGCACTCTGTGTTTAGAGGGGGATTATAAGGATAAAGGGTGTTCTTATGTTATAGAAGCCTGTCTGTCACGTCTAAGCAAATGCACCTATGGGGATGAGTGAGAGTAGTCCATTGCAATTCTATTCTGGTTGCATCTAACACTTTAAAACCAATGGATTAATTGTCCATGCACATGCTAGCATTGGCAAAAAAAAAGAATAATTCCTGTATTATAAAATCACAAGAATCTCTTATGTCTATTCATTCATTTTTAGCTGAACTGAACCCTGCCTCTGACTAGTAATGAGTGGTTGGAGTTTTGGGTCATGAGTGGCATGGTACAATATTAATTTGAGTCATTGAGACCAAAAACATTTCTATGATTGAAATACAAAATATTTTCTGTTCATAATTAGACTTCAGAACTTCTGCTTCCCAGACCGTTTTTGAAGAAAACAAAGTAAAAAAAATACTGTAATTGCAGCATAGTGCTCAGGAATGTTTTTCAAGTTGTTTTCATAACATGCTTCAACTTATTCTGCCCTTTATATGAAGAATACCACGCTTACTAAGAATGCCTTGTTTTAAAACAACCGTATGCCTAGTTATTGATATAATGACAGAAGAATACATTCTTGTTCCCTCTTGGTAAGCAGCTTAAGAGCATGACTAGCGAGTTATTTAAATCCATGTCCCTTTAATGCCCATTAGCCTTCGCTTAGAAAGAGTCTGAGCCCTGAGCGCTGAGCACCATGAAAATATTCTTTTCTTTCCACAGGCCAAAAGCAGGCATGTGCGTCTAACTGCACCTTAATGTTCCGTCCCCAATGTACATGTGCCTTTAACCCCTTTATAAACAATTGTAAAATACAGAATATTTCTTCTTGGCATTTCTTTTTTTTTCTTCTCCGAAAAAGAAAAAAAGAGAAAAAAAAATCGATTTGGGGTGCGAGGAGCATCGTTCTTTCCCGCTGCGATTTTGGAAACGGCTGGTGCTGCTGATGCTCTCGAATGGCAGGGGAGCTGTCAGAATCGTCTCTGGCTAGAATGAAAGTGTGTCTCCCATCACACGCCACATGAAAGGGAGCTGGATTCCATTTCAAGCAGGGAGACACTCGCACCGCAGGGCATGACAGTTGTTGAGGCATCCTGACAGCTCAGGACTTTCCACAACTTTCATGTCATGATACTTGAGAGGAATAGCTGGAGGACAGGCGGATGATAATGCGAGTAGTGAGTCTGGCTTCTTTTCCTCTCCTTCTCCCGGTGCCTAATGACTACGGATAGTAGTTATGGTGCTAAGTGTGTTAAGTATGATATGACCCATCTGGCGTTGGGCAACTGAACACTTTTGGATGTCAAAATACATGGATAAAAACATGAACACAACATTGTCACCACACTACACTTGATTATGTTACAGCATCACATCAAGGAAAGCTTTGTACTGCTTGTAGGATTTCACTCATTTACATCCATGAAAACACAAACACAAACACACTCACAAACACACACACACACACACACACACACACACACACACACACACACACATTCACAAAGACAGACCCACACACATGCACAAAGACAGACACACACACAAACACACAAAGCCAATGTTTGTCAGTTGATGTTTTCATTACATGCACAGACATGCTGGGTTTCTTCTGGTCCAGGGCTTTCCAATGGGCTGAAATGAAGTGGAATGGTGTTGCTGTTTATTGGAGTTTAACCGAGACAGCGATGTCATCCAGAGATCATGATACCAGCACCCCTTGATAAACAATCTTACATGCATGAAAACACACATTCATCACTCCTGCGTACACAGCAGAATGCTATACACAGAGATAATACATGCATGCACACATACTAAAGCACCCATTCACACAGAAACATACACACACAGAGACACACACACCCCCCACACACACACACACACACTCCCTGAGACACACATCCGTACATATACACACACACACTCACATATACACAAGCTCCAAGAGAAGATGGAGTTAGAGGTGTAGAGAGAGATTAGGATAAAGAGAGAGAAAGACGGATAGCTGGATAATTAGCCCCCCCACATCCCACCCTCCATCTCCCAGGATCTGACAAAAATATGCAGGCGAGATGGATGAGCCTTATAGAAAAGGCGGCATTGGCCGACCCCCGTCTCCTCCCCCTTAATACCCATCCCCCAGTCTCTCCCCATCCCCATCATTCAAATGAGCCCAGGAGAGGCCAAGCGATTTGGTTAAAGAGAGAAAAAAAACCCTGCCAATGCCCAAAATACCCCCTTTTTTTAATGAGAACAACCTCAAAGGAATGTGGTTGTTGCTCAAATGTGCGTTGATTGCCTGACAGTGGCATACTGAATACCAAACAGCACATTTCACAAGAATACCAGAAAACGTTCAAATAATTACGGTGATTAATAGAAAACGACATGCCTGGCACGCAGCCGAATATGCTCATTGGAATTCATACGCACATCTATGAGATTGGTTAATGTCACTCACACAAGGTGGGTGTGGATTTTGGTGAGACCATCCCCAAGTAACTGGACTTTATTTAGACATGAAATACAGTAGAAAGTTCTTTAACCACAATACCCCATAAAGAACGTTTCCACTGGCTTGTCAGTGGTTGAACAAGTTATTGAACATGAGTATCCATTGAAATGTTCTATGCTAATGTTAAATAGTACGTACACTCTAGTCACAGATGACAGTGATATTTTTTCACTTCAATATAGTGCTTGTGTGCAGAGAGAGAGGAAACCAAGGAAAATGATGCTCCTACTTATAAGAGCAAATTCACTTAGAGGCCCACTGCAGAAAAAGAGCATGCATCTTTTAGCAGTAAAGGCATTAACAGCTGCTGTTTTTATACAGTTTCCTCAACTGACATTAGGAAGTGACAGATTTATCATGTCACAGGAGAAATGGACCGTACAATTTCTGCAGTCAGTGCACTATCATTACTTTTGCTATTTTGCTCACTGAGTGTTAAAGGAATTTCACCTAAATTGCTGGCTGATGTTCAAAATGCCTGATGTATTTCTCTCTCTCACACACACACACAGTCTCTCTTACACAGAGACACGCACACATACGCCCACACACACACAACAAACACATGCACATCTTTTTCATAAATCACAGAAAATGAGGTAATTTATTTAACCTCTCTGCAAAAAGAGCCTGTCAGTGTGAAACATTTATGAAAACAGCACTGCACTAGCTGATCTTTGGCCATCAACTTGGGCTTTTTAAATCAATCACTGCATTTATATACGCTGTGCATCCCTCAGGTAATCTGATATCTGATGGTGGGAGTTTTCCTCTGCAGTTACTATAATGATAACACCATGTACACTCTAAAGGAAGGCTATCCCACAACAAAAGGCCAGAGAGAGGAAGGGGGGGGGGGGGGGGGGGGGGGAGAGTTCTTAGTGAAAGTGATGGGACAGAGAGATAGAGAGAGTTAAAAGGAAAAAGAATGAAAAACAGATGGAACCAGACAAAACCAGAGAGAGGACTGGAAAGACAGAAAAAAAGAGAGAGAGAATGGAAGAAAAAGGTAGAAATGGTGATAAAGAGTTTAAAGAGAAAGGACATGAATTGAGAGTGAGGGATTGTGAGTTGACTTTTCTCATGAGAGGATGCAGCAGATACCCTTCAGACTTCCCGATCGTCACGGATGGACGTTTGGTGGGAATGGCAGAGGCAGATATACAGGTGTGGACTCACTGTCGTCACCCTCTTTCCTGTTCTCATTGATCAGATATGGGAAATTGTTCATTTCCCTAAGAGGAAACCGACCTTCACACTAACCTGATATGAGGTTACGTGTTTAAAAAAACGTCATGATAAATCCCCCATGACCCAGTCAGTCTTCTGATGTTTTTAATTCGGATCACGGATAATTTTATCTCCTGGTGTCCGCCTTAATCCATGTTATTAAAGATAATACAGGCCCACTGCTGGATTCGAAAAAAAATGTGATATAATATGTTTGCACAAGGCATACATGAACATATTAGGCAGAAATGAAATAGAATTTATTTCAGGAATAGGTGGTGAAGAGACAGAAAAGAGAAGACATGGACTGAAATGTGAGCTTTTATGGATTGAGAAATGTAGGATTAATCGATATATTTTGTTCAAGTAACCCAGCCACCATTTAAATCTATTTATCCAAATCTACTCTGTTAAATAATTAACAATATAAACAAACAGTGAAAGCGACGGCCAATTCAGTATTGCGTGATATTACACAAATGCACAACAGAGTGTGCCAAATGTTATAGGGCAGGCATCAAACCTTACAACCCTTCCCATAATAATGCTGTAATTTCCTTCAAGCGGAAGATAGAAGGTGCAGCAGTGAACACCACGCACAGAGACCACAGGGGTGCCTCGTGTCAGTGGGCGCACGGAGGATATCCTCCCGAAGCGGGGCCCTGGGTGGACTACTGTAGCACAGCTACGCCCTCTACCACACAGATAGTATTTCCTGCCTCATGGCAAGGCAAACTGCTGTTACAAATGGACCACGGGTTATAGGGATCTGAGTGAATGCTGTGTGGAGATTGTAATGGGTGTAATTACAGACAACCCGAGAAAACACACTGCCAGTTAACATCCCAGTGTTGCTTTTCATGGTCTATAAATTACTTTTCCAAGTGTTTCAGATGTATAGTGTGGAGAGTGTGTATGTGTGTGGGTTGAGCAATGTTGTGTGTCTGTGTGTATGTGTCTGGGGGGGGGGGGGTTGTTGGGTGTGCACAGACATGCATGGCTACTTGCACATGGTGTCATTTGTGAATACAGGCCTGGTTTAATGACACAGTGTGCACAAATATGTGACCATCGTGACCATGCTAACAACATTGCTAAGTTGCTTTCTATGCCTATGCATTCTATTCTTGGTTTAACAGCAACATTTCAAGAGAGCTTGACAGCATAAAATAGGCAGTGTGTGCTTCCACACAAAACATTCATCCTCAAAAGACTCCTCTGCCAGCATTAAAAAGCAAACGTTCGTGACCATCTCAACAGGTCAGAGATGCCCCCGCAAGTTCGTCAACACACCTTTGTGCTCACAGGCCAGGCCAATGAAGTGAACGTGATTGAGGGCCAAAAGGCCTCCAGCCCTGCGGCATGGTGGAATGACCCCTGCACAAAGCCTAGGCTAGAAGCCTGGTTTGTTTTGGGAGAACACACAGGAGGAGGAGTGAGTGCTATAACCCCCCTCGCCCTCCCCCAATGGGAATCCTGGTCTATAATCCCCCTCCTGGTTACCCCTGCGTTTCTTGTTGTGTGCCACAGAGATTCGATGGCCAGGAATGTCAAGAATCCCTAGACACTTTTTCCCATTCCCTCATGGTGCCATTGAGCACAATGACAGCTTCGGGTCTCCTCAGGGCTCACTGCGTGAACTTAGAGGCCACCTCGGCCTGATCTCCTCCCTCTCTTTCTGCCTCTTTTTCTCTCTTTTTTCTTTTTTTCATTAGCTCCCCTGCCTAACTCTTTCTCACTGTTGTTAACTCTCTTCTCCATCTACCTCACTCTCTCCCAGCCTTACTTTCTCTCTCTCATTATTCCTCTCTTTCCAGAACTCACTGTACGATTACAATAATATGAGAGAAACAGGTTTATTCTATTAAAATAAGATCCAAACATATTTTTTTCACATATTGGGGAGATATTTTGATCTCTCCTGTATCATATAAAGCTGTAAATCGATGGTGTCAAACATGTCACAGCCGTGGTAGTCACACACACTGACTGTGTATATTGACACATCACAGATTGAGCGCTGTGACTGCAACCATTTTAATCTACTTCCTGGCCTGCCTCCAAGCGGCCTCACACCTGAATGAAACTAGCGGAGCATACTGAACTTTATAACTCTGTGGCCCTCCCTCTGTACTCCTGCAGGGCTGTGAGACTGTTCAGCCATCTCAGTCACACTGCCGTAACATAATAGAGAGGTATTGACCCAAACACCCCCTACTCCCCAATAGTCCTGTCCTGGGCCGCCTCAACTGCTTATACAGACTCAGACCCCCAACACGGCATGTCAACCCCACGTGAACCCCACACGAGGTCATCTTTATGGGAAACGAGATGTCTCTATATAAACTTGCATTCATTGTAGGTTTTTTTCATTGATGTTAAATAAGACATGTGAAAGCCATCAAAGAAGATTTCAGCACACATAACATACATATACATGGGAACATGAACGCAAAGACATTGAAGGTATGGCACTATTGCTTGGTATAATATTGTTTATTATAACCCTTCTACAGTCACTAAGGGTTTAAATACATTTAGGGTATTACATTCCTGGATGTTTTGTGAGAGGGGCACCAAAATATACCAGGCAAATGCGACAATACAAAAAAGCTCTAGTAATGATACAACCTAAATTAATTTGAAAATATACAGGAAATAAATACACAACTTAACTTTAAACAAGTGAGACTAAAACCAGACCTCACTGTATTTCTCAGTGGTCGGCCCTTTTCGCAATCCATTGTGATGTTCGGCTCTGGCAAAGATCTGGTTAACTGTGACACGGTTGGCTGCCTCTCACAGAGGTAACAGAAATGGGAAAGAGCGGCTCAGCGGCAGAGAGAGAGCTAAACCCTCAACACCTGCCAGCACTTGACGGAAGACTGAGACGAGAAAAGTCAGTTTGCTAAGGAATATTCCTGGGATATGTCTGCGTGAACGAACTTCAAAATGAAAATTTGACAGACACTTGGTTACCCCGGACACGCTCTCGCTGCTGTTAGATGAAATTGAATGCAATTCTCTGGGAACTTGGGAAGTGTGGCAAACTATTAAGAAACACACGGGATCCTGCACTTAATCAGGTTTCCATACAGCATTAACCTTAGTATTTTCAGACGTTACAATAGAAGATATTTCGCCCAAATTAATGCCAATGGACATCCGTGTACAGCGCCACGATATGTAACATCTTCAACCGCTGCAGTTTTCTGGAGTTATCATACCTGCTTTTCAAGTAAGTCACGCTGTAATGCTTTTTGTAAAGGTTTTTGTCATACGATACCTAAGTCTCACAATAGAGTGTTGTGTTAAAACATAATGCAAATGTGTTTTAAATGAAGTTTTAACCTGGGATATGCTCGTGACACTGCCGTTTTTTTCTGACTTGCTTTTAAAGGCTAGCAGAAAGCTTTTCAGGATAACGTTTCACCCTGATGATGTAGTTCGGTGTTACCTGTGACACATAGACCCTCAACCATCAGCGTGGGCACTCCTCATCACTATCTCTACTGTGGCCATTAGTTTCTTAACTTTGTTGTTTGAAGAATGCAGATGAACTTTGTCTTGGCTGTCATGTTGTGAAGACCACCATTTGTTCTTTACTTCGCAGTTCGCACGCACCCTTATGTTTCTAAAAGAGGTATTTTCCTTTTATATGAATTTTCAGTTAAATTAACATCACACTGTAACTTTTTGAGAACAGAGCGATAACATTTGAAATGCACATTATGTGTTCTCCTTTTAGTGGGCGCCTGTATTATTCATGCATGCGTCGGTTTACTGGCTGGAGTGGTTATACATTATGTATCTTAACTTAAAAGCAAATCGTCCTGTGACCTGTGATCTGCCATCCTCATATTTTCAGAGATCACTGTCGCGTCTGCTTTCCTGTATAATTTCAGTGCTCCGGGATGAAATTGTCCCTTAAGTATCCCCCCTGGTCAAGACTGAGATTGGAATGATCAGATGTATTCCCCTGCACAATACAACCCTATTTGATTTTAATAACGAACTCTTTCGCTTTACTTTTTGGCCCTGTGTACGTACATACATACATACATACATACATACATACATACATACATACATACATACATACATACATACTACATACATACATACATACATACATTATCTATGAACATATCCATCCAGCCATCCATCCATCCATCCATCCATCCAATGCATACACACATGTATGTATGTATGTATGTATGTATGTATGTATGTATGTATGTATGTATGTATCCATGTATGTGTATGTGTATGTGTATGTATGTATGTATGTATGTATGTATGTATGTATGTATGTATGTATGTATGTATGTATGTATGTATGTATGTACTGTATGTATGTATGTATGTATGTATGTATGTATGTATTATGTATGTATGTATGTATGTATGTATGTATGTATGTATGTATGTATGTATGTATATATAGGGGGCTCTATCACCTATACAATGTAAAATAAGTTCCAAAGACATACAGAAGGCCAAGCCAAGGCAATAGACAAATCTGAATATTCTTCCTCAAATGTGTCAGCAAATCGTATGCTGATACATATAAACACACAATTCTGGTAGGATGTATGTGCTACTCACATCATATGTACTTCTTCCATCCCAGCACATTGGTAGCCCCACTATAATGTTTTATAAGCATTTTATCATAGTTAACATACCTATTCATGTACAAAATACACACAATATCTACAGAATCCATACAACATTGAGGCCGAATATAGTATTTGCATTGATACTAACGGTGGCATCACACGTTTTTGACTTGACTTGACTTTCTGATGTGTGGTAGAGCGTAAAGTCTTGCACTTTGTATGTGGTACATTCTCAAATATATCAAAGAAAACATGAAAAGGCTCTTAGCAGTTATGATTGTACAGCTGTTTTGATGTCTGTGTCCTTCAAGTGGGTTAAATATTAAAGGATGGTTTCATAAGAACACCTATCATTTTGACTTTCTTAGCAACATCAGAAAAATAAATGAGAGATTTGAGTAGCCTTGAGCATCTCTATCTCCTATTATGAAAAAAAGGCTTCATAACCAGACCCAATCCATTCAAAGTATAGACTCCCCCATGTGTCAAAAGTGATTAAATATTTAACAGTTTTGAAGAACTGATAAGAAACACTGCAGAGTTATCACTGCCAACGTTTCTTTAGAAGTCGGGCCTTGAGAAGCAAAGGTAGTTTTATTGTGATTGCTCAAGGTTAACAAATTGCTGTAAAACATGCACAAAGAGAGGGTGTGTACCTTCAAGAAACCCCTTGGGTTTTCTTCTTTGCCCACCCCCTTCACCCTTACTGTCTACAGTGAAATATTGATCCAAAACTTTGGCGTCTTCAAAGAGATATGGACTTTCTTTGTTCAAGCCTCTCTCTCTTACACACACACACATACAGAAAGCAATTCCTTTGTATAAGGGCTTTGATTAGACAGAGTACTAGTATAAAATTGATTGTAGTCTTCCGGCTGTTTTGCAATGATGAGTATTGAGAATAATTTCTCTCAAGGACTTGAGGTTTTAGTAGACACATGCTATGAAGCAGTCATTAACGTGTGTGAGGTGTAGCCTGCCATTAGACAAAAGACCCCTGGTCAAGGTTTAAATGTAATTGTTTAAATTCAAGGATGTGTTTGAAAAAAGAAACATTTAAAACCTCTTATTTGGTAAGGTGTTACTGAATCACTTATTCCAACAACCTGATAAGGGTCATTAATATTGGCACTGGTATTGATGAAATGACTGTGTTGAAATACAGATGCATTATTTGCAGTAATAACGCACATAAATCCTTCTCCTCTCGCTCTGTAATTAGTCTCACAATCTCTCTTATCTTGTTCAAGTCAGGGAGTGTCCCTAGACCACAAAACTGAGCTGTTTCGTTTTCCAGACGAAAGATAATTACGCAAAATCTTAAGTACTTAAAACTAAGCTCTACACCGCTCTTTTTTTCCTTGTATTTAACCCCTATAAAGCACTTAACACCACCCACCACTACGACTGTATTTCTTGACATTTTAGACATTAATCCTGTTGTTCTCAAACCAGTTTTGTGCTCATGAGATGTGGCATACTCTAGATAGAAGTTTGCGTTTTGTCTCTTTTTATTAGGAGTAGACTGTGAAATGGCTGTCAGATTCACAATATCCATTTAGTCACTGTTCTGACTCCCAGTCGTCAACACTCCCCAACACTCTGTGTCTCACATTTGTCATCGAGGATCTTGTGCAGTCAGGCGGCTGCCAGGCTCCACCTCTTGGTAAATACAACAGTCCTCTTGAGACGGTCGTCATGACGGCTGCAGAGAGATACAGGGTAGTGTTTTGGGGGGGGGGGGGGTCAAACAGGGGCCAGTCTGGGCTCCCAGGGGTCATGAGGAGGGGGAGAGGGTATGAAAGTGATAATTTAGTGATACCGGTGACTATGGCAGCATGCCACCTTTGGAAGTGTCCTTGCCATACCAGGTCAATCAGTCAATCAGTTTTGGTAGTAAAAGATAAACTAATACATGTTGTGATAGTTATAGCCCAGTGGCACCATAAATACACAAGGACCATGGCTGCAATCCCTTTCTCTTTACCTAGGAAGGACTGAGTTCCCCTAGTAATATTGCTGTTCTGCTACTGACAGTGCAGGGTCTTGTCGGTCAGATTACATAGCATTAATACCTTATAAATATTGTAGGGTGGAAGCCACAAACACACTTGTGCATGCCACCAGGACTTCAAACGTAAAAAAAACACCTGACATGACTTTAGATATTAACCCATGGCCCCCTCCCAGTGACTCTCCCTCCTAATTCTGGTGCGGCTTTTACAGGGAAAGGCACAATACAGGGGCGTCAATGACAGCGGGCAAGGGTAGCTAATCCATGCAGCTGTCAGCCCAGGGGGTATTAAGCCCCCATTCTGAGCATTCTTGGGCTGGTGCCAGTGGAAGACCCTACTGTACTGTAGTCACTTTGAGAGGGGCCGTCACACTGTCTGCGTTAACTGAGCAGGGAGTTCGTGAGAATTCTTGAAAGAAAAGAGAAAAGAAAGTCGTACTGTGGAGCCACAAGAGTCATAAATTATCACATGAAGGACCAGACGCATAAAAATAAATTCAGAAACAAAAGGAGACCACAAGGTTGTCAAGCTTTCCTAGTGTGAGACTGAGCTCAGAGAGCACTGCAGACAGACACAGTGCAGTCAGTAAAAGGTGACGTTTTGGTGACGTCAATGTCTGAAGACTAATATAAAAAATAAAAAAAATCTCACATTCAATACTAAGTATCCCCCCTGATCTGTACATTGCCTTCTAGGTCAAATTTTTGATTTTCCCTCCGTCATTTTGTGCTTTGCAACATTTTTGCCTTTGTTGTAGTCATTGTTGTTTCAGACTCGAGTGTTTGCCTGGATTCATTCTTCAATGGTGCTTTCTCTCCTCTGATATTTGTGATTACCGTCCCATGTCTTGCTTACATTTTTACTGAAACATGGGGTTGTAAGTAGAAATCCATTGTTTTTTTTTATAGCACGAGTCAGATGGTTGACGCAAAGTGTCTGCACTTGCATCAGCCTTGGATATAATATAGTGGGCTTAAAATAACTCTGGTGGTCAGGAATACCTGTAGGTCATGATATGCATGAGACACAATCACTAAATGCTCCGGAAGACAGTGCAAATCCTGCCGCGCTCCATACCTGTACGAATGGCCAATGTTGACGTCACAAGGGGGTAAATAAAATCATGTTCCGCCATAAACAGTATCTGAGGCTAGAAAACAGCTGTGAGCATATAAATAGCCGGTACACAAAGTTCGGGTAATTGCAGAGGAATCAGGTGTTTATTGTGCAAATGAAAAGAGCAAGCCCCTATTGAAACAGGTGTCGGAATGTGACGGGAGGGTGAGGAAGGGTGTGGATGATCTCTCTGCCCCCCTAACCCCCCCTCCACACTCACAACCAAATCTCACTCCCCTTCATTCTGATCTCCTGCCAGTGGAATGGCTCTCTAATGTCCCACCGCTCATTTTATACCATTACAGCAGCAGGCCTGTGCTTTGAAGGATGAAGTGCTGGGTGGTGGGTAGGGGGGTGAGGCAGGATTACACACAGAGAGTCAGGGGCGGGATGCTTGATGAAGTGCATAAATGCCAAATGACGCAAGAGCGCCCCTTTTGTAGTGTCACACGGGGCAGTCCACACTCGCACCCCCCCAACCAACCCATCCCACCGCCCCCCATCTCTCTCGCTGTGCTGTAGCCCCGTTAATTAAGTATGTGAAAACGGCAGACAGGTTTGCCACGGGTTGAGGTAGTTGTTGTGACATTTAGACAAGATCCATCCCCTATTTGGAAGAAAGAAAATGCAAATCACCTTACGTGGTGTCATTTAAAAGGAAATCCCGCAGAAATAGGCAGTGTTTATCGTAGCATTTTTAAGGCAGTCGATTCTGAAATCCTCCCAAGGGAGGATATTTTCATTTGTGCTATTTAACTTCCAGTTTCCTTTTCCGCTGATGCTTGTAGTAAACAAATTATTGTCTTGTGTGTTAGGGACAGCAAGACAACCCAACTGTTGTCATGCAAGGGCAAGAACGGGTCATCGGCACTGGGGACTTCAAAGAGGACCAGATAAGATGGCGAGAGCTTAGCGGCCTTTTGAAGAGAGGTGCTGAATCCGGTATTTAAGAGTGGAGAAGCTTAGCGGACAGTTCCAAAGTTCACCATGCGGCCTGGATTAAACGTTGGACCTCAGGCCAGCACACAGGGAGTGGCAGGCCCACTTCTTGGGGAAAAAGCTACTTCGACCCTCGCCGCTTGAAATAGCAAGATCCACACAGCTAAAAACCCTATGAATCAACTACTCAGTTTATGGCAGTTGGAGTTCTCTGTGACTCTTGTCAATAAAGAAGCTCCTTTTAGACTTGACTTGAGTCAATGTCAGTCTTTCTACTGGAGAGGTTTTCTATTTAACGTGTATGTTATTTCAAGCATTTATGTCTGCGGACAGATAGAACACCAGTCAACATATGCGGCTATTTGTGAATGAACAATTCCATGTCTGTGTCAGCAGACCAGGCACTGATAAATGAAGCTGGTGTCCCCACTGTTCGCAGACATGCTGTCCTATCCACTGAATTAAAGAGCTGTTGACAGGTCGAAATTTGGAAACACCAAAGACAAGACTGGGAGAGGGCAAAGGACTTTTAATTGTGTGTGTTTATTTGAATTTCCCAATTGATGAACTTGCAACAGTCAGATCAGAAATGTATGTCACGCAGCACAGGGCAAGTATTTATGAGTATGTGAATACATATTTAAAATATCAGAGCGGCTTAGAAGATACTTATTTTAGAAAAGATGGCTTCAGAGAGAGTGTGAGAAAACCTTTTAGCACTCCAACACCCCCAGATGCTTCTATTCTCCCTTTCAAATAAATGTTTTAAGAGCCTCTGCCCTGTTCACCACAGCTATGTTTCGACTTATTAGGTGCGGTGTAGGTGCTTGGGTGACTGGGTGGGCATATGGGTGGATGGGAGACAGCGCTAACAGCAGTGCGCCGGGCACGTTCTGTAAATTATTGTTGCAGGTTTTTTTTCGCCCCTTTCATTCTCGTGATGTGGAAACCAGACCCTGGTTGACCCCTGTCCGAGTCTCCTTTCCTCCAGGGGCCACTTTCCAAGCTTGCTGCAGGTGGCTTCCTCCCCGAGAGGGTCGCGCTAATGAGATCTCGCGTCGACAGCTCAGCCCTGCCACCTCTCTCTCTCACCCTCTCTCTCCGTCTCTTTTCTGGCTCGTGTGGAGAGGTGCAGGGACTGGCTGTAATGCCTTCCAGCGTGCCTCGGGGTCTGCTGCCTCTGCCCCCTGCTTGCTGCATTTCCAAGAGTACAATTTAGCTTCCTTGGACTAAAACCCCTCAATCTCAGGCTTAGCTGTTGGGCAGCCAAAGCCAAATTTGATGGAGGGTGCACATGGGTCACTTCTTTGGCTTCCAGACCAGCCTCAGGGTCTTTTCACCCAGGTCCTTTGTTATGAGGAAGATTCACCCTCCCCAGGCTCAAACCCAAAATCTAAGGGCTTAGAGTCAGGTGCAAAGCTAATTAGCCACTGCTAGTTTTGTTACCATTGTGCCTTTTTTGGAGGCTTCGGAAGAGAGGTTTACTGCTGCACTGCCTCAGTAAGCCTGGCCTGTGCTGTTCAAGCCCCCCCAGGCCCAGATTGCCTAGCCAAGCACTCATGTTACCCTTCCTTTCATCCCCAAAGAATCATATTTGTCTCTAATTGACAGGCGTTGGTTAAACCTCCACAGCCCCAAAGAAGCCTCTGAAAGGAGAGTTCGGGAGGGTCTTCCCTCAGGCATAGGAAATATGACCTCAGGATTTGAGCTGGCCCTTCCAGAGCTGGGAAGGGTCTGTCAAACTTCAATGCAACATGTCAAGGCTTCAGTGATTTAGTGTGGCCTGGATTATCTTGATATCTGGTTCTTTTTATCATCCGACATAGTAGTGTGTTCATGTTTTTTTTGGAGACTGCTGTGATTTATTCATCATGAGTGCACTACTAGATTAAGTTTGTCATTTCTTCGAACACCCTTTCAAAGACCACTTAGTTCAAATCCATTTGTAGAGAATCTTGCTGCTCAATGTGATAGAAAATGTGCATTTCATATTACTTAGTCTCTTTGGGAAATAATTGAATAATTGCAGACTTGAGCAAGAGGATGGCAGATAGTGTTCATGCCTGTAATGTTCTGTGCACATACAGAAAGATGGCTCCTTATGGGCTCCTTGTGTCTCGTGAGACCAGGTGACCTAGAAAAACATATGTAGTTTGTCACTTCAACCAGAACTTACTCTGGACAATCAAATTGGTACAATTGGTACAATTTGCCTTCCAGCCAATTCCCTTAATTCATACCCACATCATTTACAAGGGGAAAAAGCTTATAAATACTGTGTCGAAAAAATACAGTGTCCAAATCAATAGGCATAGCTTGCCAAAGTATAAAAATATCGATGTGCAGGAAATTATGACATACTTCTATTTTAATCTGAATTAAAACACAGCTGTATAACTGGAACTTCTGATAATCAGTTATCTTGCAGCAAACAATTATATTTAGAAAATTATGATATGTAGTTGAAAGTCACATTTTCCAGACTTTATATGTAGCTGGCTGTGTCCAAGCTTATAGTATTTGCTTTTCTTACTCTTTTGAGATGCTATGAAACACTGCCATTTTCCCCAAAAGCAGCCCAGTAGGACCTCCTTAAACGTCCCTATTCCGCTTTAGACTTTCACAGTCTTTCTCTGCAGGAAATGGATTACAGGGCATTAGGCAATGTACCTGCTAAACATCAAGGAGATGTTGTGGTACTTTGCTCCTGAAGGACATGCTTGAATTATAACTGAAGTATTTAACCTGTTTTTCATGTAAATTTACCATAGCTATAATCTTCTAATACTGAACAAAACGGTATCCCTCTGGTTTTTATTTGTTTTTGATTGCTTGTTTGTATAAGATAGGTAACTATCTATTAGCTCATCTGTATGAGATGGTTATTTTAATTAGTACATTGCTTGACTATTGTAGAACAGCATATGTAGTGAAAATTACAAGCTGTCCATGAGACCCGACCCATGTTCACCGTCTATGTCAAAACAAAAACCACAAAAGGAGGCATTCTGAAACCGTATGGGTTGTTTGATGTCACTGAAATTATGATTATGTCACTGAAAGTGTAATTATGGATTTATTTTCATTCCCAGGCTGATCTGAAGGTGTGTCAGCTAGCAAATTTAGCAGAGCCATTTTGAGAAATGTAAACTTTGTGACTTCTTAATTGCAACTCTCAGCGGCCAGTCATTGCTATGATTTGACATCAATTATTCCCTGGAAGGGCTTAAAACAGACCTTTTCTAAACCTTAACCTTGGATACCAGGGAGCCTCTGACATCATATCAAGCTTTAAGGCTTTGTTGCAAAATCCAGGGGAGAGCAGAGCTCCTCATTTGGGATTCATTACTCTGCTCCCATCTTGCCAGTTCTTGGTTCTACTTCACTTTCCTGTCAAAAAATTCAGTGAAAACAAAGAGCCCTCCCTGTTTGTAATAAGCAAATGCAGTCATCATTTCTGAAGAAGTGGATAGATTCTGTGTAATTTATGGATAGCTTTAATGTTTCTCCTAACGTGAAGGGGAAATCAAAAGCTTCCAGTGTCTGGAGAAAGTCATGCAGGAGTTTGTTTAGTGAGAAAAGAAAAACAGATAAAAATGAGAGTAGGGAAATGCAGAGGAAAAGCCTGTTCTGTTTCTGCAAGTTGAAGGATATTTGAAGTCCCTCGGTTCTGAGGTCCAACTGAGTTATTCAGTGAAAATGAACCCCACTTTGACTAACAACACACCAGTGGCACTGCATGAGTTGAGATTCCCACTGGGATATGTATTATGATTTCTGACATTCTGATCTATCTATTAGCAGACAAAGAAAATGATTGACACATGGAGGATAGATTTATAGTGAAAACTAATTTCTAAAGCTCAAAAGCGCTTTCTGCAGTTTTGCCGTAGTGTCGTTTGTCTCTTCTGCCATGCAAAACTTTGGGTCCGTGGTTGTAGATTTCTTAGTCTCTCTCTTCTCTGTTCTCCTTGAGGGATTCTCAAGGCTCGCTTTTGTCTGCATCCCACAGAAGACATTCCTACATTCCTCAGTGGAAATAAGGTTCAACGTCATGCGTCCTTTCTCTACCTGAATGTTCAGAGGTAAAAGTGCTTTTCACGTCAAACTGACCCTAAAATGAAATCGCAGTGAATCAGTGGCCCCCCGCCATCACAGTTCAGTGATTCGCTTCAATAGGCGCCTCTCTGAAGGCTTTTTTTTTCAGAGAGTGAGGGGGGGTAGAAACGGTTAAACAAAGACTTCATCTCCTGCAGCCGTGAAGAGGGAGTGCATCTCTTAGCCAAGTGGTGAAAATCTCACCCTCTCCTCCGTGCTGACTCCACTCCATGACCTATACTTTCCATGTGTTCAGTCCTTTCAACGTGCAGATACCCTTCACAAGCCGCTTTCACGATCCATGCAGTTTTTTCATGGAAAGTCATTTTCCGTTTGTCAAGGTCTTTGGAATGATTCAGTCACATATGGAGGTATAGGAACACTATACATTTTTTTTGGTCAGGCTGTCGGTAGAATAATAGAAGTAACTCTGTGGAAATATTACTGCATTTCTTTGAGCATTCATCTTCTGTGGGCATGCATCCATTTATAATGAGTGACCTGAAAACAGCCTCGTTGGTGCTCTGGTGTTGAAAACTCCATGTTTGTCTTCTACTTTCATACTCTGAAAGACTATGAAACATCAATTACTCACCCTCTCTCTCTCTCTCTCTTGCCCTCTCTCTATCTCACTGGCTCACTCTTTCTCTCTTGGCCTATCTCTCTATCTCACTCCATCTTGCTCAGTCTTTCTCGCTTGGCTCTATCTCTTTCTCCCATTGTTGTGCTATTGCTTTTTTGGAAGTAGGAAATTGTATCAAAGGTCGTCACAACTGCTAGAAACCTTTGGCAGAGTCTTTGCAGTGGGACTAATTGAGATGGTGTGGGTTGCAGATAAGAAGCTGCAGATGGACTGTTTCTGCAGCTCCAATAGAATCGTCTAACCTCACTGTTGTGTTCGGTGTATAAATAACACTGCACTATTGTACTGCTATTGTTTCAATGTTATAAAGCAGTGCTTTCATTTACTGTGCCTCACCATATCCTATGCACAGACACATGACATTTGATCAATCTTACGCAAATATTTAATTAGGCTCGGTGTGAAGCTGCTCCCCCTGGTATTTTTCTCAAATCATATCCTTCTTTTGCAGGGTACAGTTCAGATGGTCTCTCAGTTATGTTCTGTTACGTATAATTTGCTGACTGTTAATACATTCATATAATAACTGCACAATGTACAGGACTATCCCGGTGTGAGAAAAGAAAAAGGGGCTCCTGCCCTGCTGTCTCTCCTCTGTATTTCAGGCCTGCCCTTTCAGCATGACTGTATCTATCCTGCTATTCTAAGACTCTGCCTGTTTGCATAGCTAAGGCTCATTACGCTGTCTTCACTGCGCAGGTGTGGTCCTCTTTCTGAAACTCATACTGGCATGGGACTGATAATAACTAACCCGCAGCCACTTGTGGATCATAATTAGAGAGTAGGCATGTTCAGACTTCTAAACATATGTCGAATGTTCAGTTTGGACTCTGCTCCTCCATGCTTTGACACACATAGACACACACTATGTGGTGGGTATGTCTTGAGACGTTTAATATGGCACTGCTAGAGATCTCAACTTAATGTCTCTTCTTGCACCTAAAGTGACATAGGTAACTTTTACGGCCTTTCTTGTTTATTAGATAGGCATTTGCAACGGTCAATGTAATAGTCAAATAAGATCATTATTTTTTTACTCTTTAACGGCCTTCAAGAAATTTAAAGGGAGTGGTTTCATTTATTTTTCAAAGTGAAGGAACATAGCTGCTGGATAAATGCTTTGATTTACTGCCATGTCGGAAAATCTTGACATTGACGTATCTGTGATGTGGTCCAAATGTCAGAGTCACTCCAAACTCGTTTAACTGCCTGCACTTTATAAAGGCACCAGACAGTGAAGAATGGTGAAGAAGAACAGTAGAACAGTGTTGTGGTACTTTGCTCCTGAAGGACATGCTTGAATTATAACTGAAGTATTTAACCAAGCAAGGTTTGATCACATCATTTTTGGAAGTATAGAAATCTAGAGGTCTAGAGGCTTCGTTTATACGTAGTTACTATATCAGTGTTACATTAACATGGTATTATAGTACAGTATGCCACACACCATTATATTCCATCTGTCATGCTGTCAGTAGAATCCCCTGACAAGCAGAGGTGACACATTTTTCTTCTATCAGCCAGATGGCTCTGAAAGCACCAGTTACACGGTCTCTACTGTTTTAAATGTAAAAATCTGATTTTGGACTGAGAGGTCTGTGAAGTCTGTGGTGCACTGCAGACAGCCAAGGACACACACGCACAGATGCACATACACACACACAGGGCTTGGTCTTGGACGAAATGGAAGGTCAGTCATAGGGGAAAAAAAGAACCATGTTGTGAAATTACAAGGTGTGGTAAGGAGATCCTCTTAAGGTTCGCCCTGACAACCAGAGAGCTGAGAGTGGTTCAGTCTTTACACGTAGCATCTCTGCCCTCCCGCGCGCACAGCAGACACGAACACGGAGGGGCCAACGGGAGGGGCCAACGGGAGGGGCGCCTTCGCCCCTCTTTATTTGTGGTTCCTGCCGCCGCTAGACTAAGACTTTAAGATTTAAACCAAGACAGTGTGACAGGGATTTGCATTAGCTGGCAGGATTTGGCAGGCCGCGTATAAGAACTCCCCTCATTTTTTTCCTTCTTTCTCCAAGTGCATACTTCTCTAATCTCTTTTGGAGCGTGTCACTTCTGCAAGGAGAGACCCTAAGCTGCCCTCTCCCACACAATCCAGCACTTTGTTACTGTCACAACGTCCTGGGATGGAGCTCAGTGTGGCTCCGCACAGGGCAAGCTGCTCCCTTCAGTGATAACAAAAACATGTGATGGTTAATGTCCACAGACAGGTAGAGCGTGATGTGTGAAATTGTCAGTTTCTCAATTCAATATGTCTGCTCCCCCTTTTCACTCAAGATTAAATTATTTGATCGACATGTGGCGGGATTTGAATTTGATTGCATTAGTTTGATACATTTCTAGTGTGTTAGAGGGTAAAAAACATCAATTTTCCTTCCTATATGCTACCTGTGAATCAGTCTTCATTTGGGTCTCCTCTTTTGCGTGGGTGATTTTTACAGTGCAGAAGGAGAATAATCTTCTTGGGCTGGCTGAATGCATTTTAAACATTTTTGGCAATGCTGTGTTCCTCACTTGTGCACTGACCTGTAGATCCTGTATTGAAAAAACATCAGGCTCATTTGCAGGCGGTAAGAGGCTTGGAGTGGGGAGTCGCCGCCGTGGAGTAAATGGGGAATTTAGCAGCTACTGTTAAAGCTGTACTTTGTTCTCAACTTCTCCTAACCTCTTTTGTAGGTCTCAGAAGGTTAACTTGGCTGTCATCGCTATGGAGACGACAAAGGCCCTCCTCCTCTTGAGTTTGTGTGTCTACAGTTGTCATGGCAACCCCCGCTCTACCCCGAGAGTGCATTTGTCTTTCAAAGGTGAGGCTTACTTTATTTTCTGCATGTTCATGAAAAACACATATCCTTTGTTGGCCGGCTCTTTTATTCGTTGACATACTCTCACATTCATGTTCAAGAAAGCCCACTCTCAACTTCGCATGAAACATTAAAGCGAGCCCTTCAAACAAAGCCCAGACTGTTGTTAACCTAGGTCACACCATTGAAAATGCCTCTCTATGAAAGCTTACTACTATTTCATACAAATTGTAATCATATCTGTTGTATTAAGCATTCAGTTTTATTTTACATAACATTAGCACCTATCAAAACATGCACAAGAATAACACAGGTACACCTCCATAATTAACAATAAGACGTTGATTTGTGAGAAAGGAGAGTGTCCAAATGCTTGCAGACTTTCCAATGAAGCAAGCGCTCTGATTACAAGTGATTTCCCACATGCGGCGCATCATTCATCAAGCCCCCGAAAAAAGATCATGCTGCTGAGGAGCTCAGCCCTCTAACTTTGCATGCAGCCCTCAGCCCAGCAGCCCAGAATGTTCTCATGCTCCCGCACGCTGCCACCATTATGGCTCATCTCTTCTCCTCCTCCTCCTCTTCCTCCTTCTCCGTGTCATTGCTCTCCTCTCGCCACTGCATGCTGCTGCCATTGCGGCTCATCACCTCATTTATACCCTTGAGAGGTGACTCCCTGTCCTCCTGCACAGCAACGTGTCACAGCATACTTAAAATAAACCAGAAAAACCAGATTACAATGGGGGGGGGCAGACAAGTGCAACAAGTGCACGCATTCCTGTCCTATTCCTATCCTGGGTGCTGCCTGCTTCACTATGCTGTGAGCAAAAGTTATATTAGGTTATATTCGACCTTGTGTTTACTTTAAAAAATATGGGTACATGTGAGGTGGGTGCATGTCTTTGCTGGATGAACATGAATATGCTCTCAGCTCTGGTAGAGAGTGTAATTCCCAGAGCCTTTGTGAAATGTGCCCCCCACACCGACCCCCCCAACTCCCGGTGTCACCGCTCCTCACTGCAAGCCTCCGAGGCCCCTGTGATCTGTGATCGACCGTATGTGTGACAAAGGGGACACCACCACCCCCATCCTCCTCCTTCTCCTCCTCCTCCATTGCCACCACACCCCAACACCCCTCCCTCGGGGTACAGGAGTAAAGGACCAGATGGCGCAGTGCCAGGGTGCCACTGCGCAGGCTGGGGGGAGGGGAGGGGAGGGGGAACATGGGAGGGGAGGTCAGTGCATTGAGCTGCTGGCAAGCTGGGCTGGCATAATATGGACAACAATATCAGACAGGGAATGGAGGGATTGGAGAAGCGACAGATGAGGAGAGGGAGAAGGAGAAAACAAAGAGAAAAAAGCATTGAACAACAGAGAAGACGAGAGAATATGAGAGAATCAGGGTGTGGCAGAGAGAAAATGAAGGAAACAAAGAGAAGCAGGGTTTGTGTGGAGTAGTGGCAGAACAGGAGCCACAGACAGAAGTAAGGCAGAGCAATCAGGGTAACTTAGAGATGGTTAGGCAAACAGATAGATAGTCTGACATTGACAGACTTATTGATTGATTGGTTGATTGGTTGATTGATTGATATTTGGACAGAGTAAAGAGTTATAGGTGGACAGCAGGTTTTTGAGGGTTCAGACAGATTGATTGATTGATTGATTGATTGATTGATTGATTGATAGGTAGAAATTTTGAAGTATGAGTGGAAGTGTGAGTGACGGACAGGTGGACAGGTTTTGGGGGGTCACCCCAGGAGAATTGGCCTGTGGGGACAGAAGGTGTGGGCTGCCTGGGGTTATTGTGTGCGTAGGTGACAGGGAAACAGATTTGTCTTCTGGGAAACGGGATAGGGCAACAGCGTGAGCCAGAGGTATAAATAGACCAAGACCCATCCACCCCATAACCCCCCCCCCCCCCCCCCATAACACACACACACACACACACAGTTGCTGTGTTTACCTCAGACCCAGGCACAGGGAAGCCCCTGAAGAATGTGCGGGCCCACTTCCAACAACCTGCCCCAATATGCAGCGGAGACACGAAGGTTATGCCGGGGAGGCACATGTGGTATGCACCCCATAACCGAACGGCTTAAAGGGGCTGAGGGGCCAGCGCCTCCTCATTTCTCTTCCAAGGCTGGAGCAAGTGCTCTGACCTTGACGTCCTTGGTCAGGTTCCAGTATTTGAAATATACTCCCTAAACCACGAAATACCGCATACTAACACTCAATGGATGTTTGATGGTCTGTTTAAACTTCTTTTTGTGTCTGTCTCCACTGACAACCACCCCCCCAAAATAGACACAGTCACACATACACACAGACACATCCATACACACACATACACACATTCATCCATCTATACGCCAACAGTATATTTATCTCCAATATGACCATTGTTACAGTGTACAGTGTATTAGTATTGGTGTTATCTCTTCTGTATCATTATATCCAAATGACACTGTTGAAACACAACATACACGGTTTCATTTACTTGTTGCTCAGTACAGTAAGAAGAAAATACTATGAAACCCATGCTGGGATTGAAAGTGTCTGATTTGATCCCTGATCTAACTATCCGACTGCCTCTCTACTCTGATTCAACCACCACACATCACGACAATAGCCTTGTGTATTTTTCTCTGCTGTGATGATGGTTGAGTGGTCAGTGTGTGAGGTTATCTGTGTGCCTGTGCTTGTGTGTGTGTGTGTGTGTGTGTGTGTGTGTGTGTGTGTGTGTGTGTGTGTGTGTGTGTGTGTGTGTGTGTGTGTGTGTGTGTGTTGGGAGCTCCTCACTGTGACAAGTGACAGGAAAGTGGACGGGATCTGGCTGTTTGCTCTCACTGGGTCTGGGCTTGTTTCCCATGGACCCTCGCTCCAAAAACGACAATGCCTCTCCTTCCCGCTCCTCCTCTCTCCTCTCCAGTGCAAATGTGGGAAAGGGACGGAGACATCGAATGGACTAATCGCCAAAATGTTTTTAAAATAACTTTATGGGAAGCGATTTTTCCATTTGCAGATGTTGCCTGCTTATACAGCCCGACAAAGGGCAGACTCCAAAACCTGAGAACTGACTTCAGTGCTCAAAGAGTGGTCAAGTACTGGCTGTGACTTTCCCAAAACATTTTAAAACATAAAGCCAGTCTTAATACATCATATGAAGACATTCAAGCAAACACTTAGCCATGGTCAGATAAAGTTCAACTTCTCATCTCAGAGAAATATTAGATATTTGACGCATTTCATAACTGAAAGTACCCCAAATCAACAAACACACAGTGTCTAATAAAATTAACACCTTGGCAAACAGCAGTTTTGCCAAATATGTGATTGAATGTTCTGCCTTCCTGACTATACCCATGGTCTGCTCTTCATAAAGCAGCCAGCAGCGTAATCTGTGTATTATTCATCACGCAGTTTCCTTGGTATGACGTTCTTAGTGACTACATGTGCAGTGTACACACACACACACATGCACATAGACAGACTTAGACACATATGCTGATAGGAACTGTTTTAAATCAGATAAACTGCATGAGACACCACATCAACTTAAATCCCAGGCTTTGCTGATACGCCTTTAACCAGTCCCTCACAAATCTGCAAATGGTTAGTAGAAGCGACAGTTTGTTTCCATTGTTGGAAGCTTTAACGAGGGAAAAGAGAAAAGCCGATGGACTTAAGGCTACAAGTTTTTGGAAGTGAATTTCAAGTCATACCCCCATTTCTATCCCTGGAGAAACTTTGTCAGATTCCTCTTAAATGACATACTTCAGCCGTCCGAGCCTTGTAAAAAAGGTCTTTTCTGTATGGGCTCCTCGGGCGGTGCTGTCCGGCCCGTAGACCTGGCGTCTCTCCATGCCTGTTGGCCACCAGCCACTCCTCCGGCCCGGAGCGCTGAGAATATGAAAATGTCTGGAGTGGTTTTAGGGGCCACACCATGGGGCCCTTTGCTCATTTAGCCGATTCTTAACGAGAACCAATCATGGGGCCCCAGAGTCCAGTGGGATCCCCGGTTAGAGGCCAATCTGAAACCCCTTGTGCGGCTCTAAAGAGGATTACCCGTGAGAGAGGGCCAGAGAGCCACGCGGGATGTGTGCCTGTGTGCTTGTCCTCTCTGAAGAGGTTTTTAGAGTTGTTGGCGAGCCTCCACAATCCAAACAGTTTGTTTTGAAAAGCTGAAATATGTGCTTTTCAACCCTCCACCCCCCCAAAAAAAAATAACAACGATGACGCAAGACTTAGTGTGCCTCAGCAGTTGTGGGCCTGATTGCATCGCAAACGTTAGGAGTATATTTACACTGACACTGCATCTGCTGAAAGCCAAGTTGCTGCTGGGAATCAATTGAGAGATATGTGGGCTCCCGTTCTTTGCCTCATTACCTTACATAATGTAATTCACACACTGCATGAGGGGGCCTCCTTCCTTTCACGCTGGTTTGACTTTCCCCTTCTCCTCCGCTTTGCTCACAGCCGGGCCTCTGAGTGCGTTCTGCATCTCTGTGTGCTGAGGTTGTGCTGAGACCCAGCTAAAAGGAGGGCTCTCGCCCAAAACCGCACGATCTGGAATGACAAGCGCAGCACAGGAGGCACTAATGGCTCTTAATGAGCTACCAAACTTGGCCGAGCTTCTGAAACTCATCTGCACCACACCGCTTTTTCTCTCGCTCTCGCTCCCCCCCTCTCTCCCTCTCTTTCTCTCTCTCTCTCTTTCTCTCTCTCTCAGGGGAATGGGATCGTTAAAATTCCTGCTTCTCTAGGTTTAAATGTCATTCTGCGACTCTTAGTGTTGATCTATCTGAAGAAAAGCTTCAGTGAGCAGCAACAACTGGCACTGAGGAGGCTCAAGTCACGATTAGCATTGTTTTTGGAGATGCTGTCAGTTTGGCCTTGACTGACAAGAAGGACTTATCCACTTTAAGCTATGATGATGATTAAGATGAAGATGATGAAATTCAGTGGTGTATTCACTCTAACACTGTGAGTGAGTCTATAGAGCAGTCACCCCTGTAACTGATGGACATGATTAAACTACACTGAAGGCTTCAGGAGAGAAGAACAATCTGAGATACATAATGCTGCCTAAAGATGACATATTTACAGGGTGCAAATGATATCTGAGGAGAAACTGTTGAACAGCATAAGTTTGAGTCCACCATGTTGGTGTATGAACTCCAGATCCGGTTTCCATCACTCGGTTTCTAATTAAGTAAAGACTCAGCTCTGCTCTCCCTGTGGAGAGCTGCACTAATTTCGACCATTTACTTTTTGTTGCGAATGGAAAAAGTGACCACTTTTGTTCTTTCAGGAACCAATCTCACTGCAATAGGGCCTGGCCGCTACTTGGCTCAGGCGCATGGTGGCACGCACTCAAATGCACATGCAGTTCAGTTGCCCTCGCAGTGGCCAATTGGCAACCAAAATCAGATTCCATCCCTGGTAATGGCACTCCTTCAAACTCTTCACTCTCACTTCTACCCTTTCTCTCCCCTCTTTCTCTCCCTTTCTATCTGTCTCTCTATCTGTCCCCCTCTCTCTCAGCCTTGGTTGCCCTTTCTTTCTTTCTCTTTTTCCCTCTTTCTGTAGAAAGTGCCAACATGGAGGAGGTTGAGATGGTAGTTTTGTCATAATTTCCAACATTAGTTTAATATACACTCAGCAAACGTCCTCCCTCGCCATAAACAACATTCACAGTGCTGCATGTTTCCTCATTGTTTTTGCCATACCTAACACACTCTAGTCCCTAAGCACTTCTAATTCATTTAATCATGTATGACGCCTACAGGAGCTTTTTTTTTTTTTTAACAACTAATCTTTCATTCCGTGTGCCGATAAAGAGTGTGGAGTGTGTAGATGCACCAACTGTTCCAGCTGCTGTGAATTATTCATTGTATGCAGCCTCCACCAGAACCCTGTTAATTTGAAGACAGTGGGAGAGTTGGAGACATTGCCCCAGGCTCACACGAGCCCCCTCCAGAGCTGGGGTGTGCTCAAGGTTTCTCTGTTTTGAAGTACTTTCTTTACTTTCTTTGGCTGAGTCCAACCGTGTTGAATTAAATTGAATTAGATCGGTCAAATCGAATGGAATCAAAATCAAAATGAAATTGGAAAATCCTGAAATTATTCGATGTATGTAGGTCTAATGGAATTATCTGTGCTATGGTGCTCTCCCATGGATGATGTTCAGTAGTACACATTTCTGTAGTGGGATAGTTTCCACTTGAATTGATTTGAAGTAATGGAAAAGTTTTGAAATGTTGTGAAATGGGCGGGAAACCTGACAGTTGATTCCCCATGGCCATATCTGCCATTTTCAGATTGTTTTACTGTAAGTGTTTGCGCTGTTTACCGGAAAAATGAGATTTTACCATTTAAATGAGATTGTCTGTGCATCTAGTAGGTTGGGGACTTATTATGGATATGCCTGCCAAGTTGTCGTATTGGGATCGGGTCCTGTGTGAATCCACTGCTGACGCATAGTGATAGTTACCTAGGGAACATGCCGAGTTAACGTTACTGACTAGTCCTGAAGTAATCTTTTCAAATCTTGTCAAAGTCTTGTTACGAAGTTGTGTACTTTGTCCACCTCTGGTGATCATTTCTTATCTGAAGTTTAAACACTTCATGCCTTTTTGTTTACTTGTTTTTGTAAAAAAAAAAAAAAAAAAAAGCTCATTTTGTCATGAACAGCTGGTGTGAGAAAATGGAGGAGTGAGAAGTCACTAGAGATATGAGGGTATTCATGATAAACAGCTTTGGTTAATGTATTGTGAATGTTGTGCTCAGCATCTGTTATTCATTAAATGCACACTCTGAGGATGGATCATTTTTACCAAACTTACTCAAACTCCTATTGGCTTGGCTAGATTGCTAACTACGAACAGCTTTGATCCCTTAACAACACTCAGTACTTACAAAAGGGGCAACCTTAAACAGGCCAAAAAATAAAAATCGGAACCCTCAATCCTTTGTGAAGGGAAAACTGACATCATCTTAATACAGTATGAATTTACTTCAGTCCCTAGATGTATGAATGCCCAGTCCCCCTCGGCCTCTCTCCAGCAGGTAGTCACCCAGCCCTGTGCTTTGGGTCTGACCTTTCTGCTCAGCAGGTGCGTCCTCTCCCTCAGGAAGCCCAGCCTCACCCCCTCCCTTGCCCAAAGACAGTGGATTTTCGGGGATAAAGCCACTTGGAATGGGATAAGAGAGACACTGAGAATAGCCCAGCAGCCAGCGGCACAGCGAGTGGCCAGGAATCCCATGCTCCCCTGGGAGTCATGACGCACGGCATTCTGGGCATGTTTGGAGGATCACCCCCACAGCTGTGCAAGAGACAGACAGTCGGGCCACACTTCGCCACCTAGTTAGAGCCCCCTGGATAAGACAGACACACACACACACACACACACACACACACACATACACACACACACACACACACACAAAACATACACATACACATGCACTCAAATGGATGAAGAATGAATAGTCTATTTTCACACACATGGCTTATCTATGACCAGCTTATCTCACTTAAACACACATATAGACATACAAACATGGCTGCACACAGTAGACTGTAGACCTCCTCACATATGCACACAAGCATATCCCCTTTGTCACTAACATTCAGTCCCATACTCACCTACTTGTTGGTCTATAAATAGAGAGAGATGGAGTACATGTCTACACATTGTCATGCTGAGACATGCAAGTGTGTCATAGGAGCTGACCTGCACAATTATATTGTCACCATATCTCTCAATATATTCTCATAATAGCTCTCAATTTACACACAGAAATGTGTCTTTTTGTTCTACTGGCCTGTGTGCAGTTGCACACTTTAAATGTGAACATGTTTTTCCATTCAAACATTTCAAGTTTTTGATTCAACTGGATTGTTCTAAAGTTTTGCTCTTTCATTGACCCACTTTAGGCATGATGGTCACCTTTTTACTTTATTTTATCGTTAGTTTTTTTCTGTAGGTGTCTGTCCAGCTAAGTGGCAGTTCTCATCCAGCTAACTAGCTGTTCTCACTCGCTACGCTGCAGTGATAGCATAGCGCTGTGAAAGATAGCTGTGCCTTTGAAAGGCCACTGTATTTAGCATCTCAGCCTTCGAAGGTAAATCAGCAGGACCCGAGAAGTATTGTCTAAACTGTGTTCCAAGAACAGCAGCAAGTGAATGGCCGTGACCTTTTTGCCACGAGCGTTGACGCTATTTTTATTTCCATGAAATTCAGGGGCCTGGTGCTGGACAGGTTAGCATTTGGAAGGCTGCTCTTTCATGCCTGAGAGATCAAAGTCGAGGCTGCGGGTGCGGGGAGGTTAACATGAGTAATTTATGGATTCGCTCCGAGTCGCTATAGCGCCCAAGCTCTGCGCGCCAAACACGCTCTTACACTGGGACTATGCGGGGGCAGTGATGTCCTCACGTCCTCATAAGCTTAGATTTATGTCTAAAGTCAACTGCCCTCCCTCACACCTCTCTCCTCACCCTCTCTTTCTATCTCTCTCTCCTTCTCTTAGTGTGCCAGTCTGTTATTTTGTCCATGTCAAAGACCCCATGCCTTGTAAAATTGGCATAAATGGTCTCTTAAATTTGGCATAAATGTCATATTAATGAAGTCATATGAATGTAGCATTTCAGTGAATGCAAAAACAGTGACCCCAAGTCTTTATTTGAAGACTTCAAAACGCATCCCTATTCAGATATTTCACTGTTACGCCAGTAACACCAGTCTTCATTAGGTCAGTACTTGGGAATTGGAAGGGGAAAAGTACAGTTAAACAAAGGCACTATTGTCTCTACAGCCAGTGATAGTGTTATAGAGCATTCCATTTATCCAAAAAGGAGAGGTGTTTTAATTGAGCTTCACACCCATCCGTGTAGCGTGGGCAAGCGTGATGGGGAGGCATCTGATCCCATCTTTCATCCCAGCACCTGCTCCGCTCTCTCGGGGTGCAGGGAGGTGTGTGTGTGTGTTTGTGTGTGTGTGTGTGTGTATGTGTGTGTGTGTGTGTGTGTGTGTGTGTGTGTGGGGAGGGGTGTTGGTGGAGAGAAGAAGGGGATGGGAGGTGGTTTTAGTGCCATCTGCTGTTGGAGAGAGTAAAGAGGCGTGGCGGGGGGGGGGGGGGGGAAGCCTCTGCAGCTGCAGACTGTATGCTGTTATCACCCTGTGCAGTTCTTCAGTGGGTTGGCACCATATGCATACTACAGTTGCTTAATTCACTCATTTGATGAAGAAGTATTTTTTTGTCTTATTATATTAGTTTTATTCTTTACCTAGCATTTGACCGTTTACCACACCCTTCTTTTCTGAAGCAATTTTTTTATAGAGGCTTGTTAAATTCAACGTTCCAGGGTTTCTCAGCTAGAAAGGGTTGCAGTTTTACCTAACAATGAATACACCTTAACAATTAACCCACAGTTACGCTTAATGAGCCGAAAAACACTCAAATCTACAATGAGCCATAATGACTGTTTTGGGTTGGAAGAGTATAATGCTTATACTGATCTCCTCTGTCTGCCTGCCTGTCTGTGGGCCTGTCTGTCTGTCTGTGTCTGCTCAGAGTTGCTGGAGACCAAGACTATCCGTCCCTTCAGTTTCTCCTTCAACACCAGTGACTACCGCATCCTACACATGGATCATGACCAGGGGCGCCTCTACCTGGGCAGTCGGGAGTACGTGGTGGCTCTGGACATGCAGAACATCAACAAGGAGCCGCTCATTGTATGAAGTGTTTTTTATAGGGATATTTGATGTGACATGAGTATGCCAGGTCCGTCTCTTGCTCGCATGGGATTCAGACATACGAAGCAAATGATTGTTGGCATGTTACCATGACACTATGATGTTTTGAAAGTGATGTTTGTGTTAAAGCTGAGTTGAGCATAGCAACAGTTTGTCTGAAAAGGTTTACTCAGTGGCATGTCCTTCCTTAGATCCACTGGCCTGCCACAACTCAGAGGAAAGGAGAATGCAGACTGACTGGAAAAGGTGGACAGGTAACCTAGGAGACGGGATGGAATATGCCTGTTGTTTTATTGCTTTTCTCCTTTTCTCCTTTGAATGCCTCCTTTTGTCCTTTGAATACCTTTACTGTCACTGTCTATGGGTTTTATTGTGGTGTGTAGTAACAAATGAGTATTTCTATTTCTTTGATATTACAACTTTTAATTTGGTCTTTCTGTGTCTACACAATAGGGTGAGTGTGCCAACTTCATCCGTCTTATTGAGCCGTGGAACCGCACACACCTATACACCTGTGGCACGGGCGGCTACCGGCCAATTTGCACCTTCATCAACCGTGGCTGGAGAGCGGAGGTATGCCAACTGCCCGTTACCATAGCGACTTGTGTCGCCCCCTGCAGGGTCACCATGGTTTCTCACACCCATGGGGATCTCATCAAACAAGACGTAATTAACACCTCTCTTTGTATACCCCCACACCACCCCCATCCTCTCACCCGTGTGTGTGTGTTTGTCCCTGCAGGAGTACCTGTTCAGGCTGGTCCCTGGTTACTCAGACTCGGGCAAGGGGAAGTGTCCCTACGACCCACGTCAGGAGAGTGCCGCAGCTCTTATCAGTAAGGCACCCCTCCGTCTCTGTTTGTCGTGCTGATAGCAAATTAGCTTTTGGCAACACACCGTCTGTCATCAGTCACCCTGTTTCTCTCTCTCAGTCTCTCTTTCTGGTTATTCCCCTCATCCCTGCTGTCATTAGATGGGAATCTGTACGCTGGAGTCCATGTGGACTTCATGGGCACGGACCCTGCCATCTTCCGCACTCTGGGAGACCGGCCAGCTGTCAGGACCGAGCAGTACGACTCCAGGTGGCTCAATGGTGAGTCTGACCTGTGGCCAGAGCAGAGGACGAACGCATGATGAAACACTAATGACTGCCCCACTTCCACAAAGAAGTTTGCCTGTTTGTTTGTTTGTTTGTTTGTTTGTTTTATCCCTACTGGTGTTTCTCTTCTTCTTAGTCAACAATCTCAGGCTTCACCTTTTGTCTTGCTTTACCTGTTCCTAGACCCGGTCTTTGTCCGGATCCAGAAGATTCCGGATAGTGCAGAGAGGAATGACGACAAGCTCTATTTCTTCTTCCGGGAGAAAAGCCTGGATGCTGCTGGAGGGGGCAGCCCGGGTGTCCTGTCCCGGGTTGGACGCGTCTGCCTGGTATGCGTTTCAACCAACAGACCCATGCACCCTCTTTTAGTTTCCCATAAAACTCCGCAGAGAACCTCTGAAACTGCATATCAACTTCTTTTGATTGACAATGTTGAGGCAGCTCCTTTTGTGATATACATATACAGCATTAAAATGTCATTATTGTCCATGGATATCAATTCCTTTGAGAACTTGCAAAATAGTACTGAAATGAGCTGTTGAAGAGTTTGTTTGTTGTCTGATGTTAGGATACGTAAAAAAAAGTGAAATAAGATAACTTTGTCCCCCTCTCTGGTGTAGAATGATGACGGAGGACAAAGATCATTAGTGAACAGGTGGACAACCTTCTTGAAGGCTCGCCTGGTGTGTTCGGTGATCGGCAGCGACGGGGTGGAGACCTACTTTGATGAACTACGTAAGGCAACTTCCTACGACCCACAGCCTCTTCTACTGGTAGCTTTGTCAGCATTCTCATCCAGTAATCATATGTCAATCATGTCATGTCTTTCTCAGGGGATGTCTTCATACTGTCCACTCAAGATGAGCGAAACCCCATAGTGTATGCTGTCTTCTCCACTGCCGGGTATGTGTTGTATACGTCTTGCCTTACTGGCAAAATCCCTCTCCAAGTTTGTGTCCGATTGGTTACATCCCTACAGTTTACTGTTCAAAACTCAGATTGGATTTCCTTTCCATCCTCTGACGATCGCTGAGCAAACCACACATGAATCTATCATTTAGCTGTCTGTTAGTAAATTATATTGCGGTTCACTTAAGCAATGATTTTGTTAGTCAAATTCTACGGGCATGCAATGAAGTGTTGTCTTACAAGTCAGAATGGAAAGATTTAGGCATTCCACAGTTGGGCAGGGGCCCCCATAACATAATAATTTAGCAAGAAGGCCAAAACCTTTCTGTCCTCCAGTAATCTTTTGCAGCACCCTTGTTTGAGAGCTGCTGGCGTGTGTTTGCGTGGCTCATTCGGTCTTCTCTCATTTCTCCCCCAGCTCTGTGTTCAAAGGCTCAGCAGTGTGTGTCTACTCCATGGCCGACATCCGCAACGTCTTCAACGGACCCTTCTCCCACAAGCACGGGCACAACTACCAATGGACGCCCTACACGGGCAAGATCCCATACCCTCGCCCTGGAACGGTACACAACCCACCGTGTCATAGGCTCCACATCAATGCATTTGTTTGTTTAGAGCTTATGTCAAGCGTATTTGTTGAAAAACAGTGAATGAATACTGCTTTGTGACACAGCAGGTCCTTAATATAGCAGTTCTATACATAGCAGTATGTGTAGACATGTAAACTTTAAGCTGCCTCTTTTGTTTAAAGACTAATGCCTTGAATTAGCTGTAGGGTTGGATTTGATTGTGTAATCTGCCATATTAACCCTTCAGTGCCCCGGGGGAACCTTCACGCCTGGCCTTCGCACGACGAAAGAGTTCTCGGATGAGGCGGTGAACTTTGTCCGTGCGCATCCCCTCATGTACCACCCCATCTACCCTCTCCACAAGAGCCCTCTGGTGGTGCGCACTGGCGTCGACTACCGCTTCACCACCATCGCTGTGGATTTGGTGGACGCCTCCGACGGGCGCTACGAAGTTCTCTTCCTTGGGACAGGTATGCCTTTAGTTTCCCTTCCCATAGATGAATTAGAGCACCTGCAAGACTGAAATAATCTACTCCAACAAGTTTGACTCAAAATATGCTCCCCATAACTTCTAGATATTGGAACTGTCCAGAAAGTGATAGTCCTTCCTAAAGACCTCAGTTCTACGGAGGAGCTCGTTCTGGAGGAGGTGGAAGTTTTTAGGGTAACCACTCCTCTCTGTCATCATACCTGTGATATTATATTATGCTGGGGATTAGGTTATGAGTCTGAGTTAATGCTATGTTTATAAACTATAATTGTGGCCTTACACTTATTTTTTCTAGACTTCCGCTCCAGTCAAGACAATGAGGATTTCTTCAAAAAGGGTAAGTTCAATTACCATAATCACCATCAATATATACCATGTATCATATATAGAATATGTTTTCTATGTACCATATAAAGAATGTCTGCACTATAACCAGGACCCCGTAGTCTTAGTATGAAGTTTTAATGTATTCACACCTATCTTTATACATGTTTGAGTTTTTGTTTGTGAAAAACACAACAGAAAGTATGAGTTTGGAGCCTACACAAATAGTAAAGATAATATCCATTGCCATTTTGCATGTCCATGCCCAATGTCAAACCTATGTTCGAAAACTATGTATTCAGCTGCTCAGCATACTGCAGCAGCTTATGTAAACACTCTGCACACAGCACACAGCTTTAGCAGCACCTGCTTATGTGGGAAGAATTATTGTCAGCAGTTGACTTCTATATCAGACCACCGGTATCCACAACAAAATGAAAACAAAGGCCTTTGCTTTCAGACACGAGTGAATCAGAAAAAACCTCACACAGGTTCACTACAGTGAACATGTACAGGTGAATTAGTTCAGATTGAGCACAGTCCTTGAGACCAGTTGTGACTGTAGTAGTAGTAGCAGTAGCTATAGTGTACTGTATCTCTGACTACTGTGTTGTCCCCTGTGCTTTTTGACCTACAGCAACAGCTGTACGTGTCATCTGAGCGGGGCCTGACCCAGGTGTCCCTGCATAGATGCGGCGTCTACGGGAAGGCGTGCTCGGACTGCTGCCTGGCACGGGACCCCTACTGCGCCTGGGACGGCGAGAACTGTGCCCCCTTCACACCGTCGACCAAAAGGTGCGTGCCATTCCCACTAAAAGCCCTCTCACGAGGTGCCCCAGGCGCCCCCCATGTAACCCAGTCACACAGACAGACAGTCACACAGTCACCCAGACACACAGTCACAAAGGCACATAGCTGACCCGGCCTCTCCTCTGCCTGCTTTAGGAGGAGCAGGAGACAGGACATCAAACATGGAGACCCCCTGCGGCAGTGTCGAGGCTTTAATGCCAAAGGTATGTCATGGCTACAGCGCTCACGTACTCAGAAGGAGAGGTGTGGAGTTTATATAGAATGCAAATTGTCACAAATAAAGTACGACACTCATGTAGTCACAAGTCATCCCTGTATTTATGGTGGAGTTGAAGCATTTCTTTATTATGTGCACTACCAGTTAAATAACTATGTTAAGTACTGTGGGGAAAAGTAACAATGGATTAACCAAATCAAGCACAATGTAGAAATTGTAGTTGTAATTGCACACTAGTTTTTTTGTCCAATCCCCTTCTTTACTGTGGAGGTTACATTGGTTTTAGATGTCAAGAAATTCTCTCACGGCCTTGGATTTGTCTTCTAGTAGTATCAAACAGCCATTGTGTTCGCTTCGCCTATTTGTACTGGACTGGAGTAAGTGAACTCTTTCCTCCCACACGTCTGCATTGTCCCCATGTGTGTGTGTGTGTGTGTGGTCCTCCCAGTAGAGAAGAGGCTCAGGGAAACTGTGCAGTTTGGTGTTGAGGGGAGCAGCACCTTCCTGGAGTGTCAGCCCAGGTCTCCTCAAGCCTCAGTCAAATGGCTCTGCCAGAAGGATGGGAGAAGGAAAGCAGTAAGATGATAAATCTTAAAGTCATTAAGTGAAATATCAAATGTCTGACTTACATACACACACATCGTATTCTCTGTCCTAGTACTTTTTCTCTCTTAAAGGTTAATTCAGTGAATGGTGAAAGCATAAAATGTCCATGTTCTCAAGTATAGCATTGACAAACCTTGTTCTCACCTGTGTAGCTGAATCGTGACAAAGAGGTGCTGAAGACTGGCCAGGGCATCTTGCTGAAGTCCCTGTCTCAGTCGGACGCCGGCATCTATCACTGCCTGGCCACCGAGAACAACTTCAAGCACACATTGGCTCGCATCTCCCTCCGCATCCTGGACCGCGAGATCGTAGAGGCCCTGACCGCCCCCGACATCCCTGCCGAGTCCCGGCCAGACCACGGCCACAACCCCCACCACCGCCACCACCAGCAACAGCAGGAGCAGAAGCCCCTACCTCCACCTCCCCCGCCCCAGACGTACCCTCCCAAACTCCCCTCGCAGCCAGAGGTGCGCCTCATAAACCAGTACTGCCAGTCTTACTGGCAGCAGAGTGGCGCTATTGCGGCCGCTGGTGGCGCCGCCCGTCCACAGAAGCCCAAGCGCACCAGCCGGAGGCACACAGATGAAGCCGAGGAGCCGGAACCCCAAGACCACTAACACTCCTAGCCCAGCCCGGCCCCCGCCCCACACTCTCCAGCCCCGCTGTCCTACGTCACAGACACTGCATCACCATCATCTCAACACCACCAACCCCCCCCCCACACACACACACGCACACGCACAACACACCTCTCCCAACACACACATACATCCTTAAAATACTAACACCCTCCCTCATTCCAGACACCTTCACTCCAAGACAAGAGATGCTCTAGATTAATTTTGCTTACATCACAGAGAGTCCCTGTGAGCTGCTGGGATCTGCTGCCATGGCGATCGCTGTGCTGACTGAGATAAGGAAAGGTACAAGTTCAGACGTCCTGGACTGTGGCTTTAGTTCATCAGGCGAAGGGCTGGAACCTCCCTGATATAACTCCATATCACACCACTGACCACACTGTCACTTCATATAATGAGTTAGCAACACCAGGGTTCCGTTCACAACATTAGTGTAATGCTAAGGTGGTCGTAACAGAGAGTGTGTCCTCATCCTTTCCCCCACTTCATTCATAGCGGGCCCTAGCACTATGATGCTTCTGGGGAACCAGGTCCTGCATTGTGTAAATGTGTTAGCTCAGCACATCAGCTGTAGTGTTGTGGTTCATATGGCTGGAGGTACTGTTTTGCTCACCTTTTGATATACATTGGCCATGCCCTGTCTTTTGCATGTAATTGCATAACACAGAAAGCTCATATAGTCCTAGCACACCTGCAGCCATCTCACAAAGTGATAATTTTCAAAGCTTTCACTATTGGTGACTCAGTTGAATCAAAAACCGTATTTAAATACTTGTTACATTCATACTGCTCATTTTAGTAGTTTGTTAAAGTGAATTAACAGAAGGATTAGAATGGGAATACAATGCTGCACAGAGCCACAAGGGGCGTTAAGCTTGTACATGATGATCTTCAGACCTTTGGAAGACAGCAACCTAAAATACAACAGGTAACATGATCAGACCAAGCTATTGACAATATAAGGATGAAGCATACAAGCCTGAACCTCGTGGGAATGATGAATTGGCTGTTATATACCACAAAGAGCCCCAGCAATTTGCGTAAATAGCCCCCTTTTACCCTCTGTATCATTATGCTGCCTTCAGTGTGTTTTTCAAGATTCAAGCAGTAATATTTTCAATTGTATTTAAGTCGTAAGTATTATTCATTTGGAAAGCAAGTAAGGTGCTTGTAGTCAGCAACTTTAAAGTATTCACCCCCTTCAAATCAGCACCTTTGAAGGACTCCTGAACTGTCCAGGGATAGGACCACTAGTTCTCATTTGGCTCAAATTCAATTAAGTGAAATGTCCGCTTAAGGCTTACAAAGACATAATTTGTTTCAGTACCTAAAATGCCAGCAGCAAGTAAATATTAAATGTTATCATATGTTTAAAATGTAAAAAGAGTTAATAATATCTGTTCTTCCTCTTGCATATCCAATGTATTTCAAACCCACTGTAGAAAAAGTGCATATACTTAAAATCTGCATCATAATAGCCAGAACAAGAAGAGAAAAAAAAAAACATGATTTAAATTTGTCAGTTTCAAGGCAATGTGTCACCAAGTTTAAACACAAGTCTAAATTATGGACCAAAACTACTACTACTGCTAAGACACAGTGTTTCATTTCTCAAGCAGCAAAATCTGCACTTAAGGCTATTGGACTGGAAGAGAGCCAGTGTCATGCAAATATTGTCATTGAATTAGCCGTCATGTTTTTATATAGCTATGAATTGAATCTATGCGAGTGATACTATTAGAGGTGAAGTCCTCTGCTAGTTCAGTAGTCTTTTTTCTATGTGTCCTGCGTGTCCTACAAAGATATACTGAGACCTTATCACTGTTGCATTTGTAGTCCACAAAAAACTAAAGAGCATATATGTACAATAGCCTACAACGAGGCAGTCAACCTGTGTACTTATCGTAAAACACTCACGCCAGAAAAAAATGCAAGTAAGATGTTTTCATTTTTACTAGTGCATGTATCATCTGTGCTGGAAAAGTAGCTTAGATAACAGTGAATATCATTTTGTGCATAATTTCCTCCCCACCCCAAACACTGGGAAAAACCCCTTTCAGCAGTGTGAAATCTAACTATTAGCAACCAGTTTGCAATTTTCCCTGATGCTAAATGTTTCAATTTCATGTCAGTATGACACAGGACTTCAGACTTTATGATGACCTGTGATAGTTTCTGTCTCATGTTTGTTACTAAAAAAAATGGATTTCGGATTCCACATGCGTATAGAAACACTACCACAGTGCCATCTATTGGTCAAACTGAGGTACTGCTCTTATTCATTACTCCTCTGTTCTCTTCCACCCTCGCCATGGCAAATATTTATTTTGAGACTGTACATATTTCTGTAAGTTGTGCACTTTGGTGGTGGGGTGAGGGACTGGGTTCGTTGAGCCCGCTAATATTGTGTGTTGTTCATTAACAGGACCAGTATTCATGGAAAGAGAAAAGAGGTAGACTTTTTGGGTGAATGCTGATGGAAGTGAAGCCACAGCACTGTAAACAAACCTTGATACTAGCACTGCAAGGATATTTAGGCTGAGTTTTGGCCCACAGTGCTCATGCTATTTGAACTAATACAACAATCCTGTTCAATGAGATGTGTGTTCAGTGAATAGGTATGTGAGATAATACAGGAGGAACTGCTAGGGAAGACGTACTGTATGTAACAGGGACATTTTAGCTCCAGGATTTATTTAAAAAAAGAAAAGTCTACCTCTTCTAGCACTTTCTATGGAATATCACTTGTACCAAATCACATAAGCAAGACAAAAGGAACCACATCCATTTTAAGCCCGTTCCTGATCAGTCCGAAAGATTTATATCAATACAGACAGTATAAAAACACAAAAAAAGACAATAATCTTGCACAGGCAGAGGGTACATGTTTCCCTCTGTAGTCACTCCATCACTGAAGCCAACATCCATGCCAGGCTGGTGTCCTCCCACTGACAAACCACAAGCACACAGAGGAGGCTCGTGACTAGAGGCTAGTGCTTGGCTCCTATTTGTCTTGCTGTGCTTTGGGTTGGGTGTTTTGTCATTGAACTAAATCAAGCTACATCTTAATTGTTCTTTGTATTTGTAGATGTGTTTAATTTTTTTGTTTGTTTTGCCAGACTAAGTGAACGTGGTTGTTTGTAATAAATATTATTTTATTATTGTTGTTATATTTCTTGCGTTTTTGGAATTTCAATAGATATATAACTGTTTTATAAACTTGGGGAAGCAGTCGCTCTGTGTTTTTGTTTTTATTTGACTTTCACTCACACTTCATTTCTGGATAACCATATTGTGTGTGTGTGTGTGTGTGTGTGTGTGTGTGAGTGTGTGAGTCCTTAACAATTGTCAAACAATATGAGCACTTAATGATTTACCAGTTACCAGTCATGGTTAGGCAGTGCACTGCCACATAGACAGTTTTTTTCACGCAACTTTTGCCAACATTTTTGCTGTACTCAGCCAGTCCTGCAGAGGGGGGTGCTATAGTCTCAGTCCCAGCCCCTCAGTTTTATTGTATGTTCTGGTGACTTCAAATGTTTTGGACTTACCACACAGAAGACCATGAAAACATCCTGTCGGCCCGGGTGAATAATGACAAAAAATCTCCCTGGAAATCTACAGTTAGGGTGTTAAACACCAGCAACACAGAAAGTTGGACATTACTTTTGTATCATTCTCTGTGCGTTATGAATCTATATTGGAGTCTTATTCAAAAACATGAAGTCAATGGCATTAAAGTCTGAAGTGTACCCAAAACACTGAAGCCTCTCTCAATATTACTTCATGGACAGGACAAGGAACAGTGTAAACTATTTCCATCCTTAAGTAGATTGCAGATTATTTGTAGGACATTTATGTGATCTTAGATATTTGACAAGGAATTATATATTTACTAAAAGGGTCAGTGCTGTGATATTACATTGGTTTTCACAAACCAAAGAAAACATGAGAGTATCGGAGAGACAGAACTTAATCATCCCATTCTTCGTCGTCTTCATCATCACCACCATCATCCTCTTCGTCTCCTAACACAAAATAGGATGAGATCAAATAGAACAAGAATAGAATTGGTAAATATAATCCATCTTAAAGAAGAATCTTTTGATGTCACAATCCGAGAGCCTCCTGTCTTGGGTAACATCCCTTTTCTGACACCACCTTAATGCTGCAGTTACATAACATTGGAACTTGCCGCCAGTATCAAGGCACAGGCATCCTTAAAACAGTGAAAAGTGAGTTTCTTTGTGTCAAAGCCATGCACTAAATGAAATAATCCCACAGAAACACCGACACACATACACACGCTATACATGCAAGCTCCAGGCATGAGGGTGTTACCTGAGGAGTGGATGGCTTTACTCCTCTTCTGCATAACCATCATGAGTGCTCCCACAATTCCCTCCTCGGGCTGAGCCGGGGGCGGGCCTGAGTCTGAATCTGTCACCTGGTGACACAGGTTTGAAGAACGTAATTTCACAGTGCAACATGCAGCATTCAGAGAAAGAATGCATTATTTGTGGCACACATCCAGATTTACAGGGAACAGTAACAACCACGTCTCACACAGTTTCACAGTTAGATTAGATCTGTTCATGTGTGGACATGAACAAAAAAGCAGTTCAGGGACATATGCCTTGGTGGTTTTGGGCTAATTCAAAAGGAAGACGCAACCGAATAACCAGTAAAGGTTCATTTCTATTTAGAATGGGATTTTTGTTGGAGCCACTGTAGGCTGTTATCAGCTGTATGAGTTACTAAAGAAAACAGTCCTGCTCATGCGCTCGCTTTGGGACACTGGTCTCTACTGCAACTGAGTGGGTATTTGAGGGCAACAAAGTGGATAGTGGTACATCTTACCATCTTTAGCTTCTTCCCCGACCGAATCTGGTCCAACAGGTCACCTCTACCCCCTCCAGCTGGAGTAGGAGGAGGAGAAGGTTTGGAAGTAGATGGGCTCCGAGGACTGCTGGAGGGGCAGGACACCGGACCAGAGGGAGGCGGCGGGGGTGGAGGGGGAGGGGGAGGCGGGGGTCCTCCTCCACCCACTGGCGGAGGTGGTGGAGGTGCTGCTGAGTAACCACCATGAGCAGGAGGTGGGGGAGGCGCATGCCCAGAGGGGAGCGGAGGACGTGCCGGGGGCCCTGGTCTGCCCACAGGTGGAGGAGGGGGTAAAGGACCACGATTGGAGGAAGGCCCTGGGCTTCGGGATGGGGGCCCTCGAGGGGGATGACCTGGGATAGGGGGCAGGCCATGGTCACAGCGCGGGGGAGGGGGTGCAGGAGCGGAATGGCCACTACGGGATTCTGCATGTGAAAAACACAAACACATCTTAAACACTGACCATTCCAGTCCACTGCTTTTGCAAACACTGAAGAATTAAACACATCATAAATAGCATTTCTCAAATGTGAGTCCTCAATCTTGGTAAAAGATCACTGCAGAGCTCCGGTGGATTCTTTGTGTCATGGTGGATTCACTGGCACAGTGTTTTGCTTGGTCAGTGGACCTTTGTTTGTTGCATTCACAGAGCCAGAACTATGTAAGAACACCATAGAGGACCAGGAGAAATGTGGTGAATTTTACAAAAAGTGAATTAGATTATAACCACCCTTAATTCCACCTTCAAAAAGAGAGGTGACACCTCTGGAAAACACCCACCATCTTTCCTCATCTCCATGCGGACCCCATCCAAACCCCCGTTCTGCTCTATGAAGTCATAAATGAGTTTAGAGGCCGCCGGGTCCATCAGCTGATCTTCACTGATTCCTGCCTTAGCGAAGAGTTTGTGCAGGTCTGGGTCCAAGTTCTGGGTCTGTCATTAGGGAAGAGTATACAGAGGCACAAACAGCAGTGACAATGACATTAGCTTTGCAACGTGAGCCAATGTTCCTCTGTGACCTGCGTTGGCCCAAATAGTCATCTGGTGTATCATAAGACCACTTCTCATCAGCAGTGGAGGTTATTATTGGCTCCATACTGCAGAACACAGCAAGGGATCTATGCTTACTACATGCTTTAATAAGTAGCCTAGGTTATAATTCGCCCCATCTCTGACAGAAATCTTTCTGGCATTAGGATACTTTCTCTTCATAATGTTTTTTTTTTATGTCCTCATTAAACTCAAGAAATGGTGGAATGTTTTCATAATTTTAGCTCCATACTATATTAGTATTGCAAGACAACTTACATCAAAGCCTTTGTTTGGATCCCATCCAACATGGGTCACATGCCTGCAAATGGGCAAAGAAAACTTAATGTAAATGACGTAATGATAAATGAATGAGTGAAACGGGCATCTCTGGATGTTTGCAGGAGCTGTCATTTCCTGCACAACAGGCTTACATGAATCCACTAGGAGCACCGATGTCGGCCTTGGTGAGTTTGCCTGCTTTCTTCTTGCTCTTTTTCTCCTTCTTTCCTTTCCCTAGGCTGGAGAGACCAGCAGGAGTTGGGACAGGGGCTCGATAGCGTGATGGCGATATGTCAGGGGTTGAGATGTCGACAGTGGCCAGAGATGCTGCTGGTGATCCTGGACCAGATCCTAATGCCACACACACACACACACACACACACACACACACACACACACACACACACACAAACACACAAACACACACACACACACACACACACACATACACACACACACACACACACACACACACACACACACTCACAGACACACACACATACACACAAACGCACACACATCATACACACACACACTTAGACACACACACACACAGAACCCACACACACATTTCCACACATAAACACACACGTATACACACAGCAGGAATAAGCTGGCCATATACCTCATTTGAATAGTGTACTGACATGTAAATAAATGAAGTGTGAGTAATTTTGACACCATTGATATCATCTCTGCAATATGGGTCAGAAAACTGTTTTCCTATTCCTGTTATGAAACTAGATCTACGTAGATCTACCCATATAAATACACTACACCGTTTTCTATTCTTTTCACACTTAGTCAGAGCAGAAGGCAAACTGAGTGTGACACATGGAAAAATGACTCACCATTAGGAGGGGGCAGTGGCGGCAGGCCACGTTTCTCTAAAACAAGAAGAAATGTCACACAGCAGCAAGCCCATATGGACAGTCACACTTCCCATGAGAAGTCGACATGACAAAATGATCAGAACATGTTTCAGATGTATATGAAAGAGGCATGAATACATACCTTTACTTGCATGATGCTGTCTCTTCTCTGCAATTATAGAAATAAGATAGTGGATGACACTGTGGGTGTAGTAGTGTTTTTGAAATGCTCTGTATCTGAGGACAAAACTGACCTTGGCGCTGAGCCCTCTGGGCAATCTTGTCCTCCACGGCTCCCCTGAAGGCCTCCGATTCTTGATCGCTTGAAAAGTTCAGACCCACCTGGCAGTCCTGCACAGAAAAACAACCACTGCTGGATCACAAGGCTAGAAAACATCTTCTCTGATTGTCCAGCACAGTACAATAGGTTCCCATTGGATTATTCAAGAACTCTTTCTATTTTGTGGTAGGGCTCCCAATGACTTTGATAATGGTTGTATTATTGCACCACATCAAAATAGTTCAGCCACCACGGTGGAAAATCAATCTTCCAGCCCACAAAAAAATCACAATACAGCACATTTTGTTCTTGAACTTTGACCCTTAAGCTGCATGTTTGGCAGTAGGGCCCCAGAGGACTGTGGGTACTCACATCTGCTGAGAAGGTGTGGAAGTAGGCTAGAGGGCTGGAGTATGTCATCTCCTCATACAGCTCCTGCTCCCATATCTGCTTTCCCTCCTGATAAAAACATGCCCACTGAGTCCGCATACTCCACACTGACATTCGACAGACAAACACTCAAGGCACCAGAGCTTATGAAAACCAGTTTAGACAGAGTTGTCAAAAGACAGTGTTGTGCTGTGTGATGTGAATAGTTACCCAATATAAGGTACAGTATATCAGCATAAACATGCTTATTTTCACATAGAATAGAAAAAACCCTACAATAATTTAAAATAATTGCATGAAAAGGGTCAGGTCAACAAATGTTCTCAAACACAATATTAACAGGCTTTAATAATGCTTGTCTTTATGTGACCAGTGACACGAAAATACTTTGATCAAATGCACTCATGCTCATAAGAGAGAGAGGAGGAGTAACCGCAGTAACCTTGATGTCAAAGAGACGGATGAAGTAGGAGCGTCTGGGGCTGTCCTTGACGAAGCAAACGACGGCTGTGTGCTGGATGCTCCACTGGTTGGGAGAGTGAGGCACGGCCATGTACAGCTGAACCACTGCAGTCGCCAGCGTCTGGCCAAGTAAACAAACCAGAGGGGAGAAAAGGGGCTTTCACATTTGTGACTGCTGTTCAGGAGCAGTGTTGGACTGAAAGCAAAAGACGTCTGAAAACCAAAGGAATGTATGCGAGTTGGTCTCTAAGATTATTGTTCTGCTTGGGCCCTTAACCTGCGCATGCAATGCTGTGAGAAGGCTCACGTGTTCTAGGAATATAATCATAAATGCCACTTTTGCCTCAAGGTTTTAAGTTATGTGAAATATACAAAAATATCAGGCATTGCAGACTACCTAGCAGAGTAAAAGGCCTTGGTGTTGGAAGTGTTAAAAGACACAATGACCCAAATGGAAAGCAATGCGGGTATGTTAGCATGCATGATGAATGTATGTATGCTTTGCACAGTGAGTAAAGCCTTACACAGAAAGAAATGAGGAAGTATCTGCTCAACTTCTCTCTATATATATTCATCTAGCTGGCACTATTTCCTCTCTTTAGACTCCTTATATGTCACACATATCTTCTGAAGAAGGTTTGGTCAACTCTTGGGAAACTTCAGGAAGTAACTGAGAAGTCGGGCTTTACGGTGTAAAACAAAAACATAATTTCCCTAAAACTCCTACCCTTGTTGGGACTGATTACAACAAAAAGTAGTGTTTTCACTTTCGATTTATTTAAATTTGAGAAATCTATTGCAATAGACATCATGTTTGGCAGGGTTGCCAAACTCCCACGCTTTTGGTGTGAGACACATTCTTTTCTGTTACGTTTTCAAGCCAGCATGGGAAAAAAAATCCATTATCAAGTCAACCTTGAAATTTGGCAACTCTGTATTTAGAGATTAGGAGATTTAATTTCAAGAATGAAAAGGGGTCGTAGATCATGTATATCAGAGTCTGTCAACATGCTGTGGCACCTCAGGAAATGGCCTCAAATGCAGTTTCCTGTCACCTTACTCTGAAGTCATGATGCACCCCTCAGTAGCACAATATGCAAAACTTTGTGACTGTAACAGCTAAGGATGCTCTCATGAAACCTAGATTGTAGCATTTTTTCATCATTCGCTAATTTTATATGTGACATGTCATTAGTATGAAAACAGTTTTTTGACGAGACATGAGCTGCAAGAGATGGGGCTATAGTCATCCCTTTGCCTAAAATAACCTGGTCATTATAAACCAGGTTAATCTTGTCCATGCACACAGGAGATACCTTGATAGGTGCCTTATTATTTGAAAATAGCAAAGCTTTAGAGGGTGTTTCGCCTACCACACATCTCCTCCCCAGCATGTCCTCCACTCGCTCATTCTCCTGGATGCTCAGGAGCACACTGTGGACGTGGTCCTGAGCTTTTGATTTCCCTCCTCGACTCATCTCTCATCCGTCGTGGATCACCTGGGAGACCCAGAACCGTTCAGAACCAACCCCCACCCTCCCTGTTAGCGTAAAGCCTCTTGAGAGACACAGAGTGCTGCCAGGACTTCCGTGTTTTAACGTGTGTTGATGTTAGAGCTTAAGAGGAAGTGGATGTCTGGTAACCACACTACATGCACACACCCCTGCTGCTGCATGCACAAGTTGTGTGAGTAGTTAGCTCCTGTAGTTAGCACTGCTTGAGGTTTGCTGAAGAGCTTTATGTGCAGCCTATGTGCCTTCTCTTTTCTCATGATTTTGTAAAAACATGTTGTTGTTGTTGATAAAGTTGTTGTTGTACACTCTGACATGTCTGGGTATCCAGCATAAATGTGTACTTTTCCAATGGTGCGTGGTCCATGGCTGTAATTGAATCTATTAATCTATAGCTTACTCTATTCATTTTGAGAAGATGGGCCTATAGTTACACACATACAATCAGCTGTGTATGGAAAGGATCATTCCATAACGTTTAAATAACAACATCAGTGACAAGATATCCCTCCATCATACCTATTCCCCCCAGAAGGTGAAAAGAACACTCATACACAAAATCAGATGACCAATCACCTTTACTGAAACACATTGATACAAATTGAGTCCCACAGTCTCAGTGAATTACAGCATTGACCTTCAGATTGGAACAGTTGATGGGTAGATCAGCTCTTTCCATGGTTGATTCATGGCCAGTCATCACATATGAAAACTTGTGGACAAACTCAAGGACACATGTTCTCGAAATGCCTATTAGATTCACTCCATTACTGAGTAATGAAAATTCAGATGATGTGTGGTACCTCTTTCCTCTGAATTGCAATGCTTGTTTAAATACTCACATCAGTTATATAGTCTATGTAAGTCTAATATATCAAAACAGTTTCATAACCCTCCTCTCCCTTTTCTGTCTCATCTCTGTATTGGTGATTGTCACCGCTTGGCATAGTACACATATAATACTTGAGGTAAACATGCAAAGCAATTTCCAATGCATGTATTGTAAAAGCCAGATGGTGTAAAATATTTCAATAATTTCCTTGAACCCTTAATCATAATACTGACATAAGCGTGACATAAACATGTCTAGCACATGTCATATCCTGTCATTAGAGTCAAGAGAGTCTGTGTCCAATGATGTAACAGTGTTATATTATTAGTATCAGCTTTTGAGACTTCTAAGATTCAGAGAGCACCCAGGCTGATTACTGATAATGGTAACATCACATTGTCCTGTCACTGGATATCATCTGTCGATATGACTAATGGCCGGATACAGCATCTACCCTGACATGTTTATGGCAAGGGTATGTTACTCTCATGGCAGAGAGTTCCAAGTAAAGTGTAACTAAAAATATTGCTCTTACAAAGCCCTTGACAGCACCAGCAAGTATTTGAAACTCCCATTTCAACCCATTGCTAAAAAAAACAGAACAAAGCGTTTCGCAACCCTCAAGGTCCAGATAAAGTAAAAAAGCAGCATATGATTGGGCAAAGAAAATGTAGTGTATAGCTGTATAACGAAATGAATCCTCTTTAGAAATGAAACAATAGATACTCTGGTACCTCCACTCCCAAAACATTTCACATAAAAGCACGAAACATTTCCTCAGTTTTGACTGGTCGAATGGACATAAATAAATTACTGATAATTATATCAAAGGTGTCTTTGGGTTACATTTGCTTAATTATTCTTCAGCACTTTTTTTTCACAGTAGCGTCAGTTTATCTGACAAATCTCCACAGCTGACTGAAATTATCATATTTTTGAGGGATTTTGGGAAAAGGTGCAGTACACACTATTTGTTGTCAAAAACAAAAATGCTGCAAGACTTACAACAGGTATTTTAGTCAAATCACTTATATTTTTTCAGACCCTGACAGATCTAATCTATGAATGGTAACACCTGAAACAAGATGAAGGATTGAACCAGAGTACATTATCATTCCCATGTCCATTCGGACGTAACTCATTATTACAGGTCTAGCATCATTTTGTTTTTTTGACAAGAAAAATACAAGTTATTTAAGATGTTTACTTCTCTACGCCCACATCTTGTTGCACTGTTGTGCCAAACCCAGGGTTCCATGGTAAGAGCAAAGCAAACAAGCAGAAAAAAAGCAGTTTTGGCAGCACTGATGTGAGAAAAGGAGCACAGCATTTGGAAATTCCAGGTCCTGTTTCAACGGATAAATTTAGCTTTCCACATTTATCTTTAGCTCTCTTTTTTCTTTTTTTTTCTTTTCTTCTCCTATTCTGGCATCCTCTTTGTTTTGGACCATTTTGATGGGCCTGCCTAAGACATATTCTGGTTATTTTTGTATTCAATTTTTTTAATTATTAGTTTTTGATTTGCAACAAAATGGTCATCTTCTCTGAAACAATTGTGACGTCTCCCCAAACTGCTGACACGGGGACGTGACCTCACTTCCACTTCCTCTGCGACTATCATGGCTACCATGACAGTTCGTAGTTAACAGATATTATTATTTGTTGTTTTTCAAAGGTGGTGGCGGGAAACATGGTTTTACCACAACACAGGGAGGTAAAACCGTGATCAGAGGGAGGGGTCCGGCCTGTCCGTTGTGACTGACTCCGCTTATCTGACTGAGCCGACCTGAGTCTGTGGCCAGGGATGGCCACAGGGTGGTCCCTGGACAGGCGCCGCGACCTCTTTTGGACAGGGGGTGGCACTAGTGTCCACCGCCACTCCTGTTCTCTCCATTGATCCAGTCAAGGGCAATGAAGGTCAGACTCATGATCATGAAGATGAAACCCACAGCAGTGAAGCAGGCAGCCTGGGGGAGAAAGGGGAGGAGGAAACAAGGAGGATTTATGACCATTTATTCATGGCGATATTTGTCGGCTAATTTTATGGATTTCATGTATATGCCTTGTTTCATGTATATGCCCAGTCTTCTTTTTTATGCTGAAAGTAGTCATTACTACCACACCTGAGTTTAGCTCATGTTAATAATTTCTTATGTTGTATGTGCGACAGAAGCTCCTGTGAAATGTATGGTAGGGCCGACCTGGATCTTTGGTCTGGAATTCATAGGCTCATCCTCTGTGGGGACGATACGGATGTAAAACAAGCCAGGCAGAATGAAGATCAGACTGGGTGCCGATGTTGCTCCTGTTGATCGTGAATAAAATACAGAAAATATGTGGTGAGGACACCTCATGAGAATTAGAAAATACCGAGAGATTTCATAATTGCCCTATGAGTAAAACTGGAAATGTGGCTGGTAAGGTGTGCTTTTAAAGTTGGTTGAGCTGCAGGTTGATACCAAGCCCTGCGGTTCTCCCATCTTACCGATGATGCCGAAGATGTCTCTGATGTTGGGCACAGAGATGACCAGTATGTTGACCACGATGAGCAAGCAGACAGCGATGGTGATGTGACGGGCCCAATGGAATGGCTTCTCTGGGAAGAGCAGCTGCAGCAAAGCCCTGCGGATCTGAACACAGGCATTTCAACATGAGTCCCCACAAGATCACATAGTGACTCACCTGAGGTTTTGCTTGATGTATATATAAGTCTATGCAAGTTGATTGCTTTTCAGAGTATAAGTATGCAAGCTGAGTACTAATCAGAGTATGAGTATGAGTATGCAAGTTGAGTACCTTTCAGAGTATGAATATGAGTATGCAAGTTGAGTTCCTTTCAGAGTATTTGAAGTATTTAAGCTGAGTGCTAATAAGAGTATGAGAATACAGTATGTATGCAAGTTGAGTACTCTTCAGTGAATGAGTAGGCAAGCTTAGGTACTTTTCAGAGTATGAGTATGAGGTTTCTTTTCTGATATGCTCTCACCGGAAAGAGTACAACAGGCACAGTGAGTGTGACAGCCACCAGGACAGCCAATCGCACGCACAGGATAAGCGTGTCCATGGGGTCCACCTTGCTGTATGTGTGAAGCAGCTCAGACTCCACATTTCCTGTCAGTTCAAAGCAATTGATGTCACTTCAAGTACAAATGTACAATAAACTGCCAAAGTACAACTTCCAAGTATTCCAGGGCAAGACGCAGAGTACAAAGACATGATTGTTATTTCATTACAAATGTCATTTCAGACCTTCTGGGACCCAGCCAATCAAATTTAAGTTCAGACCTTCTGGGACCCAGCCAATCAAAAGTCCAATGGCGGCAGAATTTGACCAAATCAGGGGTCTTCTCTTACCATAGAAGGTGAGGTAGCCAAAGATTGCAGTAAGGAGGTACATGACAAACATGCCCAATATGGATGTATTTGCAACAGACTGCATGCGTCTTTTGGTGGGACTGACGGAGAAAGAAAAAGAAAAAGAAAAAAAAAACATTATCACAAACATGGACATCTCAGTTATAAATCATTTTTATTTAACAGAAGAGAAGAACAGCCATTGCTTCCTTAATATCTCTACGTATTAAGCAGATAGCTTCACTACAAGAGTGCAGACTGGGGGCAACAGAACTAATCTAGGAAGCGCTGATGTTCTTAGAAGGGTATACTTTTCTACGTGCTGCAGACATGCACTACTTGTGTACATAAATAACAGTCTAACTTAATGTTTGGCATACAGTTGAGTACTATTTATGTTGTGAGCTAGCATTTAAAGACGACATACTTGCGTAGCTCAGTGTAGATTGGCAGCACCTCGGGGTGACACACAAAGGCAAACGCCAGGATGGGAACTGTGTAGGCAGTCTAAAAACAATGGCAGAGATTATAAATCATTCTAATAAATTATACATATCATATTTAATATTAGTATTACTAATATCACAAAACTAGCACATACAAAATGTATATGGTGTAGTAACTCTAAAACAAGATTAACTAGGTAACTAGGCACAAATGGCCTGATTCCAAATGTCTGCAGAAAAGATTAAGTTGAGATGTTATGATATCATAACAAGCACGTGGTTCCTGCCTGGTAACAAGCCTGCAGTTTAGATGCACCGATCTTATGGCATAATAAATAGCCTCTGCAATTTTTTTATAAATAGCCTCTAACCTTATGTGGTGATGGCTCCTCACCGAGGGCTCCCCAAAAGTAATAGTCATTATATAATTCATATGCACTTGAATCTTGGCCACTTTTAGACACTTCTTTTTCACCTTTAGCCAGGAAGGAAAATAATGAATTGCCCTAACCTGTTGGTTAATGGTGATGAACTTCCCCTCACAATCAGCTTCAAGCGTGGCATTTATGGAGCTATTGCCGAACTCCTCAAAAGGACAGGGGATGTTGAATTTCTTGTATATGACCTGCAAAGTGGCATTATGACAATGAGGCAGACAGGCACTACAACAGGGTGTGGAGAAGAAGCACTGGTGTGAAATCCAACCCATGTGAGGTAACTCATTCAGCTTTCTGAGCTCTGCTGCATACGTGTCTGATTGGAGGAAGTCATGGCTCAGGGCCATGTATAGTCAAATATTAAACTTCCTCTGGTGTTTATGGCAAAAGAGGTTGTAATGTACTGAACAATCACTCATGGATGCTAACCATTCTACAAATTGTTTAGATAGTAAAGAGAGTAAAGAACATTTGAAAATGCTATAATTATATTATGTTATTATTCTGGAATTATTCTTTAGTGATTTCCTTTTTCAAAATGTAAGCTATAAGTTATATTTGCCAACTCTTAGTATTGCCTTATTTTTGTAAGCATTATATTGTGTGACATCTATTAGTGAATCAAGAAGCAGAACAGATCAAGTCAGTTTAATTCGTTTTGTTCATATCCTTTACCTTTGGAAGAGGTAAGGACTTTATTTTGTGAAATGAAATGTTTCCACACCACCAATACATTTCAGTTTTAAATTGATTTGTTCTGATAAAGTCCACCTACCGAACCTAGGAAGAACACCATGCAGGTCAGAGAGAAACCACTGGTGTAGCCAAGATACCCTGCAGATAAATGAACGATTCATTTATAGAGTAATTACAAGTTGCGCCCTTTGTGTCTCAACAATGTACAGAGCATTTACAAGCTGACAATTTAGTCAATCAGTTTAGCGTCCTAATGGAGAAAGCAGACATACCGAGCTGTTTCATGAGGGCAAGAGGGAAGATGATGCAGATAGTGACGACGATGATGAGGTAATTGCCATTCAGGAACCATTCCCTATGGAGGGGTTTGAAGATATTTAAATTGCTATCAAGATCAGGCTTTTATTCTCCATATGGCAGGTTTAATTTGTAGTGTCAAATATAAATACAGATTCCTCTTTACCCTTGACTAGTGTGTTACAGATTTAGAGCAGCAGATCTATTTACAACGTGGCCACTATGAATGATAGAAGTTTGATCTAATCCTGGACCTTTGCATAAACTGACATTGAATATGTGGTAAGGGAGAAGGCTGGACTTGGACAGCACCAGACTGTACTAAAATGGGAATGTCACTTACCCAGTGTTGGAATGCTTTCCCAAAAATGTTTGGATGACCAGGGGCAGCTCATACTTCACAATAAATAGGTAGCTGGACATGGCTGAGGAGAGACACAAAAGATTCTCTCAGGCAGTCGCCACACAAACACACAAAGTCACGAGTGGCTGCACTGGGCCTTCTGTGTTCAGCAGAGGCGGAAAACATTGCAGCAATGTTCAAAAAACCCTGGTGCCAAACAATTCAATATTTGTTTTATAGGCCACAAGGGGTATGTTGTGTAACAGTAGCAATGTTCCACGTGATTATGACAGAGAGTGTCCATGCAGTTTTTGGCTTGTGCCCGATCCAACATTAGCCCCTACCACAGTGGAATAACATGTTCCTGGTATAACAAGATGTGGCCTCATTTTTCTTGTTTTCTCCCACCTATGTGAGCTAATGTCAACATGCAATACCTGCTAACACCATTTAGCGAATGTTTGACATAATGGTAATGAGTATGACAGGTCTGAATTGAGTGCTAGACCTTTGGCATACTCATTTGGCATACTTGATGTGTGATGAATGAGAAATTGAAACAAATAACTGATGTGATACCAAGCCAAGACTTACCCCCGATGTTGTGCATGGTGATTACAACGGCAGCTAAAATCTTCCCGGGTTGGCCAAACGCACGCTTGCCAAGCTGCTCGTAAGCACGGATACCTGGAAATGATCAAAGGTTTTTATTTTCTTTCATTCTTGTTTCATATAAAGGTAATGAATCATTTAACTTACATCATCTAAATGATGTACTTAATGTGAGTGAACTTCGGAACTTAACTTTACTTCATGTCTCTTCATGCTGAAGTTAGTAGTTCATATTAAAGATCTGAGAAATGTAATTTAAGAGGTATTGGACAGGAAGTGTAATTCCTTATTTAACAAACCATTATTTTAGACATTTTAATTCCAAGGGACATGGTTTGTTCAGTTTCATTATAAATTGACCTGCAACAAACTCCTTTTCTCTTCAAATCCAAGTTAAAAGCCACAAATGTAGTGTGCTTTTGAGACTGAGACTGTTAACTCCTTACCCACAACTCCAGCACTTTTGAGAAGCAGGTGGACAGAGTATGAGGACAGAACAGCAATGCAAGTCAAAAGGATCCTGGTGATGAGAAAAACAGCAATTTCAAGACAACTGGGTAAACAAGCTAACCAAAGTCATACTTTTCCAATCATAAATCATGTGGGTTGCCGCCCGCATCACACCACACAGCTGCAATGTTTCTACGACATTGGTCTAAAAATAAGTTGCCCAATCCCAATTAAGCCTGATTTTTTATTTCAAACCCACATGGTTTCTAACCTCCTTAGAAATAATACAGAAAGATACACATGTATACCAGGCAGTAGACATTGGGCACAAACAATTGTACATTTTGGATGCATGAATTTCACACAAAAATGTATGTGACAGTTACAAAGACAAAGCTTAATTATTCTTTATTCCTAGTCATTGTGGTGTGTCAAAAGCCAGTTATTACTTGAACTAATAAGTCAAACAGAATAAATACTAAGCAGTTTCACCTTATTGCATCACATTATAGTGTGCCTATTGATTTGAGAGTGGTATACATCTATGTTCGTACCATAAATCAGTTCCATTGCTTGCTTGCTTGCTTTTTTTTTATTGCAATTTGGACAGTTCCCATCAGGCAATGACACTGAGACTGGACACGCTATCTTGCACGTGTTCAGACCTGCCTCCCAGTGTCCAGCACAACAGAGTGTTAACAAACATTTAATCTTCCTGCCACCTTGACACATGCAGCGCAGGTCCCTGTGCAAGCAATGCATCTCACGTGTGTTTGAGTTCCTCCCCCTCCAGTCACCCCACATGCACCAGTTTGTTTCACAGGCAAGGCCATACTTCATCTGTCAGCCCAGGGCTATATTTAAGTCCTGTAATACGATTTGGGGACCTCATGGACTCCCCCCCCCCCCCCCCCCCACACACACACACACACACACACAGCCACAATGATCGGTCAAGACCCTCACAATCAACTGTGACTTTTTACTGAATTCTGTGGGCAGTGCCCATTTTGTGTGCCAAGAGCGCCACAAAGTCCTGTGGACAATGAACAATCGAACCCGTGAGAAAAAATGATTCATGGTTTATCTTTCTTTCTAGGTGCATTAGGTCATTTATGCAGAGAATATTGAATACTGTGTGTGTGTTGTATATTCATCTATATATATATTTTGTAATTATTTTTCTTTTCTTCTGCTTATAATGCTACTCACACAAAGACGATGATGCCGGTGTTGGACATGGCGTATGACAGTCCCAGAATTCCGCTACCCATGATGGCATTGCTGAGGTTGAAAACAGACATCCCAAAAGAGGTCTTGCCTTCAAACTGAAAGAAATACAAGAGAGATGACTAGACCTGACTAAATCAACATGGCCTGAGTACAACATCACAAGGCAACGGTGGCATTCAACCTCATTCAGCCAAAGATACTCACATCTTTAAACTGTGATTTATTTAGGCCATCATCCTTGTGGGGCAGAAACTCCTCTTGTTCAGGTTCAAACCTTTGATGTGAGAAAGTGGACAGGTAAAGCTAATATTCTTAACAATACTGTGCCACAAAACCTTCTGTTCACTGATTGTGAATATAACAAGTCATGTCTTGTATATTACGATTGAACCTAACAGAGCAAGTGAATGCAGTACACATTTAGAAGAAAAATGTTGAGAAAGCATGTAATCAAATTGTCAAAAAAGGCTCCAGAAATGAATAACTCTACTGTGCTCTCACAACTGAACTCAAATCAATATATTGTATATATTATATTGTAATGTTGGGAAGCAGTTACTTCAGTCAAAGAGGAAACATACCCGTCTTCCACAGGGACATAGTCGTGGTGACCATTTGATATCTTATGCAGTTCCATACTTCTTAATAGAGAGGCACAAGTTTACGATGACGATAGGAGTGTTGCGGTTCTTGAGCTCTCTCAGGTAAATTCTGTAAAATAAAACAATAATTCCTCAGGATTTCAAACACAAATTCATATTATCTCAATGAAAAAAGAAAAGATTCATTGAGCGATGTATACTTCCCCCAATGTTTGGGGAACACAATTTCAACAGGGTGGCAAAAGAAATCGTATGGTCGCAAGGCCGTGTTTAAAGAGTAACCATGAGACCAGTCAAGATGTCGCCCATAGGATTACAGGGTCACACCATGTGTCTGCTTCCCACAGCCTTCTGATATGTGGAAAAAGGAGATTGATTTCCACTTCCACTCAGCCTTCCCTTCCTTTCCTACCCTTCTTTTCAAATGTGAAGACCCTTTAGGAGATTACGCTTTATTTTAATCAGAAAGAAGGAGTCTATAGAGATCTCTCTGGACCCCTAAACTTTGGTATCCCCTTCGAATGACACCTTTAAAACGTATTCAATTGAATTATGACACAATGAGCATAAATGACATCACAAAAAAACTAACACATGAATTAGTATAAAAGTATAAGAGCAGTAAGTCAATATTGTAGGGCTGATGTTGTGATGTTAAAAACTATTTAGTATTTACTAAACGTCCACTGAATATTGTACTGAAGTGAAATGATACAGAGGACTCACCTCTAAGCATAAAATGTGTTACTATACTCAAACAGGTAGGGAAGTGGTAGGCTCCCTGCATATAATACTCTGACTCCAACAAAGGAGACTGCCCTGGATGTGAACTATCCATGCATCTCTAGCTGTCCAGTATTTTTCCAGTATCTTGGGGGATGGATACGTGGCTCGAAAGAGTTTGGATGCAGTCCACACATTACAAGCAACTCCCCACCACTTGGTGCAGCCTTGTTGTATTACATGATATAACCAGGCACCGATAAGATTATTTTCTCACTCACAACATCACTCACGATCTTTAGCATTGATTTATATTTGAAATAAAGTCATTTTTGGAAGGAAAGACCAGTTTGAAAGGAAAGACAAGCAAAATGGAGAATGTCATACTTTGTTTTAAGCAAATACAGATCCCAGAGGTCAATAAAATCAGAGATTTGTGTAGAAGATATTCTTTGTCAAGCATAATTGTTAGGGGCAGGATACTTGTTTTCTCATAACATATCATCAGCAAGTCTGGGAATGCAAAACCAAGAGAGCAATATTTCATGTCATTTAAACACCACTGCACGTCTACCCAATGCACTGTTCTGAAAACACGCATTGAAAAAGTATATGTATTTCCATTAGTGAAGATTCCACCACTTTGAAATGTCATGCGTTTTCTGATTACAATTACATACATTGACTACTGTTTGTTTCTACATTGTGCAGTTTCAGTATTCACGATTGATATATAAGACATAAAACAAGAACTCAATACTGATGAGTAAGTTATAAAAACAGAAAGTGTACAATATTTAATGTAAACCTAAACTCAAATGTTAAAACATCTAGTAAACGTGTTAACATCTAGTATGGTTTGTTACATTCTCCCGAGAAATGACACAAACTTGCTTGACAGCTATATGACAGATGCAAAATGCCCTCCCCCCCACCCGTGAAATTATTTAACCTCACAGGACATTTGACAGACAGACACCCACCCACCCACCCACCCACACACACACAAACACACACACACACACACACACACACACACACACACACACACACACACACACACATGCGCGCGTGAAGTGAAAGAGACATATTATTAAGTCTCTTAGTAGTATGATGCAAGAGTGTCAACTAGTCACACATAATGTTATAGCAAGCCATTTTACCTCACTGGTGCAATTTCCCAAGGAAACTTACCCACAATGGCATACAGTATGCTGATCACTTCTCAACACTGATCCCTGCAACACTACTCCTTCTCCCCTGTGATTCTTCAGTGTTTACTATCCCAGATGAACCCTTTGAACGTTGTGGGTACATATGCAGCCAGTCAATGAGCTATTTGCTTAACCCTCTTAGCACTCTGTTAAAACATTTGGACGAGAGGGGCGGGGAAGAGTGTCTAGTAACACCCATTCTTAACTCTTTCCTGTCTGAATAACGTTTGACTTTAGTGGTGTTGTTGTTTTAAAAAAAAAAATGTATTACATCTCCCTGGTGCCAGAATATTGAGCCCAAAGCCAACAGAACTATGAATGTATATTTATGATTTAACTCTCTTACAGAAATACTTCTCTAACTGAAACCAAGCTTACTGTTACGGTCCATTTCTCAGCCAATGGTCATCTGTTGGCTTCCATCAAATAAACAGCGTGGTAACTTTCTTATCCATTCCGACTGTCCATTATCTGTCTGTTCACCTTCTCTTATCTCGGCAGAACCTATATGTGACTTTATCCTCAGTTCAAACTCTTACTAACGCTTACTAAGATTTTTAATCAGGGTGAAAAAAGGATGTTCATGGTGTTGACACCTACATGATTCACGACTGGGCCAGGAGGAGAATACAAATGCTTTTTTTATGACAGACACATAGAGATACTACAGAGACATGCCTACACTTGCATCTCAGAATTTCTCAGGGGACTTGACACCCTCACCCAACTGTTTCAATGTCTTTGAGTTCATTACATCTTTGTAAAGAAGGTATGTTTACAAATTCTACACATTTTGTATTTGTTTCAGTTACATGTTTTTTTGCAGACTTAGCTAGGAAATATCCGCTGGTCAAACTAATGACAGCAGTCTCATTCGTATGCAATTGTGATGGCAATGCCTCAGAAATAATGGCTATTTCCACAAGTCATTGTATATAATGTACTGGGCACATTTGCAGTCATGCTCTGCAGGCCAAAATAATGGCAGGATACGCATGAGCATGCATGCTTGGCGCACAACGCAAAAGCCCATTGGTGGATTGTAAGGAGAGGCATGGATGTTTTAGATGTATCAAATTAATTTGTAGCCCATAACTTTCTGCTGTTGCTACTCCAGACGGTTTTCTCATAACTGAGGGTATTTGAGAAAAGGAAGAGAGTTTAAAAAATTTCCATGAGAATAGTCCAACTGCATGACGCAGAATGCCGCATGGGAGTCACCAACATGGGGAGGGGGAGTCAGATTTCTCAATTTCACTTTGTTGATTCTTTTGACCCATTTTACCATTTCAGTCACGATTCAACACAACGGACCAAAATATTCATTTAATACTCACAACTTCTAAGGACAACATTAATGATGAAATTGCATAAAAGTTTAAATTGCAGTCAATTGTAGTGGTAGAAGTTAATTTAATAAACTATTCTAGTTTCAGCATGCTGCAAGAGGTTTTCTTTCATTGCCAGCAATCTAGCTGGTATGCCGGCAAACGGCAAACAAAGTTGGTATTATTCCCAAATGAAACTAAAATAAAAACACTACAATTGCTCTTGACCTATTTTCTCTCCATCTATGAGGGTATAGCTTGCATGTTACATAACACATAAAAAGTGGTGTTTCATCCAGAGGGTTGGACTAAATGTAATCCTACACTTTAACAATGTACTCACCATATTCACAAGACAAATAAAACTGCAGTGAGCTATAGAGGTTAACATATGTTTTTGCTTAGAGCCAACATATATTCACCTACCATACTCAACTAAACACTGGCTGCTGAATAACATACTGTACTGTAAACTTCACTTGGTTAGCTGAGCTTTCCCCTCTGGGGATCCTACATACTTTTCGAAGTAGCTCAGCATTTAAAAGAGTAAGAGGGAGCAATGGCAAATGAAATGAATTTTTAAGTCATCGGGTTTTATTCACTTAGAGGTACAGAGAATTCTAACAAATATTTTAAGAAGTCTATTATATTTTTGAAGTGAGTTACATTTTGATCACAACATTTCCAACTCACAAATGCCAGCTAGAACACAGGCATTATGATAATGCACAATACTGTAGTGTAAAGCATTTGTAACACAAATATGTTAACTGGATAATGCAATGCAATTGTTACTGTTATTGAAAAACAACCCTTTTTAACATAGTATTTCTTTGTTTGCCACAACTGTTGTTGCTATGGTATGGAGAGCTACTCTGCACATACTTGATTCACACCCAGCTTTGCAAAAAAAGAAGGCCAGCACGACTGTCACATACCAGAATTAATGTGAAGGAAAGACCAAAAAAAGTGCAGAAAAGAATGTACACTGATTTTTGCCAACAGGAAAGGTTCCATTCTCACCCTGAAGGTGGACGTTTCCTCAGCTATACCCTTCCTGTCTAAAAGAGTTGCGTCTTTTTATGGCCCATGTGGCTAGTATGGGAGCTCTGAAAAGAAATGCAGAGTACTCACCTTTGCTGCAAATGGAAGTCTCTTTTCCAAAACCAGTTGCTGTAGTCTTGAAGTCAGTTGGTTAAGGTAAAGTCTTTCTCAGTGTTGTAAGTAAGATTAGAATTAGAGCCAACAGAGAAGACACTATAGATCTAGAGAAAGAGAGAAGGAGGGAGAGAGAGAGGGAGTGAGAGAAGGGAGAAGGGGGTGAACATGTGGAGGAAAGGCACTAAAAGGGAGGCTGTCTCAAATTTCTTGTGATGTCACACAAATAAGTCACTCCTAGTCCCAGCTGAAACCAGGATAGAGGGCTTTCTGGATGCATGCCTAAATGACTGCAAATTTGGAATGTACAGAGATTCATGGGGAAGGAACCTACAGGGTCCAGTAGTTTTGGCGTAAACACAGAATGCCACAGTGCTGACAGATGGGCAAACTACCATCTTGAAATTACATTTAGGTATCACGTTTGTTTTTCTCAGGCAGTTTCTCGAATAAAATTGCATCACTCATTACATCTTCTGCCAAGAAACATGAAATATGCTGAAAGTTATGTTCTTGCCTGATCCTACTAGGCTACTCTAGGACTTCACCCTTGCCCTGGGTGTGCAGCACTCATAAAATAGTTGGCAGGCATAAATGTCCATCTCTTTTGAGGTTTCCTAATTGCTTATTGCAGCTAGGTTGCATTTACATTTCAGCAGCCTATTTGTGATCTATCTATCAGAATGTAGACGCAGGTCATAGTAGACTAGGTTATCTAAAAAAGCACAGCTTTAAATAAACAGTGTGATTCTGTTTACATTTTTGCATGTGGACAACTTCATCCAAACTATTACATCTGTGCTGTCATTTTTTATTCACAATGTAAAATTGCATATTTGTGATATATAGGCTATACTTTTTTTTATTTTTTATAATTTGTCATTTGTAATTTTTCCAATTTTTCCGACCTGGTTCATGTTCAAACTACCCTGAAGGGGGTTGATATAACCTGGAAAAAATGGTGGCACGTAAACGACCATGTGGTTTATATTTAATATATCATTGGTTCGTACAAGATTTTGTCTTACTAGCCTTTTACTAGTTAGTTTTTAGCCAACTGTGTATCATTTCCAATGATCAAAAAAGATTCTACAACCCTCATTCACTCGATGTTGCGCACGTGCCTGAGCGTCATCCGTGGTCATGCGACCCTTATGCGAAATGCACTTAGGAAAATGTAGTTTTGTTACCGATATTGCTTCCTCAAGCTCCCTCCGATTGTAGATTAATCAAAACCAAAAGTCCCACAAGGCAATGCGAAACACTACTGCTCGCATATGACTTCCTGTCTACTTTGAGATGCAGAATTTTAGACATTCTTCGATTGTCAAACATAGGAGCAGAGTAGTTTACTGGAAACAGGCGGTGTGATGAAAAGTATAGCGCTGATAAAAAATAAACGGAGTCTTCATGCTTACAAAATGGGACGAAAGAGTATTTTCAATCGCTAGCATCCTTTAGCTAATTTCCTCGGTTACCCTGGCGTTTGGAGACCCCTGGTCGCTAGAAGCTAGCCACCCTGCAGTAGCTAGCTAGCGCGTAAGCTAATTTGAAGTGCAGTTGATGCTTTAAAAGTGATTTTGTAGAAGAACCATATGAATTCCATTTCGGGAGTGGTGGTGGAGCTTATCGTTTCAGAAGAGAGTTATCACGAAGCTGGCCATTTCTTGGAGCGATGGAGGAAGTTGACAGAATTTTGATTCATTCGCTCAGGCAGGTTGGCACGTAAGTAACTTGATGTTAACTGAGATTGTTTTTTAAGGCTGGCTGTGCTCTTTCTTGTGAGCAAAACCACCTTCTGACAGTTTTTTTCACGGGACAACCCTCGAAAAACTTGCACAGCCTTTCTACCACCTATGGCACTGCACTTTTTACTGGCTGATTGTTTTACAGGTGTTCAACATTTTACAGTGCTGGCCTAACCTAGGTAGCAAAATGTCACTCCGATCTAAGTGTAACTTAGCTTATGAAGTTGTTGTGAATGATTGGGTCATTTCAAGCAATACGTTTCTATATTGCAGGGAAATTCGACCTCAGAGATGTGTTGTGCATTAAATTGCCCATTTGCATGCCATGAGACCTGGCATATACACAGTTGTAGGTTTTTCATGCTTCAGTTGTCTGTCCTACTGCTTGGTGTGCATGCTGTCAGCCTTATCCTTTGAAATAAAACATTGTCTACAGGGTCAGCATTGCCTGTAGTGGCAATAATGTAGGCCAACATAAAGTTTGCCCTAAGAGACTCCTGACTGGTAGCAAATGCATAAACTTGTATGTTGTTAATATCTTTCTCTTGAAATGTCACTTTTAAAAGTAGTCTGTAACTCTCTTCATAGGGATGTGGGAGAGGATGTGGAGAGTGTAAAGCAGTTCACCAGCGAGCTGATCGTGGAAGCTGTGGTGCGATGCTTGCGTGTCATCGACGCTGCGCTGGGCAGCGGCCTCTCCCATCTGCTGCCCCCTGGGATGTCTGCCCGCTTCCGTCTGGGCATGAGTCTAGCCCAGGCCTGTCAGGTATCCCACAGAGCTGGGGTGGGTTGGTCTGTGGGGTGTGATCGATGGCAGCATGAGTTATGTGCATTCATGTTGTTTCATGAATGTGAATTGGTACTCGCATTTGTCTTTGGTCACCTGCTTGAAGTGCTTTTCAAAAACAGACTGTAGTTAAAATAGAACCAGCATGAACTGCTACTGGGACATGGGAATAATCATTGCATTTTTGCCCTAAATACATATCTATGCACAGCTTTGTTCACCTACAGTAAGGCAATACTGTGAAGCAGGAACCATTTGCATGGGGTTATAATATGCATGTGTGAATCAATTATTACACTGTTTTTATACTTGTCAGTTGAACTGTGGCTCTAACAAACTTGTGTGAATGTGAAGCATGAGGCCATACAAAACAGATAATTTGCAAGGGGGATTTAGCTATACTAAAAGCAGTGCTTGGTAGATACATCAAACTTAATTCAGAGACAGTTCACAACTGCATTGGTTTTGCAGTTTGCTTTGCTGCTGGTATGTTCATAAAGAGTTGTGTCTTACGGGTTGCAATTTAGAAGTCCTCAAAGTGTAGTCAGATTGTGTAACATTAAGCATTTTTTGCTCTTTGGTTTAACTACCTTTCAACTGGGAAAAAGCAGCTAATTGCCTACACTAAGGAAAAGCAGTTCAGTGTTTGTTTTAAAGCAGTTAGCCTCCCAATACAGTATATACTGAATGGGTTATTTATAGTTACAGTGCCACTTTAAAGTATGTGAACCCCTTGACCACTTAGGAGTTTTCTGTTGTTTTACCATGATTTTTCATTTTTTTCATCACCAATTTTCCATAGAAGGAATGTCAGGTTTATGTTTATCATTTGCATGTACTTTTTTTAGAGGGAATTGTTTGAGTAGCCAAAAGACTACATGAAACATGGAATTAGTCCATTTCAAAAGTAAGTGAACCCCCAGCTGAATTGGTAAAGTCAAGCAGGTAACAGATTCAGTGAAACTTATTTGGGTGCTTAATTAGTCAATTAAGCAAACCGATCATCTGAGACATCCTTAGGGAAAGGTTTGGGCAACACAGATTAAAAGAGAGAGGAAACCAACCAAACTACTGTAGTGCCAAGGTGTACCTACACAGATCAACAATGCCGAAAGGAAATGAGATATCCGAGAACATCAGGAAGAAGGTTCTGACAGCCCATCAGTCTTGGGAAAGCTATAAGACCATCTCCAAAAGATTCCAGCTCCATCCATCCATCCAAGACAAATAATTTAGAAATGGAGGGCATTCAACATGACCGCATCTCTGTCTAGAAGTGGACGCCCATCAAAACCATCACCAAGAAGCATCAGAAGAAGAATAAATCAGGTAAAAGTCAACCCACACATCACCTCTAAAGAGTTTCAGACCTCTCTGGCAGCATCTGGAGTAAATGTACATGGGTCTACAATCAGACGAAAATTGAATAGACATGACTTTCATGATCGGGTTGCCAGAAGGAAGCCTCTGCTCTCAAGAAAGAACAAAACTGCCAGTTTCAACTTTGCCCGAGAGCACTTGGATAAACCAAAGGCCTTCTGGAAGTCCCTTCTTTGGACAGATGAGTCCGAGATAGAATTATTTTGTCACGATCAAAACCAACAATTTTCGTCTGATTGTAGACCCATGTACATTTACCCCAGATGCTGCCAGAGAGGTCCGAAACTCTTTAGAGGTTATGTGTGGGTTGACTTTTACCTGATTTATTCTTCTTCTGGTGCTTCTTGGTGATGGTCTTGATGGGCGTCCACTTCTAGGCAGAGATACGGTCATGTTGAATGCCCTCCATTTCAAAATTATTTGTCTTGGATGGATGGATGGAGCTGGAATCTTTTGGAGATGGTCTTATAGCTTTCCCAAGACTGATGGGCTGTCAGAACCTTCTTCCTGATGTTCTCGGATATCTTGTTTCCTTTCTGCATTGTTGATCTGTGTGGGTACACCTTGGCACTACAGTAGTTTGGTTGGTTTCCTCTCTCTTTTAATCTGTGTTGCCCAAACCTTTCCTTAAGGATGTCTCAGATGATCGGTTTGCTCAATTGACCCAAATAAGTTTCACTGAATCTGTTACCTGCTTGACTTTATCAATTCAGCTGGGGGTTCACTTACTTTTGAAATGGACTAATTCCATGTTTCATGTAGTTTTTCGGCTACTCAAACAATTTCCTCTTAACAAGTACATGCAAATGATAAACATAAACCTGACATTTCATCTATGGAAAATTGGTGATAAAAAAATGAAAAATCATGGTAAAACAACAGAAAACGCTTAAGTGCTCAAGGGGTTCACATACTTTCAAGTAGCACTGTATCTTATAATGCATAGTGTTTTTACAATCTTTTGAATGGGAGTTGAGCAGCACAACCATGGAAGCCAATAGTAACTACTAGATTGAAAGGGGTATGTAAGGAGAATACTTCAAACCACACAGTCCTTTAACAGAATTGCTGCTGGTACACTTTAAACATCATATTGGTTTGTGTCTTGTCCAGGACCTGGGCTATAAGGGGGAGATTGGCTACCAGACGTTCCTCTACAGCAATGAACCAGAGATCCGGTCCTTGCTTATGTTCCTTGTGGAGAAGCTTCCTAGAGAAAGTGCAGAGGCCTCCGATCAGCCTGCAGGTAAAATACAGAATGGACAGACCTTTCCTCTCTATGGTATTTCACAACCTCAGGAAATGTGTTTCCTAAATCCTGCATGAATACATAAAGTGATTTTTGTTGTTGTATATGTGCTTAGTCATGGATGACGTCACCTTTCTTTGCCTCTCCTTGTCTTTGAACTGTGTAGGTAAGTCAGTGCTCTTGCAGAAGGCCATTGCTGATCAGATCAAAGCGCAGCTGGCTGTGCCATGGCTCCCCCCTACCTGTCGACTGCCTCTCCAGCGCAAAACACAGGTACGCTAGTCACTACTAGGAAAGATCAGACAATGCACAACACAATACCTCTTTACGTTTCCCACCATCTTCTTTCTTAAACTGTGTTCATTCTTCTACACATTCAGGTATTTTTAGGGGTCTTTTTGCCTCATAATGTCTTGTTTGTTACGGTTTAACATTTAATGCATATTAATTACTTTGATTATCAGTGATATTTGTCCACCAGTGACAAACATTAAAAAGTTATGGTAGTTTTAGTAATGGTTAGTATATATATCTTTGTCTGCTGTCGCTCACCCGCCAGTGCCATCACTTCTCTGTGTCTGACGTGTTTTTGGCTTTGCTGTGATTTCAGAGCCGGGGTCCATGTCACAGGTTTTCCTCACAGCCTCTGAGTGTACCTTATTCTCTCAAAGTACCACAGAACAAGCAGCCCAAAGGTGCGTTGCATTTTGTTCCTGAGTGCGACAGCACTCATTTGCAGTTTTGCCTCAGGTGTTGCATGTTATGCAATTAATATCACAAGTTTGATCTTGTCCTCAGAATTCAGAGATGTTTGTGTTTGGGTGTGATTGTGTGTGTGTGTCTGTGTGTCTGTGTGTGTGTCTGTGTGCGCATACACATACACATCTGCATGACCACCTGCCAGAGGTCAAGGAGTACTACAGGGACTTTTTGCCAGTGGTGACTGCCCAGCCTTCCAAGCGTATCTCAGTGCCTGCCTCCCTGTTGGAGCACCATGCCTCCGAGCTCAGTGCCGCCCAGGAGTGGGAGTCGGAGTGGAACAGCCAAGGCCTCTTGTCCCGACTCACACCCAAGGTTAGTGCCCTTCCCTGAAGGTAGTTTGGGGTCTGGTAGGGCTGGGCAGTATATCGAATTAATTCAGTTTATTCAAGTTTTAGTTTTTCAACAATGTGAAAAATGCCGCAACATCGCAATAGTCGCAAGATGAGTGTTTCCTCTGCTGTCGCTCAAACACCGGTGGCAGCACTTATCTGGAGTGACAACAGAGTTACGACAATAACGGTAGACAAAGTTTCTTCCTGTTACGTCAATCACATGGGTCTGTCGTTGAATGGATTCTTCATAGGACATGTTAGAGCAGTTGCCTGATTTCAATGTTGTGAGCTATTGATTTACGTGATTAAATAATGTTTCCCATTACCATTATGACATATAATTTAGAAAAGCGATGATTGTAACATCTTGAAGGCTATGTTAAGGTTTGGCAGTGCAGTCAAAATCAATACTGAAACCATCTTTATGACTGTTCACAATGGAGATTGTATTCTTTGACATGTGATGGCACAGTATTTATGGTCAGATAGTGCCATTGCTACCTACTGACCTTGGTGAAAGGCCCCACATTGCCCTAGTTACTGGGGAACGTCGTATAGTTTTAATAAAGAAAACTATTATTGAATCATGTTCATGTAGACAGAAAAAAAGAGAATGGTTCATAACGATTTTCTGCCAAATCGCAGAGCCCTAGGGTATAGCGAGGTGAAAGTGACTTTTGTCAGCAGTGTTGCTGCCAATGAGTCTGAACTGGTTGTACTCTTTTCTTTTAAGGGGAAAAAAATTGAATCTCTGGTATCTGACACATTATTTGTGGGACATAATATTGTGGTGATGGGTTTGTAATGGTTGAAGATTTAAATTTACAGTCTTTAATTATAATCCATTACACTTTTTGTCAAATTCAGCTACATTTTCCTCACGTTCCTCTAGCTGTCAGCCTAATGTGTGCACTCATGAGGAAAAAAGCCTCTAGTGTAGAGCTCAAGTATCAACAAACCTTTTGCCAGGATTTAGGACTGTACTTTCAGCACATTCCCAGCAGATTGACATAAATTATTTGGTGATTGTAGAAATGTCATAAAATACACAGGAGAACATGATCGTGCTTGTTGGACTACTTGATATCTTGATATAGTATTCCAGGAACCTCTGCATATCTTGGTGGTGACAATTGTCTAAGCCAATGGCTAAATAAAGCTTGGAACCTGGATGGTTGAGTGTTGGCACCAGTGTGCTTTGGCTCTCTGAAACAGGGCTGACATTCACTGCATGGGTCAGTTTGACCTCGAAGGTAAATGAGAGGAATTTCAGGTCAGCTGGAAAGTGAAATATGGCATTCGACCATACTGGCATTACCTCAGTCTGGTGTGATGGAGACTTGTCATTTTCATTTTTACTTTCTACTACTGCATACTGTTTAGCTTGGTCTGTTTATATTCTCACACAATCAGCATACACACATACAGAGTGAGAAGCTGGGAAGTGAGCAATCGCAAGTTTGGTGTGAAATTCAACATGGGACGTGAGGTGCTCAGAGGTGAAAAGCTTTTCAAAAAGTTCATGTCAGGGAATATTTTGTTGACAGGACCCTCCCTTGCAATACATTGTGGGCAGATTGGCATGCCTATGCACACATACATATGGGGCTGTTTCAGGGTAGTGACAGACGGTATGACATGTATTTAGAGCTGCTAAAAATGTGATGGTCTAATCTAAAACTAAAGAAAGTTTTGTAAGCTATTTTAGTATTTGGCTCAAAATAGTCAAAAAAAATCTATCATTTGAATTGTCTCCTTTAGGAAGTGTCATAAGTGTACTTGTACATTGCAGACTTTATGGGGCTCATTCACATTTGCTCAATCACCTTTGTTTGTGCTGTTAACAAACACATAGCCTAACAAGTAGAAAAATGGTTTGTGAAAAGAACTGCGATAGCATGTGAAATGTAGCGTGCTTCCTCAAAAGTCTCATGTCATGCTGTCCCCTGACCTTTCACAGAAGCTCCTGTGTCAGACCCAGGGGAGAGTTAGACTGACACCATGACCTGAATGTCTCTTTGTTGTCCTTTTCTGATGGACCATCAATTCACAGTCAAAAAGCAGAGGAGTGGGCTAGCCTCTTTTAAAAAATAAATAAAAAATTTAAACATGAAAATCACGCTGAGTGGTTGGGAAGTTAATTCAGTTTTGTATTATGGGGCTGCAGTGACAGAAGTTGCAAATCATTACATATTGCGTAGTTGCCAAAAAAATCACATGAACCTTTGTTTTTGGAGCAACAGTTTTCCAGTGAAAGCTCAGATGAAGTAATGTTCCATTTCTCTCCAAATCATATCTTATAGTAAGAGTGCGCTTGTGAAGCATTCCCAAAACAGCTCTCCCTCAATGGAATATGAATGCTTAAATACAATCTGCAAGGAAATCCTAATAGTTTCGGACAATTCTCAAACTCCCTGTGTTAAGAAAGCAGCTAAAATGATAATGCTTAAAAGCAGGCTTTCAGGATTTCAGGTCAGTCCGGTCCAATCTCCTTCTTTGCAGTGTGTCATACAGGCTTTGATGTCTTCTCTCCTTCCATCTGTAGGAATATCGCTCTAGGAAGCGATCCCGTCTGCAGCGGCGGATTGAGGAGCAGCTCCAAGCGGCCGCACATCCGCGACCCGACTCCCAGGGTGCTCAGCGGTCGACCTCTGACCTCGCTGAGCTGCTGCAGTCGTTTGGCGGGGCAGCAGCGGGAGGAGACGTTCTCAATAAGGGCACGCGCTTCACCCACACGGAGAAATTCACCTTCACACAGGTACGCATGAAACACAACAGTTCAGACTGGAGTCTGTTTCTCAATGAAAGTCCAAGTATTGGTTTCATTTCATAATAGTAGAACAAGTGCATCCTACATGGATCGTGGTAGCGATGGAGTTAATTGGAGGGCAGTAATTCATTTGTGCCTCATCGGAAGGCCAGTACTGTGGCTATCAAACTTTTCATCCAAGCATATCCTACCAATGTCAACTCCCCCCTCACTTTGCCCTGCTGTGATCTCCATGTTTGTGGTCTGATCTTCTAGCTGATCCAGTCTTTTTCCATATCACTTGGACCAACCAAAATAACATTGCAAGACCACTATGGTCAGAGTTAATGTGGTTTTGGCAATGGCAGGGCTGAAAGAAATGACAAATTGACCTTCTTGCGGATGTATTTTAGGACAGAAACTTTTGCACTTCTGCCTCTGTGTTTCCCACGAACCTAGAGCTTATGCACGCACACACACTCTCACTCACTCACTTTCTCTCTCTCTCTGGGAGCAGGCAAAAGCTGAAAAGCAGACATCTGAAGAGCTAATACATGTGCAACACATTATTCAGCTTTGAGCAAGGTCCACACATTTCGATTGAACATCTGCTCCACTTCTTAGCTGCCTTTATTTAATGGCAAACTGTATGTGTTAGACTACACCTCCATCTGAGGATTAATGCGTTCTACATGCAGATGTCAGTTCATTCATTTCCATCAATTCAATGACAAACCACCACACTACTGTTTCCATCTACCTAAAGAATGTCACTCGGTGGTCATTCCTTACAGAAGCAGTCTTTCATGTTCTCCACTAGACTACAATTATTCCACTCTCACAAACAGTAAACATCAACCAGACTGCTTCAAAAAGGAGAGGTATCCTTCTAATTGTGAATAGTACCCTCATTAGGTCTAGGGGAAGAAGAGGCCCTTGCACAATGCACAACCTTTGTTTGTTTGTTGTCAGATAGACCAAGAGAGGCCCAAGAGTCTTTCTGTAAATGCAGACAAAGACTACATTGTCAGTTTGGAAAATTGTCAAGGATATAAAGGCAGGAAGGATGATTTTTTTTTTCTCTGTATCAGTCACATTGTCTTGTTCTACTGTTTGAGTTAAAAAAAGGCAACACATCCCTATACAGTTTAGTTCCAGTCCTGTTTAAATGAGTTTCCATAGCATTCTCAGCATGTCGAAGGGATAGCCATAATAGCCATAGCAAAGCTGAAGTCAAAGTGGAAGTGACACTCTGCCATGATTCTCACACACACACATACGATCGGTTCAGCTGTATTACTGAATTATGACCGGATCTTTATGTTGATATCCCTGATGTGGCTATCAGGGGAAGTATAAGCAATTGCTTTCTAGGGTGCTCGCTAGAATTAATCTGGTCAAGTCTTTGATGAAACGGGTTGAACTCTGTAAACTTCATGGAATGATTGTGTTCCATTTAGGACATTATGATGTGTTTTTTTGCCTATTGCTCCGACTTTGAATTTACAAAGACTCAATTTTCCAATGCAAACTTTACCAAGAATGCAGAATGACTGTAGGCCTTTAGTTAGTATGCTGTTCAAGGATAGCCCAGAATAGATACCTCTGCAAGGAGAGCACAACAAGTACTGACAAGAAATGTAGCCTCACTGTACTGTAACTTGGCTTCAGTGATGTATTTGAAGATGCCAACAGTAATCTCACGTCATTGCTGTTGTAATAATGCCCCCTTCCACCCTTCCAGGAGCCAGAGAAGAGTGCCCAGCAGATGGCAGCAGCGGTCAGCTCCTTGCCCAGCTCGCACCAGTCGGAGGAGGACCTGCGGGTGCAGCAGCAGGAGGAGATCTCCACCCTACAGCAGCAGCTGCACCAGCTCTCCGTCCAGATGGAGGAAGTGGGCGGTGACATGAGGCAGTTAACCACGTCCATCAATCAGGTGCCTTGAGTGTGTGATCGCAGAAGCGTGGATTTGGATTGTCATTCAACTGATCCATGCACGCAAAACGGCTTTAGATTACCATACAAGATGGTGTTCCTCACTAACTGACTAGATAACGTGTGTGTGTGTGTGTGTGTGTGTGTGTGTGTGTGTGTGTGTGTGTGTGTGTGTGTGTGTGTGTGTGTGTGTGTGTGTGTGTGTGTGTTTCAGGTGTCAGAAGAGCTGAAAGAACTAGAGAAGAGCAAAGCTGAGAAGGAAGAATCAATCAAAGTGAAGAAACAGTCGATTGATCTCTTGCCAGAGGGTCAGTGCAATCTAGACAAGTTGCAGGTTGGTGCTCTCTGGATTCTCACCATAATACTAATGGAATGGAATTAGGTGATTTTGTTTGTCTTCAAATATGTACAGAACATACATGACCTGTTATTTCTTGACCATGTGTATGTGTTTATTTCTGCCAGAACCTTGTGGAGGCTAGTGTTAAGAGGCTGGACAGTCTCAAGGCCCAGTGGGAAAAGCACAAAGCCCCCCTCCTCGAGGAACAGCACAGGCTGAAGGAGCTCTGCAGCAATCAAGAGGTACCGCCAACACCCACACCACCCAGATTTTGGAATTATCGAGTTCTGGGCCCGTACTCTCAAAGCATATTATATCACACTAAAAGTTAGACACCTAAATCCGATTCGCTAAACTGTTGAGACCAACTTTAACTTAACTCCTAAGTTAGGAGAAAGCTCCATTGCTATGGCTCATACAAGCTTTATTTCAAAGACCTCCTTGATTGGTTGATGAGTGACATGAAATAATAACAGACTACTCAAACACAAAGTATTTTTGCAGTTTTGAAAATGCATCTGTACTGTAACGTTTGTGTACACAGAACGAAGTTTCATTTTACAATCACATGTTAGTCCATTACATTTCAGCACTGAGTAGGTTGGTTGACCTTATTTAAACATTTGTAAATATGGGCCCTGGTCTTCAAAATGGAACCTCCGGCATGTTTGTTCTCCATCTATGCATTGAGTAGCTGATTGCTTCCACAAATATGAGGAATGAGTGTTCATATTTGACTATGATAACTTCTATTAGCAATGTAAGCAATGCTTGCTTACCTTTGCCAGTGTCCGTGACTGTAGTCCTGCCCTCCCTCTTTGTATGATTGGAAAAATAATTGACTGGCTGGAATACCAGTCTTTTACCAGTCTCCTGACTTTTTAATAAAGTTGGAATGTGTTGAAATTGTAGTTGTGATTTATAGGGCATCTATTGAAGTTTTTTTTTTAATATACAGTGCCACTTGAAAGTATGTAAACCCCTTGAGCACTTTAGAGTTTTCTGTTGTTTTACCATGATTTTTCATTTTTTTCATCACCAATTTTCCATAGATGAAATGTCAGGTTTATGTTTATCATTCGCATGTACTTGTTTAGAGGGAATTGTTTCAGTAGCCAAAAAAATACATGAAACATGGAATTAGTGTATTCGCAAAAGTAAGTGAACCCTCAGCTGCATTGGTAAAGTCAAGCAGGTAACAGATTCGGTGAAACATATTTGGGTGCTTAATTAGTCAAAAGATTCCAGCTCCAGCTATATATGTATATAAACATATATTGTAAAAAGCAGCATTCCCCAATCTTGCCTACAGCGTTTTGATTTTGAGGCAAATGGTAGCTGCATGTGCACAGATGTGTTCATCTTTGCTTCACATGACCCAACTTATGTCAACTTTTCATCTGTCAGGTTGAAACTTCTAGAATGTTGGATGAAATCAAGGAGCTTCATGACAAAATTCGTCAGTCTGCAGAGGAGGCAAAGAAGAAGGAGGCACTTTACAAACAGTTGGTGAGGAATACATTTTTTATTTTTACATCAAGTTAAACTTATAAAATGTTATTACAAACGAAGGTAGACTCTCTACACATAAATCATGTTTAAATGTTACTTCTACTTTCAGTTAACAGAGTTTGAAAAATTGCCAAAAGATGTCTCGAGGTCCGCATACACTATGAGAATTCTGGAGATTGTCGGCAACATTAAGAAACAAAAAGAGGAGATCACTAAGGTACACTCTGTGAATTATTCATGGTGATGGTTACCAAATGGCCATTATGTTTTCTAATGAAATAGATGAAAAAGTCCTGTTTGGTAGGGAGTGTGCAATTGGGCTAGTAGAGCAAGTGAAGGGATAGACAGTGGGTTGCCAAGATGGGGATCTTCCCAAATAGTGAGCCCGCATCGATGTATAAAAACTGTGTTTATAACTCATTTACAATGGTTTATTAATGACTTACAAAGGGTTTACAACCTAATTAATAACCTATTTATAAACCATTTATAGACGATTTACAATGGAGTCTTATTGTAAAGTGGTACCCCTGTTTGTTACAGGAAATTGATTGGTACCTTTGGTTTGTCGTTATAGATTTTGTCAGACACTAAGGAGTTGCAGAAAGAGATTAACAGTCTGACCGGGAAGCTGGACCGCACATTTGCTGTGACTGATGAGTTGGTCTTTAAGGTAGATATCCACTTTCCTTGAGTGTATTGCATTGCATAGTGTCACGTCACTATATTTTTATACTTTACATATTTTTGTTTTTTCCCAAGGATGCTAAGAAAGATGAATCTGTCCGCAAGTCTTACAAATATTTGGCAGCCTTACATGAGGTAAGAGCCTCCCCTTTCCTGTTGAAAATGAACACCCAAAGAGAACTGTTGAAGCTCTTGCTTGTGTCTGACACACTGTCCTTTTTTAATGTCAGAACTGTACACAACTCATCCAGACGATTGAGGACACAGGCACCATCATGAGAGAGATCAGAGATCTGGAGGAACAGGTAGGCACTGCCTAAAATGTGATGGACTACACTCGTCTGGCCATACTAGTGGCCATCCTTGTGCCTTTCACATGTATCTACTTCTGGGGTCAGCCATGGGCATGTGCCTGGGGATGTAGGCGCTGGTTTCTGTAAAGGCTCTTCAGTTCGTATTCATTTTCAGTAGAAGTTCATTAACAATCAAGTACTGGAAGGGAAGAATACCATTAAATAACATTTTTTTATGCATTGGACTTAGACAGCCCACAGGGGGCAGCATTGCTTGGAATTGGAGTTGATCTCACTGCCAGTGAGCTGTGAATGCCAAAAGTTAAAACTGATCCCAGATGTCTAATGCCTTGCTTTTGGCATATCCAGATTGATTTTTGAAAATCTGGACAGCTAAAAAATCGTTACCACAGCAACCTATGCAGATAGGTTCATTGATCCATTTCTGTTCCATTTGAATTTGAATGAAAATGAAGACACCTGCAAGAGGGGTGGTTTTGTCTCCAGTGCACTTTTTTCTGTGTCACCAGCTGAGAACAGGCCTTTTTTCTGTGACTTTATCCGTAAACTGACCTGATTTCAGCCTAGCTTATGTTTTAACATCATCTATGTGTCTACCCCATCGCAGATTGAGACGGAGAACAGCAAGAAGACCATCACCAACCTGGAGAAGATTCTGGAAGACTACAAGGCCATTCGGCAAGAGAACTCCACTCTTGCAGCCAAAATAAAGGAGGCCTGATCTCCTTGGAGACCCACCACAGTGCCCTTTGAGAAGGCTGCCAAACGAAGTAGTGAGACCGCTGCGAGGGCGTGTGCCGCGGGGGGACACCGCCTCGAGAGGAGCGGAGAGGAGAAGAGAAGCATTCACTATCTGCACTTAACCAGCCACCCCTCATCAACCTCATTGCTTCTCCTGTCCAAGCACATACTGTACATACTGTGCTTTTGGCCACAGTTTGTGCATGAAGGAGATTTTTTTTGTACTGAAAGAACTGTTCTTGTTTTTTTGTTATTTTTTTTTTTTTAAGGGCACAAACTTGATCCTGGCGATTTGAATGAGTTGTTTATGACATTGAGTGAAAGACCTGACCGCTTTTACATACATAAAGAACGAACGCTTTTACATCACACGGTAATCATTTGATTGTCAAGATATGTTACGACCATTGATTCCCCCCAATATATCAAATCGGCTCATTAACAGCAAGAATGGAAAAATAAAGAACTAAAACATAAGAGATGCTATAAAACAATATCAGCAGAGTTTGATCAAATTAATAATGATTTAGCTTGATTGCAAAAAATTAAATTAAAAAAATCTTCATGGGGGCCTTTTGTAGGTACTGGTTGAATCTATATGTTTTTGAGTAATTAGCATTTTAACTGTCAACACGCAGAGCTCTCAACTGCCACACAGTCTGCTGACAGTTCTCAATTCCTCAGACTGGAAAGGTACAATGTGAGGACTCATGGTGCAATTAATTCTACGCAGTCTTTGTACTCGGAACTGGTCAAATGCAGAATAGACTAGAGTTTGAATGACTGGGAAAGCTTATTATTCTTGTTTTGTAACCTTCATGTTGATCGACTCTGTCTCCTTCAGTTCAAGGGCCGACTACCAATGGGAAGAACATTCAGGTCGAGACTGTGCCAAGATCCACTTAGTGTAGGCACTTCCAAAATTGTGAAAATGGAAGATAATTCTAGAACTCTGTTTCACTGTTTAATACCAGAAAGCCCATAAAATACACATTTGCTTGTCATCTCCATGTGTCCATCTGATAATTAAACAGTGGCCCAAGCACCAGGAGGCTCAGTGATGTATATTTTCTCCTTGCGAGACAGTTTGTTTCTATATGATTAATATATCACAGCTGTTTGAGGTATGCAAATGTAATTTTTGATAGGTTCAATCAGTTTGTAACTGCACAACATTTACTGATTGATGTCGATATACAGGTAGATTTGAAGGATTTTCAGTTCAACACATTGATGCAATCTATTAGCAGACAATAGTTTTCCTAGAAAAGCCTATTTGATAGGCTAAGGGTTGAAGGAAAAGTAGGACTGAGGCGAGTTGTTTAATATCTACTTTTAAACACAATTCCGAAGGCTGATTGCCTCTGCAATTTTTCAAACATACATATGAAACGAATTGAAATGTAGCAATCAACTGAAATACAATCATATGTGAAATTGTTAGTCTGTAAAAATCGAATTGTGAATGTCATAGTTGGGTTAAAGTGAAACAGTTTAATAGGAGGGTCACTTGAAGCTACTCTTCCGCAGGAGGATCTTCAGCATAGCTGAAAACCAAAAAACACATTTTTGGGAATTAAGAATCTCATTAATGTGAAGTTGGTTACAATGGGTAGACAGAATGGCCTGTCTGTTTGAGCTTCATTTCTATTTTTCATTTCTAATAATGCTGTGCACTGGAGCGTACTTGGAACGATTGATCAGTGCCCCTGAATTTAGCACAGTGTTTGTATCAATTTAATTGAACGGTTTGTGTAAATGAACATGCATAGACTACCAAAACATCCTATGGGTCTCGGTGTGATTTACGAAATCCATCCATTCCCCCCCTCCAGCAAATATTTTGTCTTTTGTCTTATTCCCCCCCTCCAGCAAATACTTTGTCTTTAGCGTTTGTCACGTAGCACATGGAAGCGGTGCATGGGGCTACGCATCGCTCATTGGTCACAGGCAAACGCAACTACATCACTTCCAACTACGATTGGTTAATCCTCGCTCCCTGTTCAGAGCCTCACTCCTTGTCACTATATTGTTTGGACGGGTCAGAGCTCCAGCTTGAGGAAAACCCGGGGGCATCTTTTGGCAAAAGTTTATCTTTGCAGGAGTTCATAAAATGCACGTTTAAACAGTTTCGTTGACAGTCATGTCCTGCCAGAAAATCGGAACGCTCGGCCGTGCATTGTGCAGGAAAGGTCGCAGGACAGCAACGTTGAACGCTTCATCGAAAATTCCTGCATTTGCATGTGCCAGTTTAGCATCAAGTGGCCTGACCCTTAATGGCCAGAAAGACTGCAAAAGTAATACAAGTTGTGACACAGAAGTGAATGGTTCAACGGGCTGCCAGTCAGCGCCTGCTTCCCATAGACATCAAGCTGGAAAGAAGAGAGGCGAGGATTTGCTTTCAAGATCTGGAAGGGCTTTTTCCTCCACAGCCCCTAAAGTTGATTCCAAGACTTATCTTTGGGCAAGATACAATGAAATGAAACGACTTGTTCACGGTACTGTACTTTCCTTCGTTATCATCAAGCAAACAATGGACGCATGAAGCGCCATTATATCCACATTATGCAATGATTTTCACTTGTAAAACTGTTGCATAATGATAGACAGACGCCGTTATCATAGACAAACCCATTGTCCGATGCGAAAACTTTGTATCAAACAGCCTTACCAGAAATATTCTGGTTTTACTCTGAAGGCCTACAGAGTACGGAGCGCCCGAACGATCATGGTGGTGTTTTTCTTGCATTCTCTTGCAATATGTTTGCCTTTCGTCGCAATACTTTTTCATTATTTCGCAATATTTTTGTTCTATCTCGCAATACTTCTGCCTTACTTCACAAAACGTTTGTGTTCTTGAGGTATTGCAAAAGTATTACGAGGGAATGCAAAAGTATTACGATCTAACGCAAAATGCATTGTCTGGGAAACCAAGAGCAGCTCAGAAACAAACACCATATTTTCAGTTTTGTTGTCTAGAAAGAACAAACAAACAAATACACGTATGGCATACATTGAGAATATGAAAATGTAATTCAAATATGACATTAAAACATGTTATACCTTTCATCCACAGATATAATTCCTCCAGGGGTTTGCAATCAGCTTAACCCAGCCACAATTTATGCCAATAATGAAGTTCATCTAGATAAAGTTGATATCTATGGGTTTGATTATGATTACACGCTGGCACTGTACTCCAATGCCCTTGATGCCATGATATACAACAAAGCACGGGACTTCCTCATCGAACACTATAAGGTCTGTTTGTGGTCTTCTTATCTTATTTCTTTGTCTGGGAATTCCCTGCCCCTTCACTGCATTCCATTCTGAGGCAAAATCAATTTGGCCGGAAGAAGTGGGGCGGGACTTCCCAGACTACTTATTTCTCTTATCACAGTGATAAATGTGAAATGTGAATGTGACACTGTGAGTGTTACAAAGCAAACCTGTTCTAACTGGAGAAGAGCATTATTAAACGGTTTTGCATGGGTTCAACAACGTGAAATAATTCGTTCAACAGACCTTGTTAAGAGTTGTGTTGTGTGTAAGAGTTGTGTCCCAACACGGCGTAAACAAACAACAAAATGAACACTTCATTTTTAAGAGCACAAGTTTATTCATCATTTATCACATTTATCAGTGTAACATCCTTAATATCACAGGCTGTTGCCATTGTTGGATTTCCTCTAGACACATTGTAGTGCAAATGTCCACAGAAATCACTACCAAAACACCACAAGTAAATTGATGCAGTTTGTCAGTGAGGGTGATATTAATTTGAGTTTACAGAGCCACTTTGGAACTGACCTGTTAATGTAGGCTATTTATTTCATGTTAACTTTAAGAGACATATCCCAACAGGTGTTAGATAAAGAGCGACATGTTGATTTTTTTTTTATTGACATTGTAATCTTCACAGATACATGAATGCTAAGGGAAGGAATGGAAAAATTAGCAACCTGAGTACAAAGCATTTACTCTGTACCTTCTGATATTGGTCATTCACTAGTGTTAGCAGCTACTTAACCGCACATGCTTGCTCCACAGGATTACACTGTATAGCTGTTTTGCAGTTGTCTATTATAGTGTAACTCAATACGGGCCGATTTTGAATGTTTTTGTAACTTGTTTGCTCTGGAAAAGATGGGAAAACTGTGGCAAAGTTCTCAGTACAAGAGTTTCCCAGCAAGGGAGTTGACTTAAAATGTTCTTGCATGAAAATGGAATGCAGTTCATCTGTGAAATTCACTGGATGTATGTTTTGTTTGTTATTTGATATCTGCTTTAGCATAGTGTAATTACTTTCAAACTATTTGTTTGACTTTATTGTTTTCGTCTCCCGCAGTATCCAGAAGGAATGAACAAGTATGACTACATACCCAATTTTGCAGCTCGGGGGCTGCACTATGACATCCACAAGGTAAAGGGCTGCAGAAGGGCACTTTTCTCCCTGCTGACAACAATCACCATGGCAACTTCACATTATAATAAAATTACATGAAAACTTGAGTTTGAATCAAATTTGTATTTTGCATTGTTAAAAAAAAAATAGAGAATAGAGTGGTTTACTCTGACACAATTAAACAAACAATATTGCAGATGAGCCAATCAAATATCCAATTACTTCATATGTAATATTGTATTTTGATTCATTTTATAGGGACTTCTGATGAAAATAGATGCCTTCCATTATATAGAGTTGGGGACCGTGTATAGGTGAGTTTTTTTATTCTCAGATACCCCTGCACAAGTTTCAGGTGCATTGGTTTATGTGCAACATTTTGCTCAACAACTAAGACACACTTCTTGGATTGTTTGGATAATCAAAGTCTGTTTTTTTGGCAGTGTTTTTGAAGGATATTGCCACATAGGATTTTTTTTTAGTTAAGTGTATGTATATAAAGGTAATCTGACTGTTTGCATCTGTAACTAAACGGAAGCAAGATGTGTGGACTCCTCTTCCGCTGTATATCATGGACTTAAACATTATTAATATCCTCAGGGGTCTGAAGCCTGTCCCTGATGAAGAGGTCATGCAGCTTTACGGAGGCACCAATCATGTCCCTCTTCACCAAGACAGCGGGTTTTATGGGAAGGTGAGTGGAGGATGCCTATTTATTCCAGTCAGAAGCCCCTTGTGTACTCTGAGTCAGGGATGCAGTCAGGTAGGTCCATGTTTTATAGTGCAGTTGAGACCCCTGTAGTCTGCGTCTGTTTTTCTTTTTTCAAATCTACAAGAGATGCAGAGATGCTCGTGAATATCTTCTGTTCTCTTTGTACCTTATCTAATAACCCGTGAAATAATGCCACAGCCAAGGGTCCAGACTCCAATGCAAATACTGCAACCCAGTGAAGTCTGTGTTTGAACACAAGTTAAAGGCTGAATTGATGCATGTTGGCTTTGAGCGGAGGTTTGTTGTGGGTAATGATGCCCTTACATAGAAAGGATACCCGTTCTGCAATAATACATTGTTTTTAAAAGTAAAGTAAAACCCTTAACTTTTTTTTTTACATTTTCTTCTGTTCCAGCCTTTTGCTAAAATTGTTTAAATGACAGAAAATGACACAGTTTTTAACTCAATCACATTGACACTATAAACCCCCAAAAGACCCTTTGCTATGACATTGGGAAATGTATCTTTGAAATGTGTCTACACCTTGATTGAAATCCACCTGTGGTGAATATGATTTGGGAAGGCATACATGTCTATGTAAGGTCTCACAGCTGCAAAAACCAAGCCTTGAGGTCAAAGGAACTACCTGCAGAGCTCAGAGACACGATTGTGTTGAGGCACTGACCTAGGGAAGGCTACAGAAAATGATATGCTTCATTCAGGGTTCCCAAGAGCACCGTGGCCTCCATAATTATTAAGTGTTAGAAGTTTGGAACAACCAGGACTCTTCCTAGAGCTGGCTGCCTGGCCAATCGGAGCAATTGAAGGGCATTTTTAAGAGAGGTGACCAAGAACCCGGTGGTAACTCTAGCTCAGATCCTGTGTGGAAATGGGAGAGACTTCCATCACCTTAACAATCCACTGGTGTGGGCTTTATGCAGAGTGGCAAGACGGAAGCCTATCCTCAGTGATCCTCTCAGAGTTGCAAAAATAAAAAGTCAGACTCTCACATTGAGAAACTCTGATGAAACCAGGATGGAACATTTTGTCCTCAATTCTAAGCGTCACGTCTAGGAAACCAGGCATTGCTCATCACCTGCATAATGCCATTCCAACCGTGACGCATGGTGGTGTCAGCAGCATCAGGCTGCCAATGGTGCTTCGATTAATTATTGAGTAAACGTTCTGCATACTTACGTCAATGTGATATTTCAGTTTTTCCTTGGGTTACATTTTCAAAATTTGTCTAAAATATTGCCATTATGGGGTATTGAATGTTAATTGATGACAGAAAAAAACTAATTTAAACGACTTTCGTGAAAGGCTGCAAAAATACAAAATGTGAAAAAAGTGAAAGATCTGAATATTTTTTTTTAATGTGCTGTAGATCACATTGTGACTTGCAGTATAAAAGGTTTGTCAGCTGGTTTGGTGAATCCACAGCCAGTTTGTTTTCAGACTCGTGTCCTCAACCTGTAATTGAGACTCTTCAGCTCTGTTGTGTGCTTTCTCTCCCAATCTGGCAGGGGCCCAAAATGAAACAATACATGGATGTGTTCTCCATCCCAGAAATGACTCTGCTAGCTGCTGCCAATGACTTCTTCATCTCCAATGACATTGAGTATGACCCTGTACACCTATACAGGGACGTGTCGGTGAGTGCAATCTGTGCCTACTGTGCCTTGTATCTTTGACCCTCATGTCAAAGTTCTGTGGAATTAGAAGAAGCAGCCCATGTAGCTAAGAGTTGAAAAAGTGCATCATTTTGCAAATTGAATACTAATTTCCTAAGTGCTTGAGTACCTGGTGGGGTTTGCGTTCAGATGGGTGTATTGTTTCATTTGAAAAGACCCCTAGATCTACAGATGCTGAGATGCTGTGCTTTAATTTTCCAGTGCCATCCAAAACACACTTACACTAATCAACTCTTCTTCTCTGATCTCAACTCCCTCCAAAACCTGCTTCACCCCCGACTCCAAAAAAAGCATTATGGGAAATGTAGTCAACACTAACAATGAATGATATGTAGAACAATACCTATTTTAAGTTCTTACCTATTTTTAGTTCTTAACATCCCATGGCTAATGAGTTCTCAATGTTAATTTAGAAACTCAAATTGATTTAAGTGCTTGAGTACTCTGTGCAACCTCAACATATTGTACAAACAGTAGTTTACAGGAATGGTGCAATGTATAATACAATAACTTATTTATAACAGCTGTTGTACCATTTACATAAGCTTTGAAGGTGTGGTTTATCTATGACACATAATAATAACATTGTAATTGACCTTGTTTATTTTCATGGACAGTGATCCAATGTAATTTGTTTCCCTTGAGGTCTTAAGTTGTTGACTGCTAAGGCCCTTGTGGTGGAACTTTGTTTGCAAACTTTTTGGTCTGTGTGCCAAGGGGAGGTCCTTCCTTTTGATTCCGATCACCCCGCACCACACACCACAGCGCTGTGAAAAGGAGTAGCTCACTCTGTCAATGACTAACTCCAAATGGCAGCGCTGTTGAGAACCCAATTTAACCGCAGGATCTGGCAGCACCCTTCCTCGGTTCTTACACACTGCCAAGCTGCTTCAGCGTTTGTGAGATTGTAGTGAATTGCAAGTGCTAGAGAGGAAAGTTAGTCACATTTCTCACTTTCCATATTATCATCCTGGTTTCAAATGAGATTTGTTTTGGTTAAAAAATAGGTGAATGTTTCCTTTTATTCTCTTTCTCTTTCTTTCTCTCTCTCTCTCTCTCTCTCTCTCTCTCTCTCTCTCTCTTTCTCTTTCTCTCTCTGTGAAAGGCTTTGGGGTGCAGAGACACATAGCATACAGTGGGCTCGCAGAACTATGCAAATAGGTCCCTAGCGGCCTGCTCTGAGGAGCCTCTGGCAGCAGCTCAAAGCTGCAAGCCTGTTAGTACTCCTTTAGTCCGAGCCAGAGGGAGGGATGGAGAGCATTTTGACCTGTATGCGGAAGGAAGGCCGAGAATGTCATGATCTAATGTGCATTTCTGTGTTGTAAACATTGAAGGGTGAAATGTCTGTTATTTGCAGGAGGCTATTGGAATGGTGTACATCAAGGGGTTCATGTACAAGTGGATAATGCAAGACCTCGGTGAGAGCGGAGTCCTATTTGTTGCACCCACTTCAATGGTACATTCGATCGAAATCTGGAATAACAGTTTTGCGATAGGGAGTTTATACATGTAATATTATGTAATTTTTTGTTCTTCTAACATTGAACACGAAAGATGAACCCAGCTACTAGCTTTCATCATTAACAGGAAAAATTTACCTTTTGCAAAGGACAGTGATTTCTTATGACCTGTATTCAGGGTTAAATAAACCATCCCTTACAGCACCAGTTATCAAGTATCAGTCCAGCTGGGTTTGATATCCTTGTCATAATACATGATGGTGTTGTCATAAGAAATAAGAACCTGTGGAATTAGAAGTGCTGCAGTGACTGATATTGACTTCTTGCAAGACCAAAAGTGTCAGTTTCTGAAACAAAATTGAGGAAGAACCTTATGCAACATTGCCTCACAGGAAATCACGTACTTAGAGCCTTCCATTTCCTTGCAGAGACCACTGTTTACTGTCCATGGGATTTAACTGATTTTATCTTTTAATTATGATGTTAGGCAAACACACCCCTGAGACTCAAGCAGGCCATTTTCCACATTGGTGTGGTCTGAGACATTTTGTCTTATGTGGTTACATACACAGCTGGACATGTAATAGTGCTGACAGTTGAGAACGATGTGTTTCTCCCCAGAGAAGTATATCCTCAGCGGAGATGAGACCTACGCAGTTCTGCACAGTCTGGTGAATCAAGGGAAGAAACTCTTCCTGATCACCAACAGCCCTTTCAGCTTTGTGTGAGTGTACTCAGTACTTAAATAAGTGTTTTAATGCACCACACAACACTTACTAACTTGCGAATGATTTTAATACATAATGCAGTCTGTCCTCCTAAAAAAGGACAAGATATACAGAACTCACTCTTTACAGTATAACTGACCATTCTTCTTTCTTTTACTCCAGTCAAATGAAACTCCCTGTGCACTATTTATTAAATGTCAGCAATATCTTATGGTGGTGAATAATTTGCACATGCATGAAATCTAGGATCCACATTAGACCCGTTGATTTCAGAGGTATGAGATGAGAGGAACTCCTTTGTTTGATATGTTCTCTATTGCCCAATCTGCAGAGATAAGGGCATGACGTACATGGTTGGGAAGGACTGGAGGGACTTCTTTGATGTTGTCATTGTTCAAGCAGACAAACCACACTTTTTTAATGACTGTGTCAAGTGAGTATCACCATGATGTATCAATACCAGGACATTGCACATTGCTCTATTTGTAGCGGTCATCCAACCAAGAATGTTTGAGTTTTTCTCGTTGCTGCCAACTCTCACATGTCACTTTTGGACGGCCAGATATACATTTATCAACCACTTTTTTGCAGACCATTCAGAAGATTAGACAGTAATGGGGACCTTCAGTGGGACAAGATCAGCAGTTTGGAGAAGGGACAAATCTATAAACAGGTAACGCATGAATTCAATTTTTATTTGATGTACTTCTAATGTTGAGCACACACCAGTTTTTTTTTGGCCTTTACACTGACGCTCATTGTTCCAACAGTGCATAGCCCATGTCAATATGAGAAATACTGCTACCTATCAAATGTTGTCATAACCTTTCAGTGTTAGTGATCCAGTTCAACTCAGCCTTTATCCCAGTTTTCATTCTTTTAACATTGATTTGCTGTGAAAATAACACAAACACAGGCCAGCCAACCATTTCCCCTAGGCAAAAGCAGCAGCAAGAGGCATTGACTTTGGTCTCTTTTTAATGTGGAAAATAAATGTGTGTCAGCCTAGTTCTATTGAGTCCGGTGACAAAAGAAAACCAATTTGTGCCAGGCACTGTGGAGAGAACTATTGCTCTTAGACTTGACTGTTTAAGTTCATGCCCTTCGAAAAACAAAACTGTAGCCAGAGATGGAAACGTCTTCATCGTCAGATGCAAACTAATTAATCTTACCCTCCAAAACAAATAATTCACACAGTTACCTACAGGAATGTCTGTGTTCAATGAAAACCTTCAACCAACATCCTCTCTGGGGCCTGTGCCCTCTTTCTCTTCACTTCATAAGCTTGGCATTTGCAGTCACTCCCACTCCTCTAAACTCTGTGCTGGGCATCGACTATTTGTCCATTTGTCACAGGGCAATCCAGTAAAAGTCTGTCGCTTCCATTCACAGAGATTGTTGTTAAGCAAGTCAGTGAGCTATGCCATTTAGATAACAAGATTAACAGACTTTTCATGGTACCTTCTGCACAACTGTTTCTGTAAATGAATTCCCCTCTGTTTTAATCTCACCATTATCAGGACGGGGGAAAAAGTATGTCCGTTAATCTAAAAGCTTTTTTTGCATGCCTCTTGTTTCAGGGAAACATTGTTGACTTTCTGAAGCTAACAGGTTGGCGGGGTTCCAAAGTGCTCTATTTTGGAGACCATCTCTACAGTGACTTGGCCGTGAGTCATTCTCATATCTGCTTACGTTGAGTGTGACCAGGGCCTGTTTTTCCAACATGTCCCCATGTGTTTCCCAGCTGTCAGATTCTCACTCTTAACTGTTTAAAACTTACATTGAAAAAATAAGGTTTAATCCCCAAACACTGCCATCGTGTTCTCAAGCATTAATGCACAAACATAACTGAATACTGAACACTGAGAAGTCTAGTGGGTTTTCATGCATGTCTGAAGTGTCCCACCAATTAAACAAACTGCCAACTCTGAGTAACTTGCCTCCTTCAGACTAGATCCTTGTTGGCCTGGAACTAATGAAAAGCAATTCCAACTCGTAAGCTTGGTCATTCCAATGCTCTTCAATGGTTTCTTTCAGGACCTAATGCTTCGCCACGGCTGGAGGACTGGGGCCATCGTGCCTGAGCTGGAGGTGGAGACCAGGGTGGTGAATACAGAGCAGTATGCCCAGAGTCTGACCTGGCTGCAGGCTCTCACAGGCCTACTGGAACGCTTACAGGTCAGTGTTAAGCCTATGCAAGCCTTGGAGGGTGGATCAAGTTTTTACATGAGCTGTGATTTACATCCAGTTTTAGTTGCCTGGCTCATAGCCTGGTAAAACCACACCCAAATTCACGTTCTTCTTACTCCAGCTTCAATTTTTCGATTGTTTGCAAGCATTGCTACTACTGTTTGTAACTCTTTGTCTAGGTCTAGCACAACCGCTATTGTTGTAACTGCATTTCAGACAGATGCTTCATTTCAACGTCATTGCAAACAGCGGTTCCAAACTATAATCCCATTGAAAACTGGTCTGGAAACAACATGCAAGCAGAGCCAGGCTAATGGAAGAAGCTCTACATTAAAAACAAACTGATCAGGACGACCTCACCCTGCTTGTTCCTATTGGCCTGCTCAGATAATTTTTCACAGAAATACTTGCTTTATGATTTTGTCCAGTCATAGTTTAACTCATGTTAAAGAGTTTGCTCAACATATTTTACAGATTAGTATTTGAACAATTTCATGAAAAGCTGTAATATGCAGGTTCATTCTTAAAATATAAAAATGGAAAATACCAGTACGAAATACCAAGGTAACTTACACATCTCACATATACAAAAATGTCAATGTGACAAATCTTAATCACATTTCTAACCCCAGTGCTGCACATACGTATGTTGTGGTTAGAAAAGATATTCCCAGTAGGTGTTGCATGTCAGGGCAGATTCATTTTTTACTGCTACGCTTACAAAATTTGGCCTGATGCAGTAATATTGTCAGGCTGAATGCAAAGCCTTATTAAAAATGCTCAACTTTTCATGAGGTTTTTGTCTAGTCATAGATTCTTTACACAAATTAAACCTCAAATGTGTTTCTCATCAGTTGTGGTCATTGTTATGATAGGCAAACAGCCTGGTCAAGCAATGTTTTCTTGGTGAATTATCTAGTGTCTTGCTGCTACATTTACCACTTTTCAACATAACTATTCACAGTAAATGCACATGTATCTGGTAACATAGTTAAGGTAACAAGGATGAAAGAGAATAATCAAATACCATTGTAAATCCTCTTGCACAGATGCACAAAGAGCCGGAGTCTAAGAAGGTTCTACAAGACTGGCTGAAGGAAAGGGAAGAGCTGAGGTGAGTCAGGCTTGACTGGAGAAGTGGAGTTGGTCTCTTTTTCCAGCTAATGAAAAGACAAAAAAGATTTAGTTTACAGCTTAGATTAGGTCTTAAAATCCACCATCAAACCATTTCAGGCTATCAAACAGGTCTGGAAGAGGTGCTGTTTAATTGGAGCTGGAAAGATTATTTTGATTACATTTTTCATTTTGATTGTGTTGGGTCATTTTATTTATGGATAAAAGGGAATTATTTGAATGCCTCTTATATGTCCCAGTAGTGAATAATGGGTGAGAAATAGCTTGCTGTCGTCATCTCATCTGAGTTTTCCATTGTTGTGTGCCTCCTAACAGAGCTGTCACAAAGAATCTGTTCAACCCTCAATTTGGGAGCATTTTCCGTACATGCCACAACCCCACCTATTTCTCCAGGCGTCTGTGTCGCTTCTCTGACCTCTACATGGCTTCCATCAGCTGCCTGCTGAACTACGATCTCTCCTACACCTTCTACCCACGTCGCACACCACTACAACACGAGGCTCCTCTGTGGATGGACCAACTCTGCACTGGCTGCATGAAGACGCCATTCTTGGAAGAGATGGCCCACATCCGTTGACTTCAGTCATAGACTCCTTTCTAATTCCATCGCTTTGGTGGCGTAGAAGACCTGAAATAGTTTCAAGGTGAGTGCTGAACCCGAATGTGTTTGCAGCAACAGGACACGTGCAAAGTTTTTCAGGAGGAAGAAAGCTGTGCAAACGTGGCAGCCTGGGTGGGTTATGGCTGTTCAAACTGTGGTGCCATCTTCTGGACAAACGGAGATAGTGCATTTGAAAGAACAAGAGCATGCAAATAGTAGCCCACCGGATACAAGTTTTCTTCTTGTAAATTTTGTAGCGTCTCCACTGCTTAGTCTATTGCATTATTTGCTAGATATGACTGTTACATTTAAATGGCCAATTGTATTGTATTGTATTGTCATTAGATTTAATGAAGACAAAAAAACGTTACATGACGTAAAACACTTTAAAAGATGATTTTTGAATGACTGATTTTTACACTGATGTTTTTCCCTGTGGTTTTGGAGATTAAACTGATGATAAAAAAATATTTTGTACTACTCTTTTTGTCTCGGACTGAACTTCTCCTGTTGCAAAAGGATATTTACATAGTATCTTGACATTTATTATTTAACATATTATTTTTTAAATGTTCCCCTAGAATAGCTAATGGCTTCAGTATCACTGTGTTGTGCATACACTGTTTAAAGTATCAGGGGACATTGTCACTGTGAAGTGACATTGACTGAGGAAAAGTACAATGTATGTTTGTCCATGTCACTTCCACACTATATTATGCAAGACTTGATAGTTTATGAAGCCTAAGACGGATGAAAGAAACTCATCTACATAGTGTGGAAAGTTGCAATCATATTGAGGATATCTGAGTGAAAAAGTTATATCACACAAATGGTTCATTATAAGGTAGTCTATATTATGTCTTGACAGTGAGTCCAGACAAAGTAAAAATTTTAGATCCAAACTGCAGATGCAGTCCATGATTCTGATTTTTTTGGCTGAACTGCCAATCAAATTACACCTCTTCCTTCCATGCTCCCAAAGCAAATTGTTGATGGGCTGGAATTGTCAATGGCTCAGTCCAAGCGATTGATTTATTTTAATTTTTAAATTTTTAGAGCCAGGACAATGTAGGAACACCAGCGTTTTTCTGAGTGCTTACACTGAATGGGTGGCTAAAGAATGGTGAGGAGTTGTTTTCTGAAAGTGTTTTGGATTAGAATCGTGTACTGCACCTTTAAATGTTACAAAATCAGGCGGCCAGGCACAAAACCCAGAAAAAGCTACCCTTACCATAATGCTGGGTCCACATTTACTATCTGCATTGTTCCATAATCTCAGCTAGCAGGAAAAACATCTAAATAATTTCTTTCACATATGCCTGCTTGTACCTCCTATCTATGACCGCGAGCGGATATGGGTTGTATGTTTTGAATTCTAGATGATTGCTGTCTGAAGTTAAGTCCAAGATTGTGGCTCACAGAAAGTTATCGGTTATCCAGCTGAATTAGCAGCACAAGCTTTGACCGTGCTAGAAGAACTCATAGTTCTTGGTTAGAAGCCATCACAATATGCTCTTCTTAGAGAGGACCTATTATGCAATTTTTGGGGGTCTATTACAATAGATTAACTTGCTTCAATGTTCCAAAAACACATTATTTTTCTCATACTGTACATCTTCATTTACCCTTGGTCTGAAACACACTGTTAAGTTAAGTATGCTTGGCGGATTGGTCATTGCGCGTGCCAACTGTGAACATAACCTTTTATGCTCGAACTTGAGGCTGGCTTGACCCACTTCAGTATCCGTCTCTGCGTCTCTCTGTCTGTGTCCCTGTCTCCAAAAAGCAGCGTGTAGTCGGTGTCACATTTCCAATGTCTATGGGCCGTTAACAGCTCCAGCGAATAGTGATTTTCCCACTAAACTTCTCGCATGGTTTCATTTCAATTAATGTTTAAATGATCCAATATACTTTCCCCCCATTTTTTCTCTCCCATTCTCCCATTACAACCCCTCAGATCAAACTGGTGTCCCTGTATATAAAACTATATAAAGTAGTTTAAACTAGCTCCACCTCCAACAGCTACTACAGTAACATGCTGCTTACACACTGATGTTTCAGTATTAATAATCTAATGATGTCATATATATAATCAGTCAGGGAAACCAAACCAGTATTTTAACTTATTTACTTAAACTACATTTTGCTTCTTATATTTAGGTCCTTTTAACTTTAGTAGGATTTTTTTGTGCAAGACTTGGAGTATCGCTGTATTGGTACTTTCGTTTGAGTAAAGGATCTGAATACTTCTCTCACCACTGCTTAAAATGCAGGTTGGTGATAAAGAAAAACCGAAATGCAGATACAGAAGTAGGCAGATAAAAAGCTCTTTCAGATCCTTGATAAAAGACAAAAGGAACACTTGAATTGTCATGGGGAAGAAGAACAAAGAGACAGAAGCAGAACTGTCCCCTTTGTTGCAAGTAAAGTTTCATTAAAATCACCTTTAAAATCACTCCTGACCCAGTTCTCTCTAAAGTCTATTATCAACACTTTGGTAATGTGTCATCTGCTGAGCTGACTTGTGATTTTCTCCAGTCTGTATCTGTGCCCATAGGTCAACTCTACTAGTAAGGTTTTGCTCATGTGCTCATTTGCTTTATTCTACCCTTTCTTATCATCTGTTTGGAAACATTGGGTGTGCTACACAAGACTCGATAACTCTATATTTGCTACATTGCATGCCAGGCAAATCTCTCTTGTCAGAGATAAAGTACAGTATTGTTTTGCCTACTTAAAGGTAAAGCGAATTGATGTACAAATATACCTAAATACTATTCTCCATGTACATTTCGGCAGGCTAGATAACAACTTCGTAGCTCTTGCTTCTTATGCTTAAATTATATTGGCACGAACGACTAGAGATTATTTGAATTTGCTAAAATCTTTCTTCTATTCAGTTTGTCTCCTCTTAAATATAGCTTTTACAGAAAGCTTATAGCCTATAATTAACACAAATAGTGGCGATACAATAATGTACGTTTTGTACTTAATCTAAAGTCCTCCGCATGAAGGCATCGCTGACAGACAGCTCGCCGTGATCGTATAGTGGTTAGTACTCTGCGTTGTGGCCGCAGCAACCCCGGTTCGAATCCGGGTCACGGCAGGTCAGCTGAGGTTTTTATTGCAGGCCTCAAAAGCTTTATATGTACCGTTATCTACTGCAGAACGCGTTCTTAAACATTTTATTGTGATTGTGAAAAGCTATTTGGCAACAATTATTAGCAAGGTTAGGTATCGAATCACCTTAATGCAATGGTAATAATCATACCAGCATAATAATAGGCAGATTAATCCACATTTATAATTACCTTCAAGCAAAAAGGCATTTCCCTTGTTGATTTAATTGGGTCTTTATTTGAGACAAAGTGTCGGGCAGATACGTCTCTTTAACTTTACTGCCCACTGTTCAGATGTGCATATGGAGAACTCCAAATATATCCTAATATTGACAAAGTTATATCAATTTCTATCAATTCAAATAATTACGACACGAGTTTAAACTTCACCAATGTAGCAGAGCTAGTGGATAGTGGATAGATGCACAAGCTGAAGCTTGTAGTGTGTCCTGCTTGTGTGTGTTGCTGCCCACTGCCTGTGGCTGCTCCCTTTAGTGTTTTCATTCTGCACTCTCAGTTTATGAGTGATGTAATGTATATTTGATGTCACATCCTGCCTAAAAGGGTGGGAAGCAAAATGGAAATGGAAAACCAGGAGCGAAATAGCAACGGCAACAAAAAACGATTAAAAGTCAGCGCATGCCGGTGACAATAATGGTATAAGTTTGACGTGAAATTTACCCTATTCAGTATTTCCCTTAGCTTTTGCTCTTGCTCTGTATTTTGTTGTGGCGTTGGAATTTCATCTGGAATAAAAAGCCTTCATTTTGAAGGGTTATATATTTGAACATGCTTCGGGTCTATACATTACAGGCATAGAATAAGCCTGCTACAAAATATCATGCCGAGGATTTAGCCCAGGCTTATAAAATGTACCGAAAAATGCTTGTATTTTGAAAGCAGTCTGTCGTGATACAGGAAGTAACCCTCTGTGATAGCGATGTTTTCACTGTATGAGACAAAGCGTTGCGTGGAGAGAAAAACGGCTAGTCTACAGCTGGTGTTTGTTTTCATGGTCATTTTCATGATACTGTACAGTTAGTGAAATAACACATTTCTTTGGATTATCGAGTGGACTCCCCATCATGGCAGCTGAGGAGGAGAGGGGGGTTGTTCGTGTCAAAGTCAAGGTGAGAAATTTTATGAAACCACCAGCGATATGGATAGCGAGCTGGCAGGATACCTTTCCTTGTGATGTGTCCTGCTGGCGTCAGGAATTGGACAGTGCTACCAGCTGTTATATATTATACCAGCTATATATATTACATATTAAAAAAAAATAATGATTTCGTTATCAGAAGCTTGTTAACGGTTGATAATATGTTGTTGACTTAATCGGGATGATTAGATGCTAGTCGCAGGTGTTTTCCCTTTTAAATGGCTAGCTAACGTTATCCCAATTGGCAACAATCGTAAATTACAGTATATTTGTTTCTGAACATTAACGTTTAGCTAATGTATCATGACGAAATCGTTGCATTCGTATTCGAGTTGACACGGCTAGCTATGTATATCTACAAACGTGTTCCTTAGACTTAGAAACTGAGAGTAAAAGTGCATTTTTGTGGACAAATTTGGATGTTGACAGCTGTCACTTGAAACGTCTCGTGTCAACAATAGATGGCCAAGGAATTCATCAGTGTAGGATTATGAAAACCAACAGTGGGAGAGTGTTGAATGCACACGGGTTTCTTGAGTCATTTATTGAAACAGCGCTGACGTCACTGGGAAGTGTCAAATCTATAGTCGTGTCCGAGGTTATTCAAGATAAGAATAAGATAGTTGGTAAGCAGGTGCAAACGAACTTGTTTTCTCTCACAACTAAATAGCCTATGATTACTTCAAGTATTCTAGCTAACGAGTTTTGGCATTGTAGCAGATGTTACCATCAACAACAATGTAATTTCGCCGCCACAGCATTCAGCTATGCAATAAGGTGGATGTCAACACTTCGCCTTATAAAAGGGAGGCTTGACTTTTTCACCACAACAATAAGCATCATCTAAGAAGGCACAGGGCAGAGATTCTCCAGCAATGATTCATTGACAATCTGGCAGACAGCATAGCGTTATTAGCGTTATTAAAATATGAATCAGTCAGTGTTCAAAATTAGTGTATGGTCTCCATTTATTGTATGCAATGGACCTTTGTGAGATCTAGGAGAAACTGACCACTTCGTTCCTCCAAAGAACCTCTGTTGTCTTGACCTTCTTTCCACAGCAAGAGATGGAAATCAAGACTTTTCATTAGTGGAAAGATTTACCTTGTGCTATCTGATCAAGTGGCCGCTATGGTAGCCTTTATTTAAGAAGTATCATAAAGCATTTAGCCTAACCCCGATGGATTCTGAGGCCTGCCAGGCACCTTTAAGGTAGTATGACATGGCTTGACATTTTCATACCACCCACCCCCCATGTAAAAATATTGATACCAAAGCGCTTTATATGGCACAAACTCAGCAACAATAATCTTTGAGCGCACACTTAGGGTTGTGGCCAAGACCTCTGAGGTCTGAACGTTGTACAAGTGTTAGCTACATAGAGGTAATTAAAGCATTCATCAGTTTCATGTAGTTTGGTTACTCAACTTACACACAGTAACACTTTTTCTTTTGGAAAGTCAGTGGTCTATATCCTGCATATGGATGAGATAGGTGTTGGTCACAGGTAAATCCCCCCTCCCCACTGGCCCTCTCTGACCCCTCAATGTCACTGTGTGATAAGTTAAGAAAAGGGAATGGGGACCTTTTTACAGTTTATTGAAATTGATATAGCCTAGTGCAAAGCCAAACACGCAGTGAATCAATCTATACTGTATATACATGCAATCACATTGCATTCCTGGAAGAATTTTTGGAACAAATATATTACGAACGAATTCGGAACAAATATGAAATGAACAATACAAGTTGTCAGTCCATAAAATGGGATTTATTACAATAAAAAAGAAGTTAGCTCTTTTAAAAATTGATGCCTGGTCTGATTTTGATGGTCCCTGGCTATTGGCTAGAGTAGTACCTCAAGTTTTATGAAATGCTGTACCAACAGAGCAGAACTAAAAGCAGACTACTCTAAATATGCTCTAAATATATCACTTCAGAGAAACATTTTATCTAATTTTATCATTTTTTTTTATCTTAGGTAGGCTACTTGAGTTGTGGACCACGTAGCTTATTGAGGAGCTGACATCACCCACATAATTCACTATGCACCAGAGCATTTGTTTGAAACACTCATTGCAAAAGTCATCCTCAATTAGATTGCGTGTATTTAGCTGACTGCTATGAACAGCTAGGCTAACTTTAATGATCCAGTTTTTACAATATCATACTGATAGCCTGCTGATTTACTGTGCTGACAGCAATGTTGATAAAGCCTAAATTCTGGATGTCTCTGTAAGATAATAGCAAAAGCAAACATGTTATGATAGTTTAATAGCCATACAATACTGTAATGACAATACTGTAACTGTGTTCAAATCAGCTGGCTGCAAAATGATATGTTACTGACAGATTTTGTATTAACCAATAGACAAGGTGGGCTACACTAGTAAACTATTCCGTAGTCCAGGGGTTTTCAACGAGGGGTCCGCGACGGCATAGCAGGGGGTCCGCGACATGTGCCTATGTTGATCAGTTCACCATTTCATTTTTTTATTTTAATAATTCGCATTGATATTTCAACACATTTAATATCTTGAAAAATAACTAAATTAAGAACAATACGTTAATCTAAATAATCTGAATAGCCAAGTCGCAATGCCTAAAATATACTGATGCAGCCCCATATTCAGCGAAGAAATGACTTTAACAAGGCGGAATATGTGAACGGTGGGGAGGGTTAGTGATAATTTCACATATTTAAGTGTTATGGGCAGAGGAGGCACGGCGGCCTCGGTTACAAACACGCATGCGTGGGCAGGTACATCAGTAGGCCGCAAATTACTAGTCAAATGGTGGTCCCTGGGACAAAACCAGTTGAAAACCCCTGCCGTAGTCTATGTGGCATATTACCAGTGGCGGTCCGTCAGGGCCTTCAAGGCCTTCTCTGCTGGCCTAAACATCATCAGAAAATAAATGTAATAAAATAAATTTAATTTTAATATTTTCTTTTCATAAATATGTATTAAATGATTCCCCATAGTCCATTATCTTCATTTCATGCTTCCAGCGTTGTTCATTTATGTTAGAGCTTTCATCCAATCATATTTCCGCTATCATGTGTTGCCACACGCTCCTTGAAATCTTCCCCGAGAACAGAAATCTTCCCTGAGGCCTTCAGAATTCACATTGAAGGCCCGTGTACATCTGATTGGCTATCACAACTTGCTGTTTCAGTTCATTTAAGTTGAATGAACTGAAACAGACAGTTGTGACAACCAATCAGATTTCGAGTTGGCGACACTGGGCCTTCTAGAAGGCCCGGAAGATGTCTTTCCTCGCGTTGAACGTGACACGTAAACGTCCTTTGATTGGATACTGAGGCAGACCGGTGCAGTGCTTCAGTGCTCAGTTTAGCTGGCTAAAACGACGTACATCGGTTTCAATGCTTATTCTTCTAGTTGTTTCAATTGGTAAGACTAAATATAATTACATTAACCAACTCAAATAAATTAGTTTACACAAACTTGATAATTCCAGTTTTTGATACAATTACAACGCCATTTTCAAGACGGAACTTTCAAGAAAAACTGGATATCGTGAGGATGGGAAGTTTAATGAAACTGCTTTGCAGGTGGGACAATGCGATGTTACTTGTTAAACTTGTTAAACCTCACATTGAGTCACAAAGGCTACTTTTGGTGGACTTAATAAAACTTTGTAGACTAATCCCTGAAAATTGCCTTTTATTTTTAAGTTGTGACAGTAATATCCAAGCGATCATATAACTTAGAGTTTACTACTCTTAATGTATTGTTAATACGGGTGTATTGATTTAGAAATGCTCCGGAAATATTAATAAAGTCTGTTGTACTCGACTATGTTAAGGTGATGCAATGCTCACTTATACTGCCTTTCTGTATAAAATATACTGGTTCGAGGGCCATGGCGTCATAATGATGGTATTAGGAGGTGGATTCACTCAGTTTAACATCGTGTAGGACATCGCTGAAGGCCTAGTCGTGAAATGCACGGACCGCCACTGCATATTACTATATACTATAACTCCACTGGCAAATATATTAGCCTACACTGAACATGTTAGTCACTACAACACACAAATCTCCAAGTGTGATAGTTAAAAATATTAAAACTTACTCATCCAGTTCCTTCTCAAAAAGTAGTTATTCATCAAGTGCTAGCACCATATTACATGATGTCTCATTGTCCTTGGAACTTTCGATTTCCATATCGACGTGCAAACTCAGATGCCACTGGTCAAACAACAATACTTAAACGTGCTACTAAAGACATATTACCCCCACCCTCCACAAATACACACACACTAATTTCATTTAAAAAATCTATTAAAAAGTGGTGTACGCGCCAAGTAGGCTATACGCTCATGTTTATTGTCTCTGACTACATGGAAAGGATCCCTACATAGATAGACCTATGTCTATTTACCTTAATAACGGTAAACTGGTTTACTTTGATGCAGATACTTGCCCCACCGGATTACATTGTAAAGCCGTTTTGCGGTTTGCGGTTATAGCATTCTAACTCAATACTGGACCGATTTTGATCGTTAATTGTCCTTTCTCGGGTCGCAAGCAGACCTTGTGCAACTTTTTAAAGTACAGATCAAACAGTTATCAGTGGGTGAAGAGGACTTATATGTTGAAGTCCAAAATGGTATAATGTTATAATACCTTTACTCTAGCTTACATTGAAGAATCTTGTGTTAAGCGTGTAGGCCCTACAAAAGGTTTAAAGGAAGCATCTGGGGAAGGGAAACATTTTCAACATGGGCCCTATTTTTAAACCTTTTTGGGTCCAAACCTTTACTAAGTGCAATTAACAATTGAAATTGGTCTAGTACTGAGTTAGAAGGCTATAACTGGCAACTGCAAAATGGGGGCATGCAATTGTATCAAATCAGAATTCTGATTGTAAACCATTGCCTTGTGGGATTATATTGTACAGCCATTTTGTGGTTGCTGGTTTTATCATAATGATCGACTGACTTTAAAATGGATAGTTTAGCTGTAACATGGATGGTTTAATTGTTCACTTAGAAAAAATTATCTCATTCTTAAAACATCTAGAATTGTAGAATTTGACATGTAGAATTTGGAAGTGTTGGCTCTGATGAAATGAATATTCTCTTGTGCGCTTGTTGTTTCTTTTAGTAAAGCACTGCTTATATGAATTGCTGAATTAATGTTAAAATAGCGGACACATCAGTGACGTGTTCTTGGTTATTGTAGATTCAGTCAAGCCTGTCCCCTCCATTAATGTGAGCATATGTCAGCTTGTCATGTTTTTCTCTGTTGTTCTTTTCCTTGCAGAAGTTTGAGGGGATGCTGCCAGTGGAGTTCCGTTCATTTGCTGTCGATCCTCAGATAACCTCACTGGAAGTCCTACAGCACATTCTCATCCGGGCCTTTGAACTCAACGGGTTAGTACAGGAGAGGAAGAATGATGATGATGATTAATGAATGTCTTGAATTTGTAAAATGAAAATGTATTGGGTGTTTGTGTATCCCCCTGCTTTGTTGGTTTTGGCAGTAAGAGGCAGGTTGCATCTAACAAACGAAACTTAAAATGTTGGATTAAAACACTATTGGGACACTATTGTGACTATTGTGTGTTCTGTTCACAGGAAGAGGAATTTTGGAATAAGTTATTTATCCCGAGATCGCTCGGGTGTGGAAGTGTACCTTTCTCTCCTCTCTGATTGGGATTTAGATGCTGCGTTTGTCTCTGCAGCTAAACCATTCCTGCAGCTCAAGATGGACATCAAACCGTCTGAAGACAGTGAGCACACCTTGTTCATAATAAACAACCTCTGTGTATAAAATGTCTGGGACAGTCAGGATAATGGTGTTGCTCTCGGTCTACAGGTCCTGTTCTGGAAGACTGGGACATCATCAGCCCTAAAGACGTGATCGGCTCTGAAGTGGGCGAGAAGCGATCCCTTGCGGCCGCTGCCCTCCCTTTCACCCAGTCCCTCCTGTCCCAGGTTACTGAGCCCGTCAGCCAGCTCTTTTCCCAGCCAGTCTCTTCTGCTTTCAGTCAGGTTCAACTCCTAATGCAATCATGTCGAGGTCAAAAGTGCACGGCTCTCAGAAACTTGCTCTCCCACCCTGATGTGATGTCGTGATCAATCAACATCTGTCAATCTACCTCTCTGTCTCTCTCTCTCTCTCTCTCGCTCTTGCCACTCTCCTCAGATGGGTAAAACACTGTCCAAAGTGCAGCAGGCCTTGAGCTGGTCTTATGGGGAAGAGGTGAAGCCCTTCAAGCCCCCCCTGAGTGACACTGAGTTCCACAGCTATCTCAACAGCCTGGGGCAGCTGACGCGGCCGGAGGACCTCAGACTGCGCATCTACCACGGAGGGGTGGAGCCATCATTGCGCAAAGTATGTGAGGGGAAGAGAATGCTGTCATCATGAATCAGAGAAATACCCTAGATGTCAGATCAGGGATGATACTGCAGTAGCAGTTATATTTTCTACTTGCATGTCTGTATATACCACAGATACTATGTTGTATTACATTTCCATTTTTTGCCATTTGTTGTTGTGCTATCTTTTTTTCGATTTTGGAATGTGATGTAGTGTAAAAAGGCATGGTTCAGGATGTAACCAAATGCTCTGAAAACACAAAGGGTATCATTTCATGTGTTGTATTACATTTTCTTTTAGAATATAGTTTATTCCTAATTTGAAAATGCAATCATGAGATCCCTGAATTCTTTTTTTCCTATCTGTCATTATCAATATCTGTCTTCTAGGTTGTGTGGCGATATCTCCTTAACGTGTATCCAGATGGCTTGGCTGGTTTAGAGAGGATGGACTACATGAAGAGAAAGACCCGAGAGTATGACCAACTCAAAAGGGAATGGTCTGGCAGGGTCAGCTCAGAAGATCTGGAGTTCATCAGAGGAAATGTGATGAAGGATGTGTTAAGAACTGACAGAGCACACCCTTACTACGCTGGCTCAGAGGACAGCCCCCATCTCACGGCCCTGACTGACCTCCTGACAACCTATGCCATCACACATCCACAGGTAGAAACCTCAGCTCATGAAGGGCAGTAACTACATGATAATAATCTTTGGTGATGCTGTTATTACTACTGACAAAGACATATTACATTGGCACAGCTAGTTAGACACTACATGGCTTTCAGAGTGGTCAGATCGCTGTACTGTATACACTACACAACTTGCTCTCTTGAATCTTGAAGTCATGATTTACATACTAAATGACTGATCAAGAAAGGGGGGGGGGGGGGGGGGGTCTCACACATTACAAGATCTTTCAGTGGGAGTTTTTGAATTTCAACAATTAACAGAGTGTAAACAAATATTATCTTAAAATATCATATCTGTTTCTGTCTTTGCTCATAGGTGTCTTACTGCCAGGGTATGAGTGATATTGCATCACCAATTCTTGCAGTGATGGACAATGAGGCACATGCATTTATCTGCTTCTGTGGAATCATGAAAAGGCTGGAAGGCAACTTCCGCCCTGACGGACAGCTCATGTCAGTCAAATTCCAGCACCTGAAGCTGCTGCTCCAGTATTCTGACCCGGAATTCTATGCCTATTTGGTTTCTATGGGAGCTGATGACCTATTCTTCTGTTACCGTTGGCTACTTCTGGAGCTGAAGCGCGAGTTTGCATTTGATGATGCTCTTAGGATGCTGGAGGTAACCTGGAGTTCCCTTCCACCTGATCCTCCGGAAACAGAAGTGGAGTTAATTGCTTCAACTCAGGAGTCTGAAAAAAACGGCACCTTGGAGGAGGGGTACGGAATGGCAGAGGGTGAGGTGATGGAGGGACAGCAAAAGGAAAGGCAACGGAGACGCCATATGTTACGGCCCTCGCGAGAAGAGGCGGACGGGGAAAGGAAGATGACCTTAGAAGATGAGCCAACGGTTGACGAAGGTCCGAGACCTGATGGTGAAGGAGACTACTGCTCAGCATATAAAGCCAAGATGAACAGTGCTTCAGTTCCTCCATTTGAGAAACAACCCAGTTTTGGTGAATTTAAATACTACAGTGCCAGGAATGAGGACAGCTTTGAGTCGCAGAAGGAATCCGCTATTGCTACCCCTGAGTTTCATTCCTGTAGCCCTTCATCACCTTTGCCAGTTCGCCAGTCAACGGAGGACAGTGAGGATGACCCTGGAGAGAGGGCGCCTCTGATAAGAAGCCGCGAGTCATCAATTCCAGACATGGAGCAGAGGAGCTCACCCAACGGGCAAGCTTCTCCAGTGTTACCATTGCCTTCACACCTGCCTACGAGGAACACTGGATCCAACCAGTCTCTCACCACTTCCCCCTCCCTATCCAACTGGAGAGGAACCTCCCCAGACAGCCCACCATCCCATTACAGTGCATCTTCTTTAATGAATGGAAGACCAACATCTCCAGATGAAACGTCTGGAAGACTTGCATCACCTCCTCCAACCTCTAATGGAACGGGTGCTAACTCTCCTTCCACACCCCTTGGAAAGTCTACTCTTTCCTCCCCGACTTTGACCTTCCCTCAAAATCGCTCATTACTGTACTCTCCTGTGTTGTCTTTTGTGAAATCTCCCTCTCTGCCCAAGCCTTTTTCCAGCAATCTTCCTTCCCCTTGCTCCAAAACCTCCACAGCCACGGTTAACTCCCCAAATACTAACAGTGCACCCATCAAACCCTGTTCTTTGCCACCTCCACAAGAGTTTGGCAAAGGCAATCCCTTCATGCTGTTTCTGTGCCTGTCTATTCTGCTAGAGCACCGTGACCACATTATTAAGAACAGCCTAGATTATAACGAACTGGCCATGCATTTTGACCGGCTTGTTCGGAGACACAATCTCGGAAGGGTGCTGCAACGTGCTAAAGCTCTTTTTGCTGATTACCTTCAAAGTGAGGTATGGGACTCTGAGGAAGGGGATGAAGTCAGCTTGGACTCACCCACCACAGCTGACACCAGTCTCCATTCTCCCACTAACAGATCAACAATTCCTAGTCGGCAGTCCCCAACACAGCCAACTTCATCCAACTCGACCTACAACCTTGCCTCCACTATTCCTTCTCCCACAAATCAAACGCCTCTTTCTTCTCCTTCTTCATGACTTCTTCTCCCTCTTCATGTCTTGCATCTCCAACTTCCTGTGTTCCCTCTCCATGCCACTGCCCACATGAACAGATATACGTCATAGATCAAATTATTAATTATCTGAGTTTTTCCCAATCATTTCGTTTTTTTGAAAACAAATCCAAATTTACCACAGCCAGAAGGCCCACCATTGCACCAGTGTAATGTGTACACAGTGCTTTCACAAGAGACCTTTTAGTTTACTCTTTACCATCTTTTCCAACAGTTCATACACCTTAACCCGCATTCTTGCCTTTGCCTTCTTATCACAGCCTTGTTATGTCTGAGTTATCTGATGTAACCCTTGCTATTATCAAATCTTTGATTTTCAGGTTTACAGATGATGTTTTGTTGATTCTTTTGCTTCACCAAAGTTACTTAAAGTTAATTAAAGGGAAACCAATGCTTTTGTTATTTTATTGCTCAGAATGTGGATGTGCATTGTTGATTTTGGCTTATATTCAGAAATGTCAATGTGAATGTGCAGACATGTCCTAAACTTGATTTGATAATTTTATTGGGTCTAGGAAACATACATTTAGTTTGTTGTCAAACTTATATTCGTGATGAACCTTGATGACAGTTTTTTTTCTGCACAGAATTACTTTTATTGTACATCTGTACATTAGAGGAATGCATATAACTGGTATTTGCCTTTAACGCTTTTAGGATTTAGACTTATTGGAGCATCGGAGCAGTCCATCCCAAAGAGAAAAGACCATGTTGTTTTGCCCCAAAAAATATTTAAAGGTCAAAAATGGTCACTGGCAAACACTGTTTAAAATCATTGAGTAATGTATACCTGGGGTTACCTTGGCTTGAAGGGTCTAGTAATGAGTTATTCCAGTGTTTTTTTTTTTTTTACTATGGAAAAACGTAGACTGTAGCAATAGGTGGCAAGCTCAATCATAAATGTGAAAACATACCACACACACAGGATTTAAGAAGAAAATTACTCAAGCTTGTATTATCCTGTTGTGTCTGATTTCAAATTGAATGAATGGAAAACCTTTACTGTATAGCTTCACTTTATACAATGTAGCGGTTGCTATTGAAATTGAAATCTATGTACAGAATGTTTATTTCAGTATTCCCTTTATATTTGAAAAGAACTGGAAGTTGCCCTTTAGCAAGTTACAAAACAGTGGCATTCAAAGAAATGGTGCGTGACGTGTTCATTTGATTCCTTTGTTAACTGAGAAAGCGAGTCAGAATTTGAACATTGGTTAAGTATATAACTAAATAAAGTAATAATAACAATATTTTACACTACATAATCAAACAGTGAACCATTTTAATCATCACATCTTACAAACTTTATACTTAGTCCTCTGTATAGTTACCTTGCAAGCTTTGTTTTGTTTTAAATCACATACCAGAGTTGAATCACCATCGTGATTATCACATCAGTGAGAATCAATATATTTTACATATTTTGACAACAGTTTATTCATTCAGGGACCACTTACTTAAAAGTACAGATACATGGCATTTGATGAAACATAGTAATGAGCCACCAAGACTTTCTCTAAGGAGACTTTTGAGGCATCTGCCTAACGCCAGTGAAGTTTGTGCAGTTAGGGTCAGGTGTTCTGGCCAATGCTTTGCACAATAGTCCCTACTTCTGTACTGGGGACAATTTCTGACTGAAATGATTTATATGTCTTAACACCAAGTGTTCTTTTGATTTCTTTCCTTCACATTTACAAGTGCTTTTAGCAGGCTCCTCACAAGGACCAAAAACATATTTCCTGAAATAGGGGATACTGAAGGCCTTGTGTTTATGTGTGCTATTATTTAGTATTGAATGTTTGTGATTATACCTTTTTTGTTTTGTTTTGTATATTTATGCATTGGAATTGTTGCTGGACTGAATGCTAGCAATACAGATATTTGTACAATAAACTTCCCTAATTTAAATGTTTTGTTTTCTTGTCCGGAAACAATCAGATAAATGTTACCAAGAAGTTTCCGTGATAGAGGCAGTTCCATCTTTGAATATTGCCTAAATATATTCACAAGCTTGCCATTTTCAACAAAATCTGTATGAACAGAAATGAAACATTGAAAAAACAATGGACAATACATGAACAGTTCAGATACATTAATTTGCAATGAATTTACAGAAATTGGATTGCTTTGTTTTTCCTTGAAAATAAAATTAAGATTGCACTTTGATAGAGCAAATTACCAAAAACATGTAGCCTAATCTTCTCAACCGAAATTAATCCTCAGGCATTCCTATCAAACTTTCGGATTCCTGGTATATTGAAACATGATGCCATTACATTACTGATGTTAGCCTATCTGAAATATCCATTTCAGTAGCAAGGATATCTATTTTATCTCTGTAACTTTACCTGCTGGCCCAGGAACCGTCGCTGACACGGCGTATTCTGTCCCTGATCTATCCACCTCTTCCAGTTCATTGCCTGTTCCTCCTCATTCTCATTCTCCCCTGGCTGTTTTTCCGTTTTTCGTTTCATCCTCTAAAAATTGACACACCATTTCAGTATTAGTTGTTAGCTATGCTAACTTTCCCGCTTAGCAATGCTAGCGTGAATTCAACAATAATAAAAACGTAATGAGTAAGTTCAGTTTTAAGAATGAAGTAAACATATGTATGTATTTCCTTTGAGAGTTCACCATTGTGTGATATACATACCCACTAGAAGTTTTCTCGTCGGAAATGTTGTCCAAGTGCTGTTCAAAAGGTGTTGTCCAAGTGCTGTCTGTACTACTACGGTCTCCGTCTTCCACGTTTCCTTCAAATCTATCATAGCAGCAATCACCAACAAGCAACGTCAGGGAGGGGGAGCTAGCTACAATGTCAGCAAGAGCAGCGCGCTGTATCTTGCTACAAAATCGTTTTCACATTACGAACAACTATTGTGAATTTAAAAAAAATCTCGAGTACATTAAATATTTTAAATAAATATGCATTATAAAATTTGTCTTAGGGGTGGCAAATTGGGTGGCAAAGAATGATTTTGTGGTGGCAGCAGCCACCCCTCGCCACCCCTTGGTGGCGCTACTGTCTGGATATTCCGTTTTCAACTTCGTTCAACTGCAGCAATGACCTATTGCAAGATCAGTCATCGAATCACTTCCGTTTGAGGCACAAAAAGCTTCTGCCGAAACCCGGGATCGAACCAGGGACCTTTAGATCTTCAGTCTAACGCTCTCCCAACTGAGCTATTTCGGCTGGTGGAAACTTAAATAGCGACCTCTACCTTACAAATATCAAACTAACCAGTCTATCATAATGCCACATATTGGGCGCATTCGTGCGTACATTACTTATTGTTCGAGTAAAGCTGCAGGTAAACTATTGAGTGTTTGGCTGGAAACTGGTGAAATTTGAGAGGAATTGATTTCGTCATATAAATGTACTATGGAGGCTTTAGCTTCACCGGGACGTAGAGAAGCCGTCTCGCTCATGACGTCACTCTCGGACATCCCAGACTGAAGGACTTGGGTGTCATCTCCTTTTGATTACAGAATAGTTTTTATTTGTATACGGTTTGTACGTCCTATACTAAACATAACGTGTGAAAACTATTAGTATTAAGAAAACACCATGAACACAAGTAGGCCTGCAGATAACAGAGTGTAGAGTGTACAAAATTGCATGCTGCCATCAACTTTTTTAATAGGAAACATAGTACCTATGTCGACCAGAAGGCGGAGCAATTGCTCTATCCATGGATGATTGTCTCTAATGCTACATAAATGATGGTCTCTCGTTTTTCCAACTATAATTCTAGTTTTAACCTCTATACGCTTCGCTGTGATATTGTCACGTGACATTACATCATACATTTATTTACACATTATTAATTTACACGTTATTAATCTAATAGTTGTAGACGCCAGTTATCTATCTCTACTAAGTTGTGACACAGATCCTTGAGAAGAGGCCTATCAGCAGTCAAAACAAACAGTTCGTCAGAACCACAGAACAAAGTGCTAAATATAGGTGCCATATAAACAAAACGGCATCTCTACTCCCCACCTGGATAGTACTATGGCACTGGACTAATCTATTGTGTGATACGGGTGGAAGGTTTCACACCTCCATGAGCACATATGACACCACAGAGTAGGTGATTCGGGGCTAATCCAGTTAGCATGACGGTCAGGCAGGGTTGGATTTCACATGAGCACTTGGGTTCATATTGCTCTGGGTTCATATTGCTTTAAAGTGAAGAGAATATCTTGTTTTAGGAAATGTGTGGTACTTTCAAGTTAAATGGAGCTACCAGGTCCGCCATCCCTGTTATAACATATAACATATGCCATCTCAGAAATGAAAAAGCATGTGAATCACTATACGCAAAGCTCCTTGAGTCCTTGCTGACAGCAAACTCCTGTGTTGAGTCCATTTAGAGAAACAGGTTAGTGATAAAAGAGTGGAGAACAGGACAGCAAATACTGAAACAGACAAAGAGAGCTGAAGTAGTGTGTATGCATTGCACAGAGATGTGTATTTTTGTATTTTCATCTAATTCTCCAAGCCTTTCCTGTCCATATTGTGTAAATTGTCATAACACTGTGATGCATCAGCTATACATTGACAAAGGTTTGCTGTGTTTTGTTTCATGTGTATTACATCTGTCTGTATACAATGGGCAGTCAGATGGAAATCCCATGCATATGAGAGGCTTTCAGCTGTCCCAGCAGTACATTACACTACACACACACACACACAAACACATTCTGCATGATCACACCCTAAAAATGACATACTTTGGCAGATGAAATACTGTGGTATCACTCAGCCTTAATTAGTGTGTCACACACAAGCACGTGAACACACACACACACACACGCCTACATTTCCATGTACCTCTTCACAGTGGGCAAGAGCAAGAGCAATTGGGCTTTTGTCGAGTAGTGAGATCCAAATTGCTTTGTAAATGAAAAACTGGTGAGGTTGACTCCTTTCTGTCGAGTTAGCTGTTCTCAGGATAGCCATAGTTTGTGGAAGAATGGGGGAGTGTGTTTGGTTACGAGTGTCTTTGTGTCCTCACAGACCTCTAAGACAGCACACACCCATGTATGCGCAGGTACACTGTTTAAACATAGTTTAGCAAATTTCCAGTGCATCACCTCTTAGTGACCCAAGCATATTTGGAAGTATTTTCTGCCACATAATTTTGGAGGCAAAAATCATGAAAATGGAATCATTCCACTGTATTGCATTCATTTAAAGACACACACACACACACATACACTCACAGAGTTGCACACTTACACACAAAATTAGACACACATTGCGTTGTCAAAAAGGAATATGAATGCATAAAGCATTCAGCCAGCATTTTTATGGCTCTTAGAGATGGCACCTGATTCCCCTCGGCAATGCAATTAGATCCTATGTGATGGCCTCCGCTGCCTGCCTTTTCCTGCGATGGTCCCGGCTTGTTTGCATCACTCTTGGTCCCCTTCCTCCTCTGGGCGGCTGCTTGGTTGTTGTTTGTCCTGCCCTTGATTTGCTGATTGACCACACAAACAGGAAGAGTACAAAGGTCAAGATTGCTTAGAAGCTTCTCACTGCATCCTGGGATGGGTGGCATCCTCCTGGTTCCTGGTTAATTGGATGTTACTTTTTGTCTTTCCTTCCTTTCACATCTTATCAAGGCTCGGCACTCTCCCTCTGCTTCCAACACCCAGGTGACGTGCTTCAGGAGTCCCTTAGCAGGTAATAAATATCAAGCCGATTCCGGACTACCACGTGGGTCTTTCTTTGTCACTGAAGGAACTGGACGGATATTGATGCATGCTGATACATGCACGTCAAATTTGATTGTGTTAATAAAAATAAAACACACAAAATATGTGGGCAGTACCAGATTGCACTGATGAGAGATGGACGCCTTGGGAAAAGGGTTGTGGTGGCATTACTGCTAATGACTTTCAAATTCTGGTATGTACATTAAACACAAGAGCAGTGTAATTGATAAACACATCTCTGTTGGTAATGTCATACAAAGATAGAGATAAAGGGAGAGAAGAAATTGCAAACAATTACATGTCGACAGACATCTAACAGAGGGAGCAAGTTCATTCAGCATGATGTTTTTTCTTCAGTTAATCTCTTTTAATGGAACAACAGCCAGTCACTCCGGTCTTATGTCCCCATAGGAATGCATCGGCACGACTCTGTCGGACAGAATTAAGGTTAATTTATCAAAGCAGATTGATGTGAGAAGGGTGTAAATGGAACTGCATAATGAAAGCCAGTGGACTGTCTGACTTAAGATAAGATAAGATAAGATAACATCAATATAATATCACCCATGCTGGATTTCATCGTCTACTATTATTTGCAGTCAGTATTTCCACAAACAAAGGCTCCTGAGGAAATGCAGTCCTGGCGAGTATTATTGTGTGAGTCACATGACAGGATTAGGGCAGGATGTCCTGTGGTAAAGTGTGAGTTGCACTGTAATGACCGTCTCCTCTCCTTCCTGACAGTCATGTGCACACACAGACTTTTGGTGAAGACGGTGATGGCCAAACCCACGCACTGGGGTTTTCCACATTCTCTCATCCTGCCTTCCCTTCCTCCATCTCCTTACATCTCTTCCTCTCCCTGTCGTCTCATCTCCTGTTGCATTAAACATGATGATTATATTCTGCTATACAGTTAGTTAGCTTGGCTAAAAAAAAAAAACATTTCAGTGGTTATCTCTATCTTTTTCTGAATGTTTGCGGTGTAAAAGCATATCGACATGGTGGACTTCTGTACAAAAGCAAACTTGATGAATCTGATAGTGTTAACATTATGCTATCACACTAACAATCTGGGAAAAATAAAGGAGATTTTCTGTGGAAAAAAAAAACATACCGTACATGGAAATAAAACTCTTGTTCGTGCTTTCCATATTGTACTGCTTCATTGGAAACAAAGACATCCGTCACACAGTCACACTGTAATTGTTCCCAGTGTTGCACCCCTGTTTCTGATAAACTTCATCTGAAGGCGCAGCCATCTGCAGCTCCGTACTGTTGCTGCCTCCCCAGCATATGGTGCCATGTTCTGCGTTACGTGTCTGCTTCACCAATTTGGACAAGAGTGTGTGAAGGCTTCATTTTGAAAAGGCTGGATAACATGCTGTCATAACTGACAAGACCACCCTGTCAGCAGAGTTAGCGAGGGCAGTGCCCACTCCCACAGAGAAACCACCACACTGCGCTGTAGGTCTTAGAGGCATGACAGATCATGATTTAGGAGAGGGGCTGTTTTATTTTCATCTCGTTATTGCATAATCACCTTGATTAGCATTTATGAGCATTCACACACATGCGGGCTGTGAGACCTCTGACGCTGAGCTGGTGGTGAGGGGTGTATTTGATGTTGCCACACACACACACACACACACACACACACACATGCACACGCACACAGACACACACACGCACACACACACACACCTGCACATCCTGACATGCTGTGAAAGATGTGACAGTCTGTGATGGTGCTTCCAAACAGCAGCCCAGCCTTCATGTTCACATAATCTATGACGTGACATTTTCCCCTTGTGTAGTCTTTTGGCAGGCGTATGGGTTGAGAAGTGCCTCGAAAAACTACAAACTGAAAGAGATGCAAAATACATGTTATATGTTTACCAACATTTAGAAACTTTGGAAGGGACCAACTCCACCACAAGGTATTGGAAACAATGGAAACATCAACATTCTCAAATATTTTGAGATTAAACATTCATTCCTGGTGAAGGCTGAATGGGTAAACTGAATGACATAGCTTAATGTTAGATATTAAGTACACTAAAAAAAGAATGAGATACAAAACAATGAGGATACTAAAGATTTCTTAAGAGACATTTCGAATGACAGGAAAACAATAACTGGTAGTTTGTGTACAATAATAGCTGGTGTGTGTGTGTGTGTGTGTGTGTGTGTGTGTGTGTGTGTGTGTGTGTGTGTGTGTGTGTGTGTGTGTGTGTGTGTGTGTGTGTGTTGGGGCCGGGGCTTGGTTGGTAGTAGGTTTGTTTGCTTCTGTGTTTTCCTGTGTGTATGTGTGGCTATGTTACAGTAAATACACTGAATATCTAGAACAACAGCCAGAGCAGTCTTCAGTCAAAGTTCCTGCTGTGGGACAATAAAGCATTCTAGTGAGTAGTGTTTTTACAGCCAGACGGATGAGCACAGGGCCTCAGCTCAGCACTCCTGCAGCTGTGTGTGTGTGTGTGTGTGTGTGTGTATTTATGAGGATGAGGGTGCACATGAGGGAGAGTACGTGTTTGTACGTGTGTGTGTGTGTGTGTGTGTGTGTGTGTGTGTGTGTGTGTGTGTGTGTGTGTGTGTGTGTGTGTGTGTGTGTTCTCCCTGCCTCCAGCCAGTAGCAGAGGTTACAGTTATATAAGGAGAGAAATAGAGAGAGACAGCTAACACATGACAAGATTTCTTAGGCACTCTCTTGTTCTCTCTGATTCAAACTCAGAAACACATTCTCCATCTCTCTCTCTCTCTCTCTCTCTCTCTCTCTCTCTCGCTCCCTCTCCCCCCCCCCCACACACACACAAACGCACACACACACACTAACACATCTTCCCCGTTTTCCGAGGACAGAGTTTTTTTTCCTTATCTTCAATAATCTGTTTAACAATGTTAGTCATAGTCTCAAGGAAAGGACCAACAGCAATATGCAAACCACCCTCAAACTAAGAGCACTCATTGTCACAGGCGATTCTACATGTTGCCCAAATTGCATGGATACAAAGTATCCTTTATTTGGGAATATTTTTCCACTTGTCAGATGTTGCGCTCATTCTGGGCTAGTAAGTACTGTTTTACAGCTGTCCATTTTGCATAGTTGTCCTGTTGGAGAGGCTGGGAGTGTCTCCCATGAGAACTCCTGTGCTGGAAAATCATCTGGTAGGTTGTGCATTATTTAACGGCTACTGTAACCTTACAGGCGTGTGATTTCCCTGTGGTGCCCAAACGTATGTGCCTCATTATGTGTGTGCGTGTGTGTCTCTGTGTGTGTGTGTGTGTGTGTCTGTGTGTGTGTCTGTGTGTGTCCATATTAGCGTCCATACATACAAACTGGACAATATTTTTCCTATACCAGAGCTCACAGGTCTGGTTTCCAAATATGATATGAATCTTGTGGATGGAACAATGCAGAAGTATCAGAAGTAGCCAAATACCTTTCACTGACCTAGTTACTGTAAAGTCAGCAGTGACACAGAGACATGCTCCTGGTGAGGACAGGAAGGAAACAGGAGGGTTTCAAAACCCTTCAAAAACTGTGACAGCCATGGGTTCAGATGAGTCATGCTGGGTTCTGGCTTTGATGGGCAAGTTTGTCCCTGATTTTCATTTCACAATCTGAGCTCTTTCAGAAAGCGACAGTCCAGGATTGAATCTTTTTTTTTTCTGTGCCCTGACATCGATAGAGCTGTTTGACTTTGCAGTTAATATTTAATTGAGCTGCACTGATGGCGGATAGCTGGAATTCCACTTAGTTTCGCCCTCACTAGACTTTCATTGTCCATAAAACACTGAGATGTGAAGACAAGTTTACATTGTAATCTGACAAACATGTTGGTATTCAGTCATTTTAAGCCTTTATTTAAAGAGCTATGCTGATCATTGGGTTTAATGCATTTGAAAAGCAAACACATTTTTGATTTATCACCCCCTAGTTCAAGACCATAGATTATTTATTTATCACTTCAATTTCAAAGGCTAACACATTAGTTTAATTGTAAACTTCAGAGGAATATCACAATAGATGCAATAATCCAGCTTTGGGTGGCCTGTATGTAACTGTATCACCCAGTGTAATAGTGTATATTAGTGTGAATGTGCTTATATGTGTTAGTGTAAATGCTTTTTGTGGTGTTAGTGCATGTTGTGTTGGGTGCACTTATTTCTTTCGCGGTTTTGACATGTTTCTAACACAGCGTCTCTGCATCTGTGTTATATGTTGTGTACATGCCCATCTGCATGGCTCTGGGGTTTACATGCTACAATTCATTTGAGTAGTGTTTGTGTGAAGTCTTGTCTTTGCTCAAATGTGTATGAATGATGCTAACAGAAGTTGTTAAGTCATCTGACTTTTATTCTCTCCATGTCCAACCTATATGCCATGTATGGAATCCCTTCCTGGCTTCATAAACCAAACAAACTACTCCCTGCTCACAGCTAAACCTACACTCAACCTTAGTGAAAACAATTGATGGCACAGTGTCTAGCATTCTTGTGTCCCTTCTCCCCTAATTTTATGTTTAAAAATATGCCTCTGACACAAATGCTCTTTGTTGGGGTGGATGTGGAGTGGAGTGGTGCATGTTTGCTAGATGAATCAGAACCCTGCTGTTTGGGGAGAAGAGCAGCTCAGGCCACTGAGCACGGTGGTCATGGGCTTCACGCTCTCTTTAGATGTTCTATTCACGCTCACACAAGAGCGCAAGATTGTTCCCTGTGGCATGCCTTGTAACCCACCTGATCCCCTCAGAAACACACACATGCCTAGTTGAAGTTTGTTGTTATAACAATGGTTGATGATGATAGATAGTGACCAAAACGATGATGATGATGATGATTACAACGATTATTATTATCATCATCGTTATCATTTCATTATTATTATTATCATTGTTATTATTAGTATTACTATTATTATAAGTGGTAGTAGTACTAGAATCAGCGCTGTTGTTGTTGTTATTGGTTATTGTTATACATTATTTGTATCACAAATAGTTCCGTTGTATCACATATGTAGACGAAAACAAAAAGTCTTACAATGAGATTAAATGTTTAACCATGGGTCTGCATTCTCTTATAAACTCTGTTATATTTAGTTTTTCACTGAAACAACATAAATGCTACACTATTTTCTCACTCACACATACATGTAGGTAAATATCCCATTTTACGTTGCTTAAATGGAATTTCCAGTAGAAGTTTATCATGGGATGGCAATCATTGTATTTGACAGAAGCTATGTATGCCCGAGTTGTGAATAATGCAGTTGTGAATGCACAGCACTACTGCCGTGACGTTTTCAATAAATAAGAGTAAGATTCAGAGAGGATTAGATGCATTCATAATCCGGTTTAGGGCTTGTGAGGGAGATGCGTGTGGCTGTAGTGCAAAAGAGGAGCATTAGGACCCTGTAGTAGGTGTGACCAGGATTTCCCCACGGGCTTCGGGCGCGCAGCAGAACGCATGCGTCTTGGCCGCTTTCACTGGATCCCAATCTGGGAACGTGAACGGGAGTTAACCCTGATGTACCTGCTTAAAGGAACCGCCGTCCTCGCGACAGACGTCAGGCACAGGAACAGGTATAGAAAATAGTTTTTTTTGTGTTTGAATTTTTTTTATTAAACGGCAATAACATGCAGAAGATTTGATTTTAGTCAGGTCAGGTTAAGGCAAATGGAGGAAATGTCTCACTTTTTATGAAATTGAGCGACGGAGATTCTATTGGATTAAGTGTAGTTCAAGAGAGACCAAATACCGCGCGAGTGATTAAACATCATGAAAGACCAAAAGTCAAAAATGCGAGGACCCGA